>NW_024081492.1:442781-830153 GCF_003009895.1 Hyaena hyaena
TCAGCATTTCTGTATCCCTTGGGTAATTTCATAGCAGTGCTATTGCTGGGTCATAGGGGAGTTCTATTGTTAATTTTTTGAGGAATCTCCACACTGTTTTCTAGAGGGGCTGTACCAGTTTACATTCCCACCAGCAGTGTAGGAGGGTGTCCGTTTCTCCACATCCTCACCAGCATCTCGTGTTCTCTGATTTGCTCATTTTCGCCACTCTGACTGGTGTGAGGTGGTATCTCAGTGTGGTTTTGATTTGTATTTCCCTGATGAGGAGGGATGCTGAGCATCATTTCATGTGTCTGTTGGCCATCTGGATGTCCTCTTTGGAGAAGTGTCTGTTCATATCTTCTGCCCATTTCTTTACTGGGTTGTTTGTTTTTCGGGTTGGAGTTTGGTAAGTTCCTTATAGATTCTGGATATCAACCCTTTATCTGATATGTCGATTGGGACCTCATCAAAATTAAAAGCTTCTGCATGGCAAAGGAAACAACCCACAAAACTAACAGGCAACCAACGGAATGGGAAAAGATAGTTGCAAACAGTATATTTTATTTTTAATGTTTTTTTTTTTTTGAGAGAGAGACAGGAGGTGGGGCAGAGGATCTGAAGCATTCTCTGTGCTGATAGCAGTGAACTCCCTTTCCAATATATCTTTTTTTTTCTTCCTTAAATAGTTTATTGTCAAGTTGGTTTACATATAACACCCAGTGGTCATCCCAACAAGTGCCCTCCTCCATGCCCATCACTCCTCTTCCCCTCTCTCCCACCCCCCTCAGCCTTCAGTTTGTTCTCAGGATTGGGAGGAAGTTAACGGAGGACAATGCGGGAGAAGAAGGGGAAAAATAGTTGGGGAGAGGGAGGGAGGCAAACCATGAGAGGCTCTTGAATGCTGAGGTCCAATATATCTTGAAGAGATACTTATCATAACCCTGAACATCCACACCAGTCTTGTTATAGTTACCAGCAACTTAAAGATTCCTATTTAGTGCTTCCCTAATGTCTCTCTCTTTAAGGCTCCATCAGGTAAGACAGCCAAGTATAAATGGATTTCTTTAAGATTTCCTCATATTAATAACCTGCTCATTGCCATTCTTCATATCTTTCAGTTATGGAAGGAGTGGGAACTTAGGCATGTGCCTGACACCTTGTTCTAAGTTCTCGATACATTTGAGACACCATGTAAATATTTATTGATTTTTATTGCACAGACTGTATTGACATAATGCAATATTAAATAGACTCTTAGTCCTGGATGGAACTTTAGAGAGTAGTTGTTCTTCTATCCAAATACAACATGTGAGCTTTGTTAAATATTTAATAAATGGTCAATAAACTATTTCTTTTAATATAACCAATGTGATGTCTCTCTGGAAGTTGAATGTAGATTTGTGATCTTCAGGTAGTTGAGAGAGATGCAGGGAACCCCTATGAGTGTCTTTCTCCCACGGATATCAGCCCCCCACCCCGACCCCAGCACCATGAAGGCTGAGATATCTCAATGCCAGACAAGCCTGCAATTTCCACCATTCCTCAGCCCTGCCAGCTCTCAAATATTCATTTTGCACGTACAAATCATCTGGTATCTTGTTAATATGCAGATTATGAGTCAGAAGGACTGTAGTAGAACTAAGGTTCTGCATTTCTAACCAGCTCCTAGGTGAGGCTGGTGCTGCTGGTCCCACCGCTCTGAATAAGCAGGGCTCCTGGGAACACAGATATACAAGGACGGGGCTCTGGTCAGGTGAGGGAGCCATCTGGTGAGGGGGGCTGGTTCTCAGTGTTATGTAAGTGCACCTGGCGCTGCTTTTCTTCTCTGGGCAGGTGTGCTAGTGCAGGGCTGCCTCCATCCCAGAGGAATCCTTACATTCTGCGCCCTAAGTTCCTCCCTAACCATACAATAGTTCTGGCCCTGAAAGGAAGTTTTTGGTCCTGGGAACTGGGGACATGATATGCTGCTCTAACCTGAACCCATGGGCCAGTGCCATGGAAAGTCCTACGTCTGTCCCTCTTGCTCCCTGGGCTGACTTTGGACAGCCACCTAGGCCCACCTAATTGACCCACCGACTAATTGGGCCAGGACTCCCACATAGCTCAGTCTGTCCTTTCACTGCCTGACCTGTGCAATCTTTTAAAAAGAGCTCCTTTTCTCCCGACTACTCCATGGTGTGACGTGCATGATATCCCCCATGGCAGCAAGCTGGGGGGCCACTGAGTGAGTCGGTGGCAGGGCCGTGACTTGAACCCAAGAGGAGCCTTCACTTGGTGTGACTTAACCACTTGCACAGCTGAAGCAAGACTGATGGAGCATGCTCAGTGCAAGCTGTCTTATGTTGATGTTTTTCCCTCCAGGTGCTTATCACGGATAATTAGACTCTCTCCCACATGTTAGCCGTGTGAGGGATCACTGCAAAGCCTCTACACTCTCCTCTCTGCAAGTCTCTCACTCTCCAGTGAAATGCAATTATCTGAAAGGAAGAGAAAAGAAGGATGAGTGGTTAGCTGACAGCTGCATACCACAGGCTTTCCTAGATGGTTCCAGTGGGTGGGTGGCAGGATGCACATTTCCTGGTGGGATCACATGACAGAGAAGACCAGACTTCGGTTGTTATTAAGCTAAGAGTTCATTTCTCAGCCCATAGAAGGACTGAAAACCTCTTCCCACCCCACACCCAGGCCTATAGGTACCTGAAGAGGACAAGCTGCGGTAATGACGTCCACACCTGGGGAATGCGCTCAGCCTTCCCAGCTTTTCCAGATGCTGCATCTCTGCTCACATTGTGTTCATTTCCCAGGAAGAAGCTTGGGGTGCTAAGTCTCAGTTCACTCCATGCTCTCTCTAGATGGTCTTGGATAAGTCCCATGCACCCTGCCTAAAGTGTGGCGGAAAGATTTGGCTCTTATTTCCTCCATCAGAAGAAAAATGGGAAAGGAAAAAAATACATACACACATATATACATATATGCAAATATGCATGCGTATATCCACGTATTAGACATATGCATACGTATATACATTATATGCATACAATGTGTATGCATGAACATTTTTATTTGCCAGATACTTGGCAAGGTACTTTACTACATCATGTCCTGTATTCCTAGCAGCAATCTTTTAAAAAATATTTTATGTATTTTTGAGACAGAGAGAGACAGAGCATGAGTGGGGAAGGGGCAGAAAGAGAGGGAGACAGAATCCGAAGCAGGCTCCAGCTCTGAGCTGTTAGCACAGAGCCCGACGTGGGGCTTGAACTCAAACTGTGAGATCATGACCTGAGCCAAAGTTGGACGCTTAACCAACTGAGCTACCCAGTGGCCAACCTAGTGGCAATCTTAAGAGGAAAATACCCATGCTCTTCTCCACTTACCCCTAAGGAGTGAAGTAAAGTATTGAAGGTTAAACAAATAAGATGACTGATCAAGGATTTGAATCCAAATGTTCTGACTCCAATACCTGGATTCTTAACCGCTGTGACAGTAGTTCTCATATGTCTGAATTTGGGTTTCCCCAGAAGCAAAGTTTGCTCTTTCCCTGTGAATGCACATAATTTAGTTGAGACGTAACTCTAGGAATCACTGGCGGATGAGTGGAGAAGTGAGAAAGGGAAGGAAGGCAGCCAATACAGTGTACTTTATCCAGCCAGTTACCTCTTTGGATAGCTGAAGCCCAGTCCCACTGGACAGCTCTGGGAGACAGAGCAGAACATACGTCTCAACATTAGTCAACCTGAGGGGTAAGGGAGCAAGGGTATTTATGCACCAGTGCCCGTTATTCACCGAGCAAAGTTCATTCTCTGGCCTTCCAGGGCTGCCGTGCACACAGGCAAAGAAGGCTGTCTTGGCAGAAAAAGCAAGCTCACATGGGCACTGATGGCATTAGGATCATCCCTGCACAGATGCCTGGTGGTGATGTGCATGTCTGTCCTGCTTCATCCCCCAGAACCTGGGACAGAGGAAGACTGCCAGCTGTCCCCTTCCTTTGTTCCCATTTCCAAGGGAAGAGAGGAGCTGCGTGTAGACACAGCTCTCACTTGAACCTTGAAGGCCCAGAAAAGCCCACAGCCCATGGAAGCTATGAGCTCCCCAGTCCTGGGGCACCCCCAAGGGCTTTGTGCCCTGTCACACCCCTACTCTGTTCTCTCCATACTCTCTTGCTAGCAGTTACTGAGTGATCTCACAGAAATCCAGGTCCATATTTACCTGAATATGCAAAGGGCATATGCAGAGTCCAACAAGGTCACTGATAGAAGTCAGATCAGCTAAAGAATAAGTGGCAGAAAGCCAAGAAGAGTAGTAAAATGACTGTTTTCAGACCATCAGGGATGGCCGGGGAGTCTTAGGGGCTCTGGCATAACTGAACTTCAAAGAGGAAGTGCAAACATCACTTCTTGCTTCTTGTGTTCCAGGTAAGGGGACCGGCAGATCATGGGCCCCCTACATGCCCTGCATTTCAAGGTGAACCTGAGCCTCCAGAGCATTCACTTGGGTCCTTCAGTTTCAGTAGCAAGGGTGATGTGCTTTCACTGCATTGAAGGGGAAGTGGAAGGCGAGATGTTTCAGCCTCTGCCCTGACATCTGGGCCATATGCCGCACACTCCCCTGCATGTGGTCTCTTGCTTTGGCCCTGCTCGCCAAGGGTGTACTTGACACAAATGATCTTCCTACTTGCAGCCTTCCCATTGCACACAACTGAGTCTGCATCTTGCAGATGGTGGTACTCCCCTCACCACAGTCCCCTGCCTTTGTATAGTGTTAGTGCTGCTCCTCAAAGAGTCTCAGTCTTCCTGTCTTCCAGGCACTTGGATGATATCTGTCTGCCTTTGAAGCGAGGCATGCTCATGTGATGTGTTTTCAGCAGAAGCACTGTGTGTTGTCTCACGTGGAGCTGTAAGAGCCAATGGTGGGTCATCATGTCTTCCTTCCCTGCTTGGCTGGTTGTGGTGGCAAGGGTTGAAGTGAAGCCTCCCAGAGTGATTTCCTGGAGCACAGCCTCCTGCTGACCTACGCTGGGCATGTGAATGAGAAATGCTGTGTTAAGCCCTGAAGGTCCTGAGTTGTACATAACTGCAGTGTAACCTCACACACCCCGAGTGACACAGCTGTTGTTAGGTTCAGGGATACCTGCTCTCAGGTAGCCCAATCTTCTCTCTGTCATGCAAATCCAAGTTCCTGATAGCTCCACCCAGGCTTTTCCCAGAGTAACTTGCCCCCTGACTGCTGGTGGCTTCTGCTTCCTTCCTCGGGGTCTGGACTCCTACTAGGCACTCCACGTAGTCCCCAAAACATGTTCTGAGAAGGTCTTCAGGCCAACCCTGTTAGTAGTGCCCATCTCCCTGAAAAGGTCCCTCTTGTTAATTTTCAAGCAAGAGCCTTTTCCTGCCACCTTGAAAAGAAAGCATTAGTGGACAGAGTTGGGTATTCTGTTTGAAGAATTCCACTGTTAACTAGGGGGAATCACTGATGATGTTCCTAGTGGTGACAACAGTGGGTCCATCCTCCCTGAGGAACCACCTTCCAGGTCTCTCAGGGCTGCTGTCACCATGTTTTTATTCAGTTCACAACACGATATCAATGCCTTTTCTTGTCAACTCAAAGAGAAGTAATCCATGGTTTTTATTAAGTGCGTGCCATTTTCCTGCATGGAAGCTCCATGTTTATTTATGTAGGCTTCTCATGGAAGGCGCTCAGTTCACTGCCAGGGTCTCCAGGTCATAAGCACCAATGCCTCCTTGTTCATCCACCTTGTCTTAAAACAGATTGCTAGAGGGGCACCTGGGTGGCTCAGTCGGTTAAGCGTCTGACTTCGGCTCGGGTCATGATCTCACGGTTCGTGGGTTTGAGCCCCACGTCAGGCTCTGTGCTGACAGCTAACTCTGTCTCCCTCTCCCTGACCCTCCCTTGCTCATGTTGCCTCTCTCTCTCTCTCTCTCTCTCTCTCTCAGAAATAAAACATTAAAAAATTAAAAAAAAAACCAGATTGCTA
This sequence comes from Hyaena hyaena, assembly GCF_003009895.1. Lineage (NCBI taxonomy): Eukaryota > Metazoa > Chordata > Mammalia > Carnivora > Hyaenidae > Hyaena > Hyaena hyaena. The sequence continues at coordinate 448,756 of NW_024081492.1, forward strand.
GAGTGTACTTGCCGGGTCTGGTGATGCCAGTATTTCCTGAGTGAGGTGGTATACACAGGGACAGCTCCCCCTTTTGCGGGGACACAAGCATCCACCACAGTCTCTTCATTATTAACATTTCAATCTTGATGAATTAACATTGAAAGTGCATGTTCACATGTTTGTGTGGAGAAACCCCCAGAATCCCTCCACCAAAGCATTGAACCCTCATCATTGTGTTTTTTAGTAGCACATATCAAGATACAAGAGAGCTTTTTATGTCTTTTCCATCATTTGTTCTGAGACAGCTGCCCAGGTGAATGCAGAGTATGAGTTAGATGTTAAAACAGGGGAGGGATAAAGAAGAGAGGTGTGTCACACTGGTTGGAGTGGCTAAAATGAGCAAACTATAGATGCTGGTGATGATGTGGGTAAACGGGAACCCTCTTGCACTGTTGGTAGAAATGAAAACTGGTGCATCTGCTCTGAAAAACAGTGTGAAGGTTCCTCAAAAAATTAAAAATAAAACTACTCTATGACACAGCAATAGCACTGCTAGGAATTTATCCAAGGGATACAGGAGTGCTGATGCATAGGGGCACATGTACCCCAATGTTCATAGCAGCAGTCTCAACAATAGCCAAAACATGGAAAGAGCCTAAGTGTCCATCAACTGATGAATGGATAAGAAGATGTAGCTCATAAACAGAATGGAATACTACTTGGCAATGAAAAAGAATGAAATCATGCCATTTGCAGCAACAGTGGATGGAACTGGAGGGTATTACACTAAGTGAAATAAGTCAGTCAGAGAAAGACAGATATCATATGTTTTCACTCATGTGGATCTTGAGAAACTTAACAGAAGACTGTGGGGGAGGGGAAGGGGAAAAATAGTTACAAACAGAGAGGGAGGCAAATCATGAGACTCTTGAATACAGAGAACAAACTGAGGGTTGGTGAGGGTGGGAGAGAGGAGAAAGTGAGTAGCGGGCATTGAGGAGGGGACTTGTTGAGATGAGCACTGGGTGTTGTATGTAAGCCAGTTTGGCAATAAGTTATATTTTAAAAAGAGGGGTGTGGGGCATTAGACACGGTAGGCACCAGGGTAGGTTCAGGCGGGCCATAGGGCAGGGAGTCCTTCCTGCCAGCACTGAGTGCCCTGCTGAGAAGCTAGGACACATAAACAGGACCCCTCTCCCCTACTGTGCATGCAGAGTGAGAAATTCAGGAGAAAAATCTATCTGGTAGGGGTGACCTGCAGACGCAGTGAGGGCTGAGAGGAGCACAGGAAGGGACGTGAGGGCTCATCCTGGCTAGGTGGAGGTCGGGCAGGGAGGGAGCTCAGCGTGGGCTGCAGTAGCCTTGTCACAGGGCTCTTCCCAGATTGCTGGGAGGCAGCCCCTGTTGGGGTGGGAGGCAGCCCTGGGACTTTCTCTCTCCACTCGTACTGTTCACACAGCCTCCACAGGCCTGGACGCTCACTCTTGACTCGTGAAACACTGAGAAGGAAATCGCAACACACTGTCACCAAGGCCATCAGGAAGTTAATGGTTTTCTATTGACCTTTTTACAGGTTAATAGAAACTGTAAAAAGCTGCTGCTACAGTGAAAGGTTCTTTGTCACATGGGCTGTCAGGGCCTGTCAGGCCTCCTGGCCAGCTCTGGCTGCTGGAGGTGGGCTTTCCTGCCTTCTTAGAGCTGCTCTGTGACTTGTCTGTGACCTGCTCTCACTCCTCCATGATCACCGGCTCCTGAGCCCAGACTTCACATGCACGTGTGCACACCCACACATACATATGCACACAGGTATACACACGCACTGCCAGTGGGGGTGATCACCCGGCTCCTGAGCCTGTATTCACAATGTGTGCATGGCTTCACATATACCTCAACACAGGTACACACATGCACTGTCAGTGGGGGTGAGTATGAATGTGAGCCCATTCAAGCTTGTGCCCAGAAAAACAGGGGCAAAGATAGAGATTAAATCCATTGGGAAAGGAGAGACCCTGTGAAGCTCTGTCTTGTTCAGAGCACCACATGGAGAACTCGTGTGCTTGCTCATTTGTTTGTAGTAATACTTTCTCCTGGGCCTGGTTTCTGGAGGGCTGTTTGTTAGTATATACTCTTATTAAAATTCAGCAACAATAATTGCACATTTCTGTACACAGTACATTTGTCTCAGGAATTTAAGCCTTTTTAGCAAGCCTTTTAATATATTGAAGTGGGAGGGGTGCAGAAAGGAGAAAGTGTGTTCATTATACAGATTAAGAAAGTAAGGTCCACAAACTGTGATTTCCCCTGTTCCCAGGAGGTCATGGATTATACTAAGATGTTTGATTTTCCTTCAGTTCCCTCTCCCCCAGCCAGCGTTTCTCCAGTGACTTTTACAGGGATACTGTGGGTCCAAAGCACTGCTGCCCAGTAGAACTTTCTGTAGTGATGGAAATACTGTCTGCCTGTGCTTTCAATATGGTAGCACCTACTACATGTCGTCTGTGGCTCCTGTATTGGACATATCTGGAGCATGTAAAGGAAAGGGAAGATTTCAAGGAGTGGATAGTAGGCTCTCCTTTGCTCCTTTCTTGGGATCCCTTCCCAGGCAAGGCAGGAGAGTGGAGCGCTAGCACCTGGGAGTTAATGGTTGTGGAAGCATCTGCAGTGTCCAGTCCTTGAAGAGAACTTCCTCTTGGAATACATTCTCCCATAAGGGACTTGAGAATATCCCCCCCTCCCCCACGCAAATACAGAAATACAAGATTCTCACTCACATGGCTTGCTAGGGTTTCTGTTTGTTGCAATCTAGCAAATGAGCAATGACATTTAGTTTAGATACTTCCTACCAAAACCAGAGTTGAGGGGCACCTGGGCGGCTCAATCAATTAATGCCCCGGTCATGATCTCATGGTTCATGAGTTTGAGCCCTGTATCTCAGCTCAGAGCATTGGATGCTCAGAGCCTGCATCGGATCCTTTGTCTCTCTCTCTCTCTCTCTCTCTCTCCCTCTCTCTGCCCCTTCCTTGCTCACATGCTTGCTCACTCACTCTCTCAAAAATAAATATTAAAAAAAATAGAGTTGATGGTATGCCTGTTGTATCACTGATAATGTAGAATGGAATCCATGTGATAAATTCAGATTTTGGGATCTTCCAGAAAATCAGGGACTCCTTTCTCTGCAGCATCCCCTTAGCAGAAAATAAAATTGCTGTGGCACAGTATGATTCCCTTTTGTTTATCATGGATCTCAGAAAACCTACACCGTCACCAACCAGTTGTGCTCAGTGGTTCATCTCTGGAATGTAATAGAATCTAATCTTACTTCCTCTGGGCCAGTGCACCTACAATTGGAAGTATAGTAGAATCACCAGAGAGCTTTAAAAATGACCCACTGAGGCCCAGACTCCACCCCCAGGCTAATTAAACGAGACTCTCTGGTGCTGCCTAGAGTGAGCACCCCTCCTTGAGGTGGTCATTGAATTGCCCCAGCTGCCTTGTTTTGCATTGGATTTCCTTGTAACCTGCCCAAAGCCCATTTACAAGTAGACTGGTAAACCTTAAATTAAATTTCTCATCCTATTCATTAGAGAAAGTACAACCTCATATTTTCACCATATTATGTAGAAGTTTGGGTTTTCTTGAATATAGGAGCCCAAACTGTATATCTGAGCATAATTTCTGTAAAATGTCAAATGATGACATTATTTCAGGCTGATCCCCTCTACTGCTGATCCCTACAATAGCCCTTTTGATCAAAAGGTCTCATTGCCGCAGGAAAGACTCTGCAAACCTCTCCTAAACAGGGATTAAGTAAAATGCACCACAGAAAAGAGGACGGTGAGCATCTGTGATGCCTGAAGAGACATGGGAAAGGGACTCCAGCCAGAGCCACCTCTCCTTTCAGCCTATATTTGGTAGAAGTGTCTCGTGGGTGTTCTGTGTTTGCATTGGAGAGCAAAGCATAATCCTTGCTTGAGGCGGAAGCCTCCTATGCTTCTGGAATATTGCCCTGGTCATCCTTCCCTTAAAAGCTAATAAAATATATGCATATTCTGTTAAGGAACAAATGTCAAAGTGTCCACCATGATGGAAGTCTCCGATTTCCATGGCTCTGATATATTGCAGTGGGAGCTCATGAATCTTTAATGGCTGGCCTATATTTAGGGGCTTTCAGTTTCTGAGGGCGATAAAAGGTTCTGCAGAGATGGAGTTCTCCCAGTGCCCTGTCTTCTGCCAGGGCCGGTACTTATTTAAAGCACATCTCGTCTTTCTAATGTACAAAGATTCTGCTGACCATGAGAAACTATCCTGGACTTGAGATTAGATTATAAGACCTTCTCCACCAACAATAGTGTTTATTAATTTATGCAGAAATAAGGTAATGATCGTCTGTGATGGGTCAGACATATGCTGGGCACAGTGGTGAATAAGACAGGGCTCCTGGCCCCTGAACTTCTATTCCAATTGGAGGAGATGGACAACAGACAAAACAAATCATTGAGGTAGTCACGGGCTGTGACAGTTGCTATGAAAGAAATGAGCTGGGTGGTGTGACATGTACTAAGCTCAGAGGTGACATGACCTGATTTGCATTTTGAAAGATCACTCTGACTGCTGGGTGGGAAGATGGATCGTAGGGGGACGAACATAAAAGCCAGGACACCAATTAAGAGGCTGTTTCAGTGGTCCAGGGAGCAGGTGGTGATAAAGGTGGTGAGGAAGGGCAGATTTGCAGCATATTTGAGAGTGCAAGAGAGAGAACTTACTGGTGATTTGACAAGATAGCAGGAAAAAAAAGCCAGACAAACTCCTAAATATGCGATTCAACAACTTGGTGGATTGTTGTAATATTTCCCAAGACAGGGAAGACTGAGATGTCAATAGAAGGGACAGGTTTGGGGAGAAATAATCAAATGTACTGTCATCTAAATGATGCAAATATGGGTATCATAAGTGGAGAGGTACCTGGAGTTCTGGCAAGAGGTCATGCCTGGAGAGATCCATTTTGGAGACATAAGCATATAGGCCATGTTTGAAGCTATGGACTGACCTGGAAAGACAACTCAGTTAGAGAATGAACCCTCTGATCTGTCACCATCTGGACTCCTATAGGAGAGGTACAAGTGCTGGAAACCACGGAGTGACAGTGAAAAGAAGGAAAAAAGAGTATGGTGTCCTAGAAGCCAAGAAAGGAAAAGAGGGATGGTTACCAGGGACATGAGATTAGGGAGATGCTTAGTGAGGTGTCCTGCCCCATGGAACCTATAAGTGACCTTGATAAAAGCAGCTCCAGAAGGAGGTTGGAGGGTGTGAAATGAATGAGTCAAAGAGTAGCTGAGTCTAGGAGGAAGATGAGCAAGTCGCACTTATACTTTCACAATTTTTTTTTTTGAAAACTGAGCTTAGAAACAGCTGGATATAGGATGCTGAACAGGGGAAGGATTTGTTTTTAAGAGGTATCTTTGGATGGAAATTCTACAACATCTTTGTTTGCTGATGGAAATGATGGAGTAGAAAGGGAGAGGTGACGTTTCAGAGCAGAGGGGAGAACTATAGGGGTAAAGACGTCAAAAATCCAGGAGGGAATAATACCAAGAACACATGAATACCAGTCCTTCTAAAGCAACAGGGATGCTCTGCTTTCATAGCAGGTGAGGGAGAACACAGGTGTAGACACAGGGAGCCTCGGGATTTGGTGGAGGAAGACAAGAGCCTGATTGCTCATCTCTTCTCTGAATATGAGGCAAAGTGATGAGCTGATGGTGAGGATGCTTTTGAAGAGCACCCCAAAGAATAGGGGTCAAGTTCACATAGAAAACGTAGTCCGATTGCCTAGCTCCCTAGTCAGTGCTTTGAGTTTCAGCAGTCCTTGTAAGATGAGGCCTGCCAGCCCAGATGTGTCATTTTTCTGGCCAGGTAAATTGCTCAGGGGTGGCCCAGAGCAGGTGGAGCATTGGGTTAAACCATAGTCTGAAGTTTTGCTACTTGAGTACCACATAAGAGGTGAGGGGCAAGGAGGTGAAGGTGGAGGAAATGAGAAGCAGACAGTGGGACCTACTGAACAATGAAGGAAGTAAGGAACAGAAAATGATGGATAGTGGAAAAGGGCTTGTGGCAGTTGGGGTTGTAGAGTAAGTGGCCTGGACAGCTTGGTGTGGTCAGAAAGGATGCTTGAAACCAGGATGTCAGAGGTAGTGATGTCATTTATGATAACAAGAGTCAAGGCTTAACAGGGGCAGAGATCAAGAACCTTGGGGGTTATGAGGTCAGGAAGGGGAGAGGTTAGGGCTCTGGTTGTCCCCATGGATGTTGATGTCACCATGATAAATGACAGGAGCAAGGATGGAGAAGCAGAGAGTAAGCCGGAAGTTGAAGGAATAGGAGACATGGTTTGGAAATCCCAGTTGGGGAACTTTGATGGAAATTAAAGCTATCTGGAATGCTTGAGTGTTCTCACTGTTCAGGCTTGGAGCTAGTGTTTTACTGTGTGCTGTAGAAGCTTTTTGGAGAACAACATGTCCCCAGGCTTGAGGAAGCTGCCCCAGCCAACCTATAGTGCTCGAAAGATGCCACCGTCTCACAGTGCTGAGCAGGGAGTGCACTGTGTTGCCTGCGTCCCCTGCTGTATGGCCAAGTCCATGGTCACATAGTGTACATTCACCTGAGGACATCTGGGACCAGAAGACCTGCCCAGCTGTGCCAGCATGTCCCTGTGTGACTGTGAACAGGCGATGCCACCTCAATTTACTCACATGTAATGTGGAAGAGCAAACGTACTCACTCCTTGATCTAGAGTCATTTTTGCTCTGGCCCTCCATAATTTTTCATCCTGCAGCTGGCCTCTCTCTATACCCTTGAGAAAACCCAGCACACTTCAAGCTGTTTATATTGATAAAAGACACCATTCATTTGTGAATATTGACATACCAAGTCCATCCAAGCATGTCACCTTGCCACCTTCACCTCCTCAAACCTAAAGATATTCCTGTGCAGAGGAGACACTTATCACATTGTTAAGGGGTGTTTGTCCACACAGACGTCCTCCCTACAACCTTGGAGGTGCTCTCAAGTCAGCCTAGGATGCTTGATTGATGAGCACCTGGCCAGCTAGGTCACTCCCACAGTCTAGGGTTGTATCGGGTGTGTGGAGCAGCCCTGCCACTCTAGCCCTGCTCGGTTCTTTGGACAGTCTAGTTTTACCTTTCTTGTCTCATAGTCAGGGACTTGATCTAGGGGCCTACGTCCTGCCCACAGAGGTTAACCCAAACACCATCCTGTTCCTTCCTGCTATGGAACTGCTGATGTGTCTGGCTCCCCAGAGTGGCTTGGCATGTGGCTTACAGGTTGCCAGTGGCCAGATTTGATTTAAGATAGGGGGTCTTGTGGGTCCCGGAGCAGGGCTCTTATTCTCAATGACTACAGGTGTAGGATTTTAGGGCTGGCTTTCCTTCTCTGAAAAGGGAGTGGATTGAAAGTAGCAGGCCAGGCTGCATTGCCCAGAAGGAGGACTCTTCTCTCTCCTGAGTAGCACTGCTCAGATCCTAAAACATGGAGCACTCCACAGTCTTGGAGATGATGGCTCAGGTACATGGTGCTAAGTGTGCACACTGAACTCCTCTCTCTACACATGTGTACATGTATACATGCACACATGCACACACATACACAAGACCACTCTTGGCTAATGCTGACATTAACAACACAATATCCCAGAAATTAGACACAAAGGAAGACCGATCCACTCTGGGTCACCTGTGCCTTGCACAGGACTTGAATTTGGTAGATCATAGATGTACACATTTGTTCATTGATTGGTTTACTCTTCATTCACATGTTAGTGATATGAAACCCACATAGCTCCAGGGATTCAGGTAGGTGTAGGCTAATGGAAGTGAACACACACACACACACACACACACACACACACACACACGGGCTATGATGCAAATGTAGTAAGTGACATGTGATACCTGTCAGCAGAATACCATAAGAGCTCAAAGCAGTGTAAGTTTCTCCTAGAAGGAAGGTTCAAGAAAGGCTGTAGAGCAAGGTGGCAGGATGCTCCCTATGATTACAGCTGGCCTGGGGAAGGGGCAGGGCCCAGGAGAGTGGATGTCAGGGCCTTGGAAGGAACATCAGGGTTCTATGCCTATTGTGATGTTTCTGGCTCAAAGTATCTTTGGGGAATTTGAGGGAGAATCAGGAAAGCGGGAGCCTCAGTGCTGATACCACACGTGGCCATGTGGCTGGCAGTGTCTGCAATTGTGGCATCACCATGAGGCCTTCTTGATGGGAGATCCCAGATTTGCCTGGTCTTCAAACTCAACCACTGTTTCAGTCATTCCATGAGTATGGTCCTGAAACATTCACAGAAACAACTTCAGATTTCATCTTAAATAATGTGCCATTTAGATCAAGTTTGGCACCAGTTTCTTCCTTACGGTTCACTGCTAATGCATTTCTGCTTTCGTTCTGGAAGCCAGGAAGCCAGGTACTATCTCTGTGAACACTTCAAGGGGGTTGACTGCACATACGTAACTAGGGAATGAGGCATGGGTGCCTGGTAAATTGGCTGAGATGGAACAAAGACTCGGTTTGTGATTTGTAGCCTTTGCTGGTTTGTCTAGTGTAGCTACCCCCACAATGGCCAATGTCACAGTGGTAAAATTTAACAAGCGCTTGGCTTGTAAAATATCTGAATATTTAACATATGGCTGTAGGGTTGGTCCAGGACAGCCCCAGCAGATGTCCTACTGGGTGGTAGGAGGGGTGGGATGAAGAAGTGAAAGCATATGCAATAAAGTTGGAAAAGTCCCCTTCTCTTGGTGTCGTAATATCTCTGACAGCATGCTCCATCCAGTTTGTATTTTTTAATTAAAAAAATTTTAAATTTAATGTTTTCATTCATTTTTGAGAGAGAAAGAGACAGAGCACTAGTGAAGGAGGGGCAGAGAGAGAGGGACAGACAAGCTCAGAGCCCAATGCCAGCCTTGCACCCACGAACTGTGAGATCATAACCTGAGCTGAAGTAGGACGCTTAACCAACCGAGTGACCCATTTTTGGGTGCCCCCTCAAACATTTTTTAACTGAGCAGATAAAGCAAGTTTATCTACCTATACCCAAATTTCAAAATGCTCCTTTGAAGAGAGCAATATCTGAAACTTTAACATATGAAAATAATAGTTTGCAAATTTCTGCATGACAAAGAGATTATTGCTTTACAGAGGAATTTGCCATGTACTTCTTTAAATACCAAATAATTTTGGGGATTTTCAGTTTTGCAGATATTTAGTTTATTGTTTCTTTACAAATTCCTCTCATATAAAGCAGTCTTTCTTAATTTGGGGTCCACGAATCCCTGGATGGAGTCAGTAGGGTGAGCATTTAGGGACTTGGTGCAACTTTCAACATATGCTAAAATATATTCATTCCTCAGAAGGTGATGGCCTGTCATCTGCAATGGGGCCCCCTGTCATGCACATCATATATTCATGGGCAGTCATCTCTGGGATCCCACGAGGTGCTTCCAGGTTGAGGACACATTTAAAGTGGGTCCAGATTCAGTCTATGTAAATGGTCTCCTTCTCCTTGCTAGAGGCACTGGGCTTGCCCTGGGATGGGAGGTGGGACTTTGGCTTTGCGAGGAAGGTCTGCAACAGATTTTTGATGATGACAGTGACAATGATGTCACCTCAGCTTAACTTACATAGGTGGGGAAGGAAACCAAATGAAACAGAAACCAAGCTAGAAGCCACAGCTCATTGCCTCCCTTAATGTACAAGGCTACACTCTGCCTGTTTATGCTCTTGAGTCTCTGGGTGTTATACACGCTCCTTCACCAGGTCTGTGAGGACAGTCCCCCATGACAATTGTAATCACCATGGTGGGGTCCCTCAAAAGGCTGATCTCTGACTCCTTGTAAAGTGGGGAAATCAAGGCCTCTAAACCTGGGACTCCCAAGGACAGAAGGATTTTCTCCTGGAGGGAAGGGATTGTGGCTGGACATCTTCCCATCCATCGCCAGTCACAATGGGGTGTACCATCCCCTCCTGGGCATATATGTTCATGCCTATGGACATATACCACCCAGGCCCTCACAGGGTCTGTCCGTCAGCTTCACTTGCACACGTGTAGAGAGGCCCTGGGTGTCACCAGCAGTGGGAGCACTCCAAAGAACCCCAGCAAGGCTGAAGAGGGAACAAGGGGTCTTTGGACCATTGCATGGAGCACTCAGCCACCGTGGCCAATACATTGGTGTTGGGGTGGGAAGGGCCTACCTGGCTGCACGGGCCTACTGCACCTGGCACCAGTGTTAGTACTTCTGGCCTCTCTGCACATCTCTTGCCCCCCAAAGCTGAGTTTTGCCACTTTCAGAACCAATGATGTTGCTCCTGAGACTTGGTGGGACAGGGTTTTACTGATGCATTTGCTATAGTTATACATTCAGCAGCACATGAAGCCTCATATCCATGTGACTCTTCAGGATTCTATTTAGTTTTTTTGTATAGGTCCAAGTGGTCATAATTTACAGAGAGGGATTAAAATCAGTTTGTCACTCACTGGGTGTAAGTGGAAAACTCACTAATCCTGAAACAGTTGCCTTTATAATAACTGTTTGCTCCAGCCTAGGTTTGTGGGGTTCTCCTAGGTGCTCCCTGCAGCTGGATTAGCATAGGAATTCCTACCCCATGACTTGGTAAATGCCCTGTGTTGTCAACCAACCAGCCTCTGCCTGCCTTGCTCCCAGTGCATTCTTGGGCTGGTTGATAGGTGATATTTATGCAGTTTTCTGTACATTGATTAATTTCCTTTTCTACAGAAGCAACACTTTCTTTAAAAAATCATGAATGCACACTACACCGTCATAGGGTTCGTATATAAGTGAACTATGTTCTGAGGAATTGAATCATGTCATTCTCAATATAGATGCTATTTGGGGAAAATATTTTCCTCAGCGAATTGTGTTTCAGAATGATGGGATCATTTCTCTTCTTTTCTGTCTTCATCTTCAGGACCTTAAAACACTTATTCCTTAGAACTCTGTAGAACAAGATAGACAGATATTATTTATTTATTTTACAGAGGTGAGAAAAGGAGCTGTGGAGTTTATGGAATTAGCTCAGGCAAGAGCTCTAGATGGCTAACTCACAATCTATTCCAGTCTGCCAAGGAGAAATAATAATAATAGTAGCAGCAGTAATAGTCACACCAATGACAGCTGGCCTTCCTTCTTTCGTCCCATAATGACCTATGGCCTATGTAAGGACTACTGTTATTCACCTTTCCAGGCTCATACAGCGAGTCATTCGCCCATGGCCAGGCAGCTAGGGAGCTGGGAAGCCAGGATTTGAACCAGCCCTCTCTGACCCTACTAACTGCCTTCTAGTAAGTTCCATGTAGGTCTTAGAAGATCTACAAGACCGTACAAGACCTTGCCAGGGGGGCTGTTGGCGCTTCCACAGAGGGTCTGATATCTCCTCTGCAGATGCTGGTGAGGAGCCTAGTGAAGTGCCCTCAGGGACGTTCAGGAGGCACCAGGCTGGTGCAGGCCTTGGCCCCCAAACCTCTCCCTGTCCTTTCCAATCAGATCAGTCTGTAATTCGGTGGTTGGGTCTGCAGAGACTTCTAATTAAAAGATGGATTTTTTAAATGAACTTTTATTAATTCAGCAGTCTGCCTGAATGCTGAATTGTCATTTTTGCTAATAGACAAAATGGTTTGGTTTATTTTCCAGAACAGTGAAAGTCACTCAACTTAATTAAACTGTCTAAGGAGATTTTCTACTTGTCTTACTCAACACAGGCCCAGGAGCTTGCTTCAGAAAGCCTGTCAGCCACAATGGCAACTCGAGTCGAGCTTTCTTTTGAAGTTGGGGTGGATTTGGTGTCAGCTACTTCTAAATTTCCCAATGTGGTCTCTAGTGGCACCGACCTGAAGCAAAACACATGATTGCTACATGATTTCAGATTATTGAGAAGGCCTCCAAGTCCACAGGGGTTTCTCCCACTGCCCCTAGGCAGGGTTAGCCCAAGAATGGTGGAGCATAGTATTTATTTCCCAGTGGCTTAGAACTTCATCATTGCCTGGATTTTAGACTCTAACAGAGAGCACCCTGAAAAGAAAACTATTAAAAATTAAGACCTGCCAAAGAAAATACTAACTAAAGTTGGCAGTACATTAAAGAAGTAGTTTTCATGAGGAGGTAGGAGTTATCTTAGTGATGCAAATATTGATTAATAGTAGAATATCTACCAATGCCATATTTGTAGAAATGAAACTCCAAGGAAAAAAGTAATGTGAAAAAAATTTTTAATGTTGAAAGGAAGGGCATCCCCTGATGTCGCAATGACTCTCAGGGCACCTGAGTGGCTCAGTCAGGTAAGCATCCAACCTCAGCTCAGGTCATGATCTCATGCTACATGAATTGGAGCCCCACATCGGACTCTGTGCTGACAGCTCAGAGCCTGAAGCCTGCTTCAGATTCTGTGTCTCCCTCTCTGTCTGCCCTTCCCCTGTGGTCTCTCTCTCCCTCTCTCTCTCTCTCTCTCTCTCTTAAAAATAAATAAACATTTAAAAACTTTTTAAAACAAGACACCAACTTGAGTCCTGGGGGTGACCAGGAAACATACATGATCCATAAAAATCACATCTATAACCATGACCATTTTTATTTTACACACTTGCTTTTGTTTAGTTATTTATTTTGAGAGAGAGAGTGCACATGTGAGTGAACACACACAAGCAAAAAGGGACAGAGAGACAGAGAGAGCTTTCCAAGCAGGCTCTGTACTGTCAGTGCAGAGCCCAATGCATGTCTCGATCCTACAAACTGTGAGATCATGACCTGAGCTGAAATCAATAGTCAGATGCTTAACTGACTGAGCCACCCAAGCACCCCAACACATTTGCTTTTTAAAAGGTCCTGCTTGAAGGTGTTATGCTTAGCGAAATAAGTCAGGCAGAGAAGGACAAATATCATATGTTTGCATGTATAGGAGGATTAGGAGGAACTTAACTGAGGACCATGGGAGAGAAGAAGGGGGGAAATTGTGGGGGAAAGGGAGAGAGGCAAACCATGAGAGACTCTTGAATGCTGAGAAACAAACTGAGGACTGATGGATTTGGGGGGGGAGGTAGATGGGCATGGAGGAGGGCACTTGTGGGGATGAGCACTGGGTTATATGGAAACCAATTTGACAATAAACTATTTGTAAAAAAAAATAATAATAATAAAAAAATAAAAGGTCCTGCTGAAAAAAATAAAAGGTTGGGTGAATAGCTATTATCAATAGAATGATGCATGTGATTTGCAGATAATATAATTTCATAACTAAAAAATCATAAGAATTTATTGATAATCTCTTAAAATTAGTAAGAAAGTTTTAAGTAGGCAGACACAGGGTATACTTGCAAAAATCAATAGCTTTCCCAAATATTCACAGTGACTAGTTAAAAGATACACTGAGTCTTTTATTTGAATAATAACAATAAAAATTGGTAATATAGCATATTAAAAGGATTGATTTTGACAGTGCACTCCTCTATATAGAAAACTACAACATGTATCTAAATATATATTAAAATATTTTTTAAAGTAGATGTTCTTGGATAGATGACAGAAGCTTATTTTTAAATCATCTTTCCAATTTAATTTAAAAATCTATAGGATCTATTTTTGGATTTACCTGAAGACCTAAAATATTTTGAAGGAGAGCAATAAAGGAACATTTTTCCTCTCCTCTATACTAAAATGTGTTTTACATTTTGTGAGCGCTACAGCATTAAACCAGACAGACGAGTGCTACACAGAACATTGCCAGAAACTACTATCAGGACATGAGCCTTGTCTCTAACAAAGGGAACAGGCTTGACCAAGGCAGAAGGGAAGGATTTTTAGCAAAGTGCATGGGGAAATTGGTAAACTACTTGAGAAGACTCAAGTTAGAGCCCATGTCACTGTATATATAAAACCCAACTGAGGGCAGATGGGGTGAGGGAGAGGGGAAGGGGGGTGATAGGCATGGAGGAGGGCACTTGTTGGGATGAGCACTGGGTGTTATATGGAAACCAACTTGACAATAAACTATTAAAAAATAAATAAAAATTAAAGTAATAAAAAAAAACCCCAAAACAAACAAACAAACAAAAAACCCTCCCTGCTCTCCTCCCGCTTTCCCAGACCCAAGCCAGCCACTCACAGACAGGAAAGTGGGAGCCGTCTGCCCTTCCTTCCATGCTCTTTCTTGCTGCAATTGCAGCTGGTTATGTGAATGCCCCCAGAGCCTCATTTTGAGGAGCAATTGCTATAAATCCAAGATGCTAGCGGTTAATAATAAGTCTGAGCTTGCCTCAGATGCAAATCCTAGTCTTGATTAAAGATGGAAAAAGGCAGTCCTGCTGTTCCTACTGCTTAGCAAATGACTTCGCTTTTCCCGCTGTGCAATATGAAACAGGAGCCTGAATGTAAAATGCAAAACTTTAACTCCTAGAAGGTAACATGGGAGAAAATCTAAGCAGCTTTGGGTTTGGTGCTAATTTCAGATAGGACTCCAAAAGCACCCTCCATGAAAAGCAGAAGATGGGAAGTTAGCTTTATTAAAATGAAAAACTTGGACTTGTTGAAAGACACCATTAAGAGAATAAAAAGACAAGCCACAGACTGGGAGAAAATCTTTGCAAAACACAGATGCGATACAGGGGTGTTACCCAAAATATGTAGAATTCTGTTAACATGCTGCTGGAGAGGGCTTGGGAGATGCTTGCAGACAGCAGCTTCAGAGGAAGAGGGAAACGCAGGGGAGAGTGAGTGGCCTTCACAACAAGAAGAAAGGAGCAACCAGGGCTGTCATAGTCCACTTGTGGGAACCCAGAGCACAAAGAGTTCCAAAGGCAGCTCCTAGAGGAGGGATGCCAGCAGTTAATCCTCCTTTTCTCTGTTCGACTCTTCTGGGCACTATGCAGGATTTTAGGAACTGAGTTAGGCAGAAATGACAGTGCCAGGTAATTGCTCCTTTCCTTTCTGTGGATGAGGCCCCAGGGTGTCTGCTGGGGCATGGACCGGGGCACACACCCATGGAGTATATAGAACACTGTGGAAAGCACTGTGGTCCCCACTCAGTTGGCAGTTGAGTTGAGGGTTCTTATGTGGGTGGAAGTGAGCAGGGAAGATTGAAAAAGGAAGGTTTTTGGTTGGAGAAACGTGCTTGTGATGATACAACCAGGTGGGCCTCCCAAGGAGCTGCCCCCTATGGTGCTGAGGTAAAGGAGACCCAGTGGAAAGAAGAAGTTTGACAGGAAGCTGGCTGGACATGGGCTGGGGAAGCATGAGGAGGCCAAACGGTTCCAGACCTTCTGTCCTGAACCCGTGTGGGTGTTGCTGCCTTTGGCAGAAATGACAAATGCAGGAGAACGACACAGGTGTTTGCATCTGGAGGGACCTTCAGAGAACAGATTGCCAGTTCAGTTGAAGGCAAGTAAAATCCATAGAAAGGAATTTAAATAGCAGATAAATTAATCACCTGGAAGTATTTTTGAGTTACAGTTTCTCTTGTACAGTATTGTGTCTGTGCTAAAAGTACTCTGCAGGGAAAAAGCAATGCTTAAGTCAGAGTTAAGAATTATACAGGTGATGGGGCGCCTGGGTGGCTTAGTCGGTTAAGCGTCCGACTTTCGCTTGGGTCACGATCTCGCGTTCCTGGGTTCGAGCCCCGCGTCGGGCTCTGTGCTGACTGCCAGCTCAGAGCCTGGAGCCTGTTTCAGTCTGTGACTCCCTCTCTCTCTGACCCTCCCCTGCTCACGCTGTCTCTCTCTCTCCTACCTAGAAATAAAAAAAAAAAAAAAGAATTATACAGGTGACATAGTTCTTGCATCAGAAAGTGTCTTCAGCCAACAGGTCAGCTTCCCCTTGGCCAAGGTGGTCTTGCCTGTGAGGAGAGTATCCCATGCCACATGCCTAAAAATCAAGTGTCTGTGACATCAGAATCAAGGCAAATGGCTTGATTATATTCTTCTCTGACAGTTTCTCCCATTTGCCAGCCTGATCCATGAATAAAGTATAAACTCTGCATACACTCTGTACTGTATGCATACTGTATATAATCTGTGTAGTGTAAAGCCATTTAGACTTGATGCCAAAAAAGTTAAACTACTAATATTGCACTTTGAAGATTTTGGAAGTAAATGAAATAATGTGATTGTATTTTCACAAGAGACAGCCTTTAGCAAGAATAAAAAAAAAAAAAAAAAACCCTAGAGAAACAGAATGCCCAGGTCTCTGGATATTAATTCCCTCCCTTGGAAGGCCTTCAGGAATCCCATCCATGAGGTCAGCAAGAAGTCCTCAGTCATTCTCGTTTATTGCCATCTGTCATCTTGATTATTTGTTGGGATTTCATTTAGTGATCTGAATCCAGAGATTGTCCGTCAGCATCAGGAGCCAGGGGATGACCTTGTATGGCTGCCTCTGATACTGTCCCAGCCTTCCTGCATTTGATAAATGACACACCCCTCCTCCCACTCCTGGGAGAAATGAAGTACAGGCTCAGGGCCTTATCGATTTTCCATAACAACAGATGCATCTTTAGGACTCTATTTTTATTTCAGAAGTGGCCTTCTGGCCCGATTCAGGTCTGTAAATCAGCTGACAAAATGTATTGCTACTGTTCTTCCTGGCATGATCTTTTATGCCATGACTTTTTCTTATATGTGATGTGGAGAATATCCTTTGGGTTCAGGTACACACCCTTCTTCATTGGAAAGCATTTCTGAACTTTAATTTCAAAGATGTTTTAGAGAGGAAATGAAAGGACCACAGCCCTTGATCCACTGTTGCTTGACAAGTCAGGCTCAGAAAGCTACAGTGTGCCCCAAATGTGACTGCACTCAGGGCGACCAGCTGCATTTCTTAGCCCAGTTGGGGTAAGGGTGAACATTTCCACCAGCAGGGCAGCGAGTTGCTCTAGAGCTTTTATGCTCTGTAAGAGCTGTCCATGGATAAGTTCAGACTTACCAGGTCATTCCCATTGTGTGACAAGGAACTGTAAACCATGAGTGTCTTGAGTGTGAGAACTAAACCAAGTTGATCTGTGTCCCCGGACATAGCCCCGTGCCTGGCACAATCAACTCCTGTTGGCTGGTTGAGGGAACAGGTGGCCTTGGTTGCCAGCACCAAATATCCTTAGGAAGCAAAGCACTATTGATTCCCTGGCTGTAGAACATTCTGCTTCCTCCTTTAGAAAACCACTCTGCTGGGGCGCCTGGGTGGCTTAGTTGGTTAAGCGTCCGACTTTCGCTCGGGTCATGATCTCACGGTTCGTGGGTTTGAGCCCCGCGTCGGGCTCTGTGCTGACTGCCAGCTCAGAGCCTGTTTCAGTCTGTGACTCCCTCTCTCTCTGACCCTCCCCTGCTCACGCTGTCTCTCTCTCTCTCTCCTAGAAATAAATAAAAACATTAAAAAAAAAAAAGAAAACCATTCTGCTGTCTTGGAACATGTTTTAGTCTTCTGAGGATGATGTGGCATTCCCTAGGCTTCTAACAGGCCCAGGCCAGGTTCACTGACTGGCTATCCCTGAGTGGAGAGATCAGAGTCCAGGGAGGGTCAGAGCTTGGGTTGCCTCATTATTCAATGGCTAACATAACTGCACATGGGGCTTCCTTTCTTGCCAGCATCTGATGGGTATAAGCGCCTTCCTCAGGAACGACTGACTTCAGGTAGGACCTCAGGTTAACTGCTTGTTGCCAGAGTCTTTCACTCTTGTCCATTTTGTGCACAACTCTTCTTGGCTTTCTAATTGTTCCACATCTATGTTTGTGGACCACCACCTCCTGACTGGCTTTCCTGACATCTCTTTTATGTGTTTCAAATGGCTCCTTTGCTCTCCGTTCTCACAGATATGAACAGAGAATGTTCCTATTCCTTTCTCTCAGTCTTAGCATGGGTTCCCCAAGGAGCAGACCCTGGGCTAAGATGCAAGTGCAGGAGGCCTGGGAGGTGAACCCGGGAAGGGCAGTGGGGAAGTGAGATAGGAAGGGAAGGAAATCAGTACAAGGCGTGTCAACGACCAGTTGGGTTCAGTCCCACTGGAGAGCTCTGGGAGGTGGTTTTTAACCTGCAGCACCCAACTGTCATTGGCTGGGGCTGTCCCTGGGGCATTAACCCTCAGCTCTCCAGTCTGTTCCACTGTCCCAACTGCATAATGGGAGACAGCCTTCGGGTGGAGATTCTCAGGTTCTTCCTTGAGGACTATAAGTGCTCAGGGTGCACAGCTAGGATGTTAATGGGCACGAGCTACACTCAGGTTTTGAGGATCTTCAAGGAAAATTCTAAGGGGCTTTGGCTTCCATACCTGCTTGCTTCGTGGACTGGGGTAAGCAGCCCAAACTCTGTTGGATTCAATTCTCCCCTCAGAAAAACAAGGACAGTTGTGGTACACACTCATATCATGGTTGCCAAAACTGCAAAATGCATATAAAGAGCTTTCTCTGGCTAAGGAAGTTCAAAAACATTTTAGCCATTAATGGTGCCATTACCATACTTGTCTTTTGTTGATTGTTTCAGACTGAAATTTGCTCAGTGCACTGTGATAAGGTGTCTCCAAAAATATGCCTCAAGAAGTTGCAGTTACTAGGAGATAGGAAGCATGAGTGTCTGGCCTTAAGATTAGTGAGCTAGGGAAAGTCATTTCTCCTCTCTGGGCCCATTTTCTCATTCGGGAATTTGAGACTAGACAAGGATTCTAATCACTGATGAGTCTATGGAATGATTATTCATGGAAGGCTGTGCTTTACTCCCCACAAGACTTTTCACCTCCCAAATTCATTTTCACACACCTTAGCAATGTTGCCTTGGGAACCATATTACATCATTGGACACACAGCTTCCTGAATTCTGCTTTTTTCAAAAAGAAAAAAATATGGTGCCCAGTTTGAGATACACTATTGTACTGCCTCATTAGGAACTGCTTGGAAGGTCACTTAGCAGATAGGTGGTGGAGTCCTTAGCTCTAGACTTGGTTCTGTGCCTTTGTCAGACAGCTAGTCCACTTAGCTCCTAAGCCCCTACTGACAGAGAGTCCAGAACATTCTATAGACCTCACACTCAGTTGCATGTGGGTCTTGGAGAAGGAAAGGTTCCCAAGAGGAATGTCAACTTACCTGAGCTCCCTGGGTTAGTGGACTCAATCTGAGAGCTACATTTATTGTTTAGGAACATTTGTGTCATGGGAGACCTATCTTTCCTGGCACTAGGGCTCTGGTGCTCTTCTGGAAGGCTTTGACACAGCACAGCTGAATTTAGTAATGTAAGAATAATCCAGTAAAATTCAACAACTGAATATTGACTACCCTGTTTAATAAAAAGCATCTGAAAATACTTTGGGTTCTTTTTTTTTTTCTTAAATAGTTTATTGTCAAGTTGGTTTCCATATAACACCCAGTGCTCATCCCAACAAGTGCCCTCCCCCATGCCCATCACCCCCTTTCCCTTCTTCCCCACCCCTACCAGCTCTCAGTTTGTTCTCAGCATCCAAGATTCTCTCATGGTTTGCCTCCCTCCTTCTCCCCAACTATTTTTCCCCTTCTCCTCCCCCATGGTCCTCCATTAGCTTCCTCCTAATCCACCTGTATGTACAAACATATGGTATTTGTCCTTCTCTGCCTGACTTATTACACTCAGCACAACACCCTCTAGTTCCATCCATGTTGCTACAAATGGCCAGATTTCATTCTTTCTCATTGCCATGTAGTATTCCATTGTATAGATAAACCACATCTGCTTGATCCATTCATCAGTTGATGGACACTTAGGCTCTTTCCATGTTTTGGCTATTGCTGAGAGTGCTGCTATAAACATTGAGGTATATATGCCCCTATGCATCAGCACTCCTGTATCCCTTGGGTAAATTCCTAGCAGTGCTATTGCTGGGTCATAGGGGAGCTCTATTGTTAATTTTTTGAGGAACTTCCACACTGTTTTCCAGAGGGGCTGCATCAGTTTACATTCCCACCAACAGTGTAGGAGGGTGCCCATTTCTCCACATCCTCACCAGCATCTAGAGTCTCCTGATTTTTTCATTTTCGTCACTCTGACTGGCGTGAGGTGGTATCTCAGTGTGGTTTTGATTTGTATTTCCTTGATGAAGAGGGACACTGAGAATCGTTTCATGTGTCTGTTGGCCATCTGTATGTCCTCTTTAGAGAAGTGTCTGTTCATGTCTTCTGCCCATTTCTTCACTGGATTATTTATTTTTCAGGTGTGGAGTTTGGTGAGTTCCTTATAGATTCTGGATACTAGCCATTTGTCTGATATGTCATTTGCAGCTACCTTTTCCCATTCCATCAGTTGCCTATTAGTTTTCTTGATTGTTTCCTTTGCCATGCAGAAGCTTTTTATCTTGATGAGGTCGCAGTAGTTCATTTTTGCTCTTGATTCCCTTGCCTTTGGGGATGTGTCAAGTAAGAAATTGCTGTGGTTGAGGTCAAGGAGGGTTTTCCTGCTTTCTCTTCTAGGGTTTTGATGCACAAAAATAAACTCAAAATGGATAAAGGACCTGAATGTGAGACAGGAAACCATCAAAACCCTAGAAGTGAAAATACTTTGGGTTCTTGATGGAACATTCAAAATGCTTGCCTTTCCCACTTCTTACTATATGCTAGGACTTGTAAAATCTCTTGTTGCTGTATATTTACTGACAGAGCAGTCATTTATAGAGCACATTCAGGCTTTGTAAGGAGAGTTTGGGAGTCAAATATGAATGAGAAATAGCCCCAGCCTGTGAGGAGGGGCCAATCCAGGAAAAAACATATATTTGAGGCAACACTCTCAGGAGAAAGTATGACATGGCCACATTTTATCTGTAAGTGTGCACTAAGTATGTGAAAAGAGATATTAAAATGATAGCTAGGATTTATTGAACAGTTACTATGTGCTGGGCACTTGTTTTAGTACTTTATATACATTAGTGTTTAGCTTCACACAACTCTATGAAGTATAGGTTGCAGTAGTCACAATGTTAGATGAGGAAATTGAGGCCCAACATTGCCCAGCTGGTAAGATGTGGAGTCAGAATGAGAAACCAGGAGATCTGGCTTCACACCTTACTGAAAATCCATCCAACCAATATGAAAAGAACCTGGTAGGGATAGAGGGGAGGGGCTGAGAGAGCTAGGTCTGGGGTGAGGGCATCAAGGGTCAGGAAAATTTGAGCCAACTCTGATTTTTCAGTTGGGTGCCTGGGGATTTAGAGGCCCTGCCAGTTCATAAGGTGGATACAGAATGAAAACCTAGTAGGTGGCTCTGAGATAGGAGAGAACGGATTAGGTCTGAGTTGGGGTAAGTGGTATTAGTGGGATAGTGAGGAGAATCTCCAAGGGGGCTCACTGGAGAAGTCTGAAAAGTCAAGGCAGCATTTTGGTACACCCAGAGATGGCCAGCGCGTGTTCACTGGGTGACCTTCCCACATGACCTTCTTCTCTGGAGAGGGCGCTAAGGCCTGTTGTATTTGCTCTTCACATATCTTCTCTGAGTTCTACACCTGTCTGTCACGCCCTCCTAGGAAGCTATACTCCACATGTCCAAACTGACCCCTTGACAGTCCCCCTGACATGGTCCTCCTCCTAGACCAGGCCAGAGGTGCACTCTCTCTCTGTGCACCCACCTATTGCTGAAGACAGAAACTTCAATGTCCTCCTAAAGCCAGCCTCTCCCTAACACCCTGTGTCATCCACTAGTGGTCACTGGGGCTTTATCTCCTCACGAGCTCTCAAATCTGGCTACAGGTCCTCCACAGGACTGCCAAGCACTTTTTTCTGTCACTTGGACTGTGCTGTAGGCCTCGTGGCTTCAATCCCTTCCAGTGCTGTTTCCACACAATGGCCAGAGTGATCCTTCTGCACATTGAAGGTCATCATGCTCCCCATTTGAAAAATGCATAAATGACTTCCCATTGCTCCAAGGGTAAAGGGCAATACTTCTTTTATTTTATGCTTATTTATTTATTTTGAGAGAGAAAGATCATGAGTGGGGGAGGCACAGAGAGAGAGAGAGAGATTGAGAGAGAGAGAGAGAGAGAGAGAGAGAGAATCCCAAGCAGGCTCCACACAAAGCACAGAGCCCAACACAAGGCTCAGACTCACCAACTGTGAGATTATGACCTGAGCCAAAACCAAGAGTCTGATGCTTAACCAACTGAGCCACCCAGGCGCTCCAGGGCAACACTTCTAATCTGGCCCACCTGGCCCACTTGGTCTACCTGGCATGCATGGTTTGGCACTTCCCTCTACACCTCACCTCTCTCAGCACACCCCTCCTTTTCTCCCCTCTAGCCCCACTATCCTTCTTGAATTGCACCAACACATGTTGGTCCCTCACGCCCACCCCAGCTTTTCTGGGCTTTCTGTCTTACCAGTTTTTCCTGTACTTATTTCCTGTTTCCCTCCTACTTCTTCCCTCCCTTCACAGGTACTTCAAGTCCAAGAGAGCATCTTCTTGTGTTCATGATAGTTGAAACTTTATATTCCTAATTGAAATTAAATTGTCAGTTACTAATCTCCCTGTACCTTAGTGCCTAGCAAATGGCAGGCACATAATAGGTGTTCAACAGATGTTACTTGAATGAATGAATGAATGAATGAATGAAGCAAGCAAGCAAGCAAGCGTGGGCAGTCTTACTTCTCTCCCATTTGGAGACTGTTTTCACCTTCTGTGAGGACAGAACCCATACCTTGCTGAAATGTTCTGGACAATAAGAACTCTTTTGCTGAGGTATTTCCTCCAGCCCCTGACCTCAGAGATCAGGAAGGACCCTTGGGCAGAGTTTAAGGACGTGGCTCAGCCAGTGCAAGGCTCTGCAACTCTGTGGCTCTGCACTGAGTGGAATCACAGAGTTTATGATTCAACATGAACACCACCTTAGCAGACAGAAAGTGCGCTGGGTTACATCAAGGCAGCGTGATATTCCTGGGGTCCTCCCCTCTTTGAAGAATGGCAGACCTAGCCTGGCCTTCTGGTTGAACCCATGTGTCAGCACACTGTCTGTCTCCACTGCAAGGCTCAAGGCTCTGCAGCAAGAAATTACCTACTAATGATTCGCTTGTTTGCTTGTAATTAATGACTACTGAGGGCAGGCAAATCAGGGCCAGTGATCAGTCCTGATTCATTGATCAAAATGTCCCACTGACCAGGGACTCCAGGAAGCACCTGCACTCGAGTCACCAATAATTCTCTTCCTACCCACACAGCAGGGGTTGACATTTAACAAGCAGAAGCTCCCTGGCAGACTTTTGACTGAGCCTGGCTTTCCAAAGCAGTGGGAAAGGGGACTGAAAAGGAAAAAGAGTTATTTGCAGTTGAAACAAAAGAAAAAGAAATTCCAGAGGCAGCCAGCCTAGGATGCTGGACACAGAATTTGGCTATCACATTTCAGTGGCTTGTGGGACTATGTGTATATGGTTTAACCAAACCTAAATGTAGGGTTTGGAGTATTTTTGGCAGGATCTTAAGGGTAGGTAGCATTTTTACTAGCTTTACCAGCCAGCTGTTTGTCTTGCCTCTGAGGTTAAATGATGTTCCCAGTGCCCTAAGGAGTCGCCTCCTTTGTGTGTGCACCAGGGTCCCTGCAACAGTGAGCAGGAGAGAAGTCTGTGGTCAGCATGGTCAGGGGGCCTGGACAAGTGCCGTGACACACAGCTGCTGTGTCAGGAACTTTGGGAGGAGCTTTCTCTGCTCAGAACCCAGCCTTTCAAAATTACCAGGCCAGGTTGAGTCCACACTGTTAGGGCTGGTTCTGGCTTTATTCTCAGGTCACCTTAGAAGGCAAAACCCCAAGAGTATGGTAGGGAGCTTGGGATTCAGTGGTGGGCTTAACGACTGAAGACAGAGACTTCCTGGAAACTGAGGCCCTAGGGGGTACTTAAGGGTCAACTGGAGAAGGTGTGTTCGAGATGGTCTCCAGAAGAAGGTGTGTGAAAGGGAGAGAAAGAGCGCCATCCAGGTGGCTAGAACAAGAACCTTTGTCTCATTCTATTTTTCCCAAACTGGCCTGCCTTCCATATTTGGGGTCAGCTCCTGTGGGCAAGCCATCAAAGACTTTGGATAATAGACTCTGTTGCCTGCAAGGGGTCTGGTGTAGGCAGGTGCAAGGACTGGGGCAGTGGTGGGGAGGAGTTTGAAGGGGGCAGTGACTGGGTGTGTAACAGAGTTGGCACTCAGAGGCAGCCATGGTCAAGATTTGTCTTTGCCATGGACACTGCCTTTTTGGATGGTGGTTAAAGGTACAGACACTGGGATCAGTTAAACCTGGGATTGAGTTCTGGCTCCAGGTCCTTGAACACAGTCACTTAAGTGTCTAAACCGCAGTCTTATTCATCTATGAAGTGGGGAAAATAGTAAGGATACATTCTTCGTAGAGGAGTTTGGAAGATCCATTAGATAAATTTGGAGAATTAACTATTTTCTTACAATCTCTCTTTGGCATCTCCCATAGAACCAAGTGCTTGGAACACAAGAGATGCCAAAGATTCTTCTTGGATTGAATTAAATGCTTGGGAATGTGATAAGAAGTCTCTGAGCCTGCGGGCATCACCGCCACTGGGAATCCTCCTAGTGTCCACCCAGAGCCACAAGGGGGTTCTGTCTGCTCCGTCTTCATCCCCTCTTTTCCTTTCTTAGTTCATTGTTTTCATTTTCAACATTCCTTTGTTCCTCACTACACTTTGACTAAATCTGATCGGTTTTCCTTGCATCAGAATCAGTACTTCTGAATAATACTAGTGGGGCCAACAGTAGCACATTTAAGTTTCCAAATCAGAAAATGTCTTTTGTAGGTTAGGAAACTGAGGCTCAGAGGAGACCCACGACTCACCATGGTGAACCCAGAGCTCTCTGGAGAACTGGATCCAGCTTGTGGCACAGTTGGGCATCAGTACTAGAAGACATCAAGAAGTTCCATCTTGGGGCGCCTGGATGGCTCAGTCGGTTAAGCATCTGCCTCTTGATTTCTGCTCAGGTCATGATCTCACGGTTCATGAGATTGAGCCCCACATGTGCTCTGTGCTGATAGTGTGGAGACTGCTTGAGATACTCTCTCTTTCTCTGTCCCTCCCCCACTCACACTCTCTCTGTCTCCCAAAATAAGTAAATAAACTTTAAGAAAAAAAAGTTCCATCTTGAGTCAGTCACAGCCACTAAACCTAGTCAGTCACTGAGTGGAAAAGAGGAAGGACAAAGATCTGTACACCACACCAACTTCCCAGTGAATTTATAGGGTGAGACATAGCTACTGAATTCTAGAAATACTTGCTGATCCCCAAGGTGCTGATACTACCCTGAGGTCACAAAGCTCTGTTCCAAGCCTTTCAGAATGATGTCTCTTCGTGGTTAGCTGCCACTTCAATTTGGTTGTCAAAGTCCCTGCAGAGTTTTGTTTTGTTTGTTTTTTCCTGATGAGGCTAGATATGTGGGTTATTTCCTTCTTTGAATCTAGGCTAAATTGGGGACTAATCCATAACCCTCTCTGCATGTTGATTGTCACTGTAGCCCAAACAGACCCTATGTCCTTATACCCCCTTCTCCAGAGACCGATGGGGATGGGAAGACATCACCAAGGGAGACTTTCATATACTAAGCAAGAGAAATTAGCATTCTCTGGGTAATGTGACTGCTCCTATTTACTCTGGCTTCTGTCCCACAGATACAGCTGGAATCATGGGACCTCAGGCAGTGCTTAGTTCCCTCCTCTGGGCCAAACAGAGGTCAGAGAGCAAGTGCTTTGGAGCACTGAGCTGGACCTCTAACCTCAGCTCTGTTCCCTGCTCACCTCTGAGGATTGATTGCACCTCCTCCTTCCTGCCTTGAGCACTCCCAGGCCTAGTTGGAGAAGTTATTCAGGGGTCTTGACATAGGATCCTGGTTTTTGGTTAGAGAATTTCATGGGTTGGATTCTGTTCTGCATCATCCTGCAATGCAATGAAGAATTACTAGACTCTCAGTCCCATTCACAGGGACTAATAAGTAAAGGTGCAGGCTTCTTTCTCAACAGGATTGACCCATTGACTCTGTGAGCTTTTTATTTTCTCAGTGTATTTACTTACATAAACATTCATGTTTCGGAATCCTTAGTTAAGGTTATAGGTTTTGGGGCGCCTGGATGGCATAGTCGGTTAAGTGTCTTGACTTTGGCTCAGGTCATGATTTCACAGTTTTTGAGTTTGAGCCCTGCACTGGGGGCTCTCTTCAGAGCCCACTTCAAATCCTCTGTCCCCCTCTCCCCCAGCCTACCCCCCATGCATGCTCTTTCTCTTTCGCTGTCTCTCTTTCAAAAATAAAAATAAACATTAAACAAATAGGTTTTAATGGCAAGTGTTGCACTTTATTTTATATTATTTTAATTACAGTCACAGAGAAATCATGACTATATTATTACGTGGTACATGACTCAAGAAAATTAAGTAAATTCCATAGTAATATATTCTACATAGACTCAATTCCTCTGTTTTCACTTAGTAATTTACATTTACTGAACACCTAAAGTTTGGTAGTTATATTCTAAACATGTACATATTTTTCTCTGTTATAAATTTTCCCCCCAACTTAATTTTTCAAAGGAGCTCAAGGGTCTTTGGAAGCAAAGTAAAAGTGTAGTGTTGTTCCAGGATTCTATTAGCCAGAAACCACTATTCAAAGGCACCAGGGTACTTGTCAGTAGAGTTTTAACTTGTTGAGTTTAATAGTGGCCTTAAGGATCTGTGGGTCCTAAACTGTCTTTTGAGAATGGAAAAAAATCAAATTATGTCCAGAAAAGTGTTAGGGACGAGTGTACTTTATAACATGTGGTCTTTTTATTTGGTGGCCTGTATGTTAGCACATGGTAGGTAGCTCTCTCTCTGGAATATGCCATTCCCTTTTCTATCCTGAGTAATAGAATTTAATGTTGTCCCGTTTTCTTTCTGAATCCAACACTAGCTCATGGAACCTTTGTGTAGAAGGTAGTAGGGAATGTCTTTGGGAATAAAGTTTCTATCATTTATGTGTGTGCATGTGATGCTGAATTCCTATATTTTTCCTAACTTATAAACTTCCGAAGACTGCCAGGGATCATGGAAGCCACACTACCTGATCATCAGTGGCCCGTTCACTCAGACTGTCCTCTTGACCTCAGAGGCCACCTGTCCGCCCATCTGTCCCTATGGACAGTAGTGAAACGGAACTCAACCTTCAGCCCAGGGTAGCACCTCTCCCACTCACAGCTCATGGCCATGTGGGAATTGAGAAAATGGTTCCTGGTCCACTTCTTCAGGACATAAAGTCTTCTCAGACTCATGAGAAAGCTGGCAGTTGAAAAATGTCTCCTGATACTCACTCCATCCTACTCCATTCACAAAGCCTGAGAGAGGCGAGTCAGAGCCTAAGGGCCCTTGAGTTTGTTACTGAACTACTGGTTTTCTGGGGAAAGGATGTCTAGGTGTTATCATCTGCATAATTAACTGCTTTTTATTAAAAAAAGGTTCAAGAACATCATATTTATTTATTTAAAAATATTTATTAGAGAGAGAGGCAGAGAAGAGAGAGAGGGATGCAGAGAATCGCAAGCAGGCCCCATGCTGCCAACTCAGAGCCCAAAGTGGGGCTCGAGCTCCATGAACCATGAGATCATGACCTGAGCCAAAACCAAGAGTCAGATGCTTAACCAACTGAGCCACCCAGGCTCCCCAAGAACATCATATTTAAACAACTGATAAAGTCTGGAAGTCTGATAAAAGACAGTAATGTTTCAGTGATTAACACAGTCAGAGGTGTAAGATTTGGAGGGTAGGGTGAAGATTTTACTGAAGACACTGGTGTTGAAAATGAACATCGTGTTTTGGTTTGGTTGTTCCACAACCCACTTTCCATGCCCCCTTTCCTGAAGGACACAGATTGCCTGAGCTCTTTGCACAAAATAATATGCGATCTGCCTCGAGGGGATTCAGGGACTTAATCTTCTCGCCCTTGCTCATTGCCTTCCCTCAGAAGTGTTAGAAATGTTCCTCTGCAGATGTTACATAGGCGAATGACTGGCTCTGGGATAGAAGATTTTCTCTGTCCTCCACTCCCTAGTGGCAGTCATGTCACTGCCACTTTTAAAATTTGGATTATCTTTGCTTTGCTTTTCAATGAGCAGAAACCGTGTTTTTCATATTTTAAAATGTGGAGCTTCTGGGGTGCCTGGTGGCTCAGACAGTTAAGTGTCCGACTTCGGCTCAGGTCATGATCTTGCTGTTCGTGGGTTCGAGCCCCGTGTTGGGCTCTGTGCTGACAGCTAGCTCAGAGCCTGGAACCTGTTTCAGATTCTGTGTCTCCCTCTCTCTCTGACCCTCCCCTGCTCTCTCTCTCTCTCTCTCAGAAATAAATAAAACGTTAAAAAAATTAAAATATAATTTTATTATTATATTAAATAAATATTTAAAAGAAATATTAAAAGAAAATAAATGTGGAACTTCAGTAAAATTCAGGTTTGCCTTTTCCCCACTTCCCATGCATTAATAACTCTGTTATGTTAATAATCCTTTGAAGCACATGTACTTGGCCCCGCTGTTCCTTAGGGAGAATGCGTCCTCACTGCCAGCCTTGTACTTGGATGCCGGGGATACCACCACCAACTACCTTCCCTCATGTCCCCTACCTGAGCTGGGTGGGGCCCCAGGGAAGGAGAGAGAGCAGTTAACTTCTCCATTCCTTCCTTTCTTCCTTCCTCCCTCCCTCCCTCCCTCCCTCCCTCCCTCCTTCCTTCTTCCCTCCCTCCCTCCTTCCTTCCTTCCCTCCTTCCTTATAGTTATCCTGCTTCCTGTCTATGTTCCCAGTCCCTTCAGTGCTCCCTTCCCCAGCATCGCTGCCTCGTGTGCCACATTCCTGAATTGGCTAAGTAACTGTCTTCCATGCCCACAGTAGTAACCTCACTCACTGTGGACCTCTGACCCTTAAATTCTGAGGCCAAACTGTTCATACTTTAGCTGCTTACATCCCATAGTTACATATTGGCCATGGACAATTATTTTCTTTATATTTTTCTTAAACTCACTTTCAAAATATTTTTTTTACTCCTAACAAGAATTTTTTTTATTTTACTAAATCCCAATGGCAACTTTCCCAACTTTGTAGAGAACAAGATTCCCCAAATATATAGAGTTAGAAATGTATTTGCATACTAAAAATCCCTGTAAGATGGTTAATTGTCCCTTTCTGTGGGTATATCCCATTATAGTCACTTACTCCTGAATCATTCCAGTGCACAAACAAGAAAATTCATTTGTGGTCGAGAAGATGAAAAGCAGTCATGGACAAGTGTCTGTATATACATTTACAGTAATCATGTATGTGCACTGCTCTTCTTAATCTGTTTCTAAATTGTAGCAGCAGAACAAGATTGCACAATAAACACTGTTGCTTAAACATATACACCCAGACACCCGGGAATACCCTGACAGTACAAATTTGGGTAAATTTTAGTGCTCATAAGAAACAAACAAACAAACAAAAAAGGTTTCAATAACACTGCCAATGCATAATTAAAGAATTTATTTTTAAAGGTGCTTTCATATACCGTTTATAAACGAACAGAGGTATTTTATGGTAACATTCAAATAAGCATTATATAACTATTGACATAGTTTGTTCTTGTGTGGCCCAGTATCATCTCATGTATCCCCAAAAACATACCAAGCATTTCTGCTGCAAGTTCTTTGTTCATAGGGTTCTATCCAACCACAGGATGGACCTCAGCAGCCCCATAGTGGAGCAGTTACGAGTATGTTATTCCTTATCTTTCCAATAATGTTTGATACTTTTGATTGCCAGTGTCTGACCCCAGGTAGAGAATTATTCTGGATGCTGTGGTTGTTTGTTGGGCTGGCAGGTAGCTCTTGGAATTAAATGGTTGGTTCTGGCCTCATCACCATGGTGACAGGAATCAACACCAAGTGACCAGCTGGGTGGGGAAGCTATACATGGGGGAGTTATTTCTTTGTCTACATCACAGTAACTCTGATTCCTATCCCCTGAGTGGGTCACACCAGCAGTCACCACCTCAGATCCCACCTCTGACATCTTAGTTGAGAGGACCTGAAAACCATGGAACATGGAGGCATGGGATGCGCTGATGTATTAAAAAAAAAACAACAACAACAAGGGGCGCCTGAGTGGCTCAGTCGGTTAAGCATCTGACTTTGGCTCAGGTCATGATCTCACGTTTTGTGGGTTTGAGCCCCGCATCGGGCTCTGTGCTGACAGCTAGCTCAGAGCCTGGAGCCTGTTTCAGATTCTGTGTCTCCCTCTCTCTCTGACCCTCCCCCATTTGCGCTGTCTCTCTCTCTCTCTCTCAGAAATAAATTTTAAAAGTTTAAAAAAAAAAAAAACAAGAAGGGGGCACCTTGGTGGCTCAAATGAGTTAAGCATCCAACTCTTGGTTTCAGCTCAGGTTATGATTTCATGGTTTAGTGAGTTTGAGCCCCACATCAGGCTCTACGCTGACAACTGCACAGCCTGCTTGAGATTCTCTGTCTCTGTCTCTTTGCCCCTCCCCTACTCGTGCACGCACACGTGTGCACTCTTTCTCTCTCGCTCTGAAAATAAATAAACTTAAAAATTTTTATTTAATTTAATTAAAAAATGAAATTTTAAAAAATATTAAAAAAAGAGAAAGATAAGCAAACAGGGTAAGCATTGCCTGTTTACTTAGTGAACACAGTGCCTGGAGCAGAGCAGTGATTCCAAAATTTTTATTGAATGAATAAACCAAGTACTAAAACCATTCCTTGTAATAGTCAGGCGTTCACTCCTTCACCAGCATTTGCTGTTTTCTGCACTCTTCCAGACCAGGTTGAGGATAAAAGAGTAAAAGAATCTGGAAATGGGAAGTGCTGTTGGAATGTAATGTGAGTGGGGGGGGGCGGGGAGGGGAAGAGGGAGAGGTTTGGGGAGTTCTTGGGGAAGGGGGGCCAATAAGAAAATGGGAACACCAGGGAGGGATCAGGAGCCGGTGAGAGGAGCACGCCTGCCATACCAACTGCATGCTCATGTGCCACCCTCCCATTCCCAAAACACTGAAATGTGGCTGATTAGGGAGAGGCTGCAGGCAGTCCACTGTGCTGCTCGCCTCTCTGGGTCTTCACAAGAGACCTGATTTGTGGGGAAAATGCTTGCTGTACACTGTATCTCTTGGCTGTTGCTCCCTTGGCCTGGCTTGCTGCATTCCAAGTTAAAATAGCTCACGCTCCTTCCGGGTGGAACTAGCAGCCTCCCCAGGGTCTGGGGTGTAGATCTGCATAGAGGGAGAGAAAATTCTCCGCTGCTGATCTTCCTTTTGACAGGCATCTGTCTGTGCCTTTCACCCTCTGCCATTAGGCCTTCACGTGACAGCAGAGATGCCAACTGTGTTATCTGAATATATAGACCGAGAGTTGCCCATCTGCTGTCCCTCCCACTCAAATCAATTATGCTTGTGGAAGACGTTTTAAGCATTTTTCATCCTTGAAGGAGAGCAGTACCTTCCTCCAGCTGGGAGCCCTGTGGTCAAGAAGCCCTCCTGTGGTGATAGGGCTCTGTCTTCAAGAGCTACAAAATTAGCCCAGGAAAGCTTTGTAAACCTGAATCTTTGGGGCATCGCAACAAGGATGCCTGGTTTCATCCAAACTCATTACCTTCCAAGTGACAGAATCATCTGGGAAATAAACTTCTTATTAAAATATAAAACCTTCCCAGAATCCATCTGCAAACTTCAAAGGGAGGTTTGGGGGAAGGAAATCCTACCCAATTTTAACTATTCCACGGATGTTTGCAGGGGGGTTGGAGGGAAGGAAAATTGTTCTGTGGTGCCAAATCTGAATCTGGTTCTGTGCTATGGGTCAGTTTCCAGGGCACACTATCTGGGTGGCAACTTTTCTCAGACCCGGGCCTTAACTTGGAACAGAAAGAGCTAGAACCCCTGGTCCAGCTCTGGGCTACAGTGATTTGGAGGGATTAAGAGGCAGAACTTGCTCAGGCAAGCCTGAGTGCTCAGGGACTCTCATTTCTCAGCTGGTGTACATCTTCCATTTCAGTGAGATGCCCCATTCCCTTGGAATCTTATGGACAAAAGCCAGCCCAAGGGGCTGTTTCAGATGGGAGTCCCCAAGACAGAGGTCCTTGTATAGTGGATTTATTGCTCGAGAGTTCTCAGGAGAAACGGGAGCAAGAGACGCAGGATTAGGCAGGAAGACAAGTCAGCAAAGCTGTGTTCTCAGCCGCAGACTGGTCTCAGCCTGATCCCACGGGACCATGGTGCATGAATAGCAGCATGGAGCTGTCCCAACTTGAGGCAGGACATTGGCTGCACCTCACTCTTGGCGTGAAGACTTAATCTTCAAGGCATTTAGGGTGAGGTATCAGGCATTCACCCAAAGCAATTCTCTGGAGAATGCACATGGAGCCATTAGCTGAAGGCATTCTCAGCACTGGGTGGTGGGTGCACCAGCCCAGTGAAGGAAATCCTGAGCAGGAATCAAACTGTCCACTTCAGTGGTATACAGTCACTCTGTTGTGCTGCTTGACTTCACACAGAAGGTGTGATCAAACCAACAAGCTTTTGTTACCTTCACAAGGCAGCGCCACCATCAGTCTGTGAGATTCACTTCCCTGTCCAAGCCATTATACCGTAGCAGGTTTTAGACATGTTTTATAGAGGGTTGGGGAGGGGAGTGGATGCATAAGCTAGCGCATAGCCGGTCAGACATTATTGTTTTCCCCAGCATACAGCACCACCAGCCATGGACATAGCCCCTCAGTTATTCAGCCAGGCTTGTTAAAAATGCGGGCATAAAAAGAGCTGATTTCATCCATTTTATGGCTGTCTAGTTCCCCCCAGGAAAGGCAAGGTTGCCCAGAATGTGTGTGGTCCATACCTTTTGTGTGGAAGATGTTTTCAAGACTTTATTCCCTTGAACGTGCCTAGTCTTGCCCCTGACCATTACTTACGTTTCTTGCCTTTCCTCAAGCTCTTGCCTTACTGTTAGCTCGAAATGGTCACAAAAATTCCAGGCTTTTCCATTCTCCAACCCAACCTGCCACTTTCTTTCATACCATGAGGCTCTAATGCCCAGCTCCTCCACAGCACCCCAGATTTGGGGCTGGGTCTTCTGTTGTCACCTGAGTCTGTGTCCACTTCCAGTGGACCAAGATATAACCACAGGTTCTATTCTTTTGACTATTTGGATCTGAGCTTTCTGGTAACAACAGTTTTTTAAAAATGACCTGACAGGAGGACACAGAAACGTCTGGAATGTGTTCAAGACCAGTGAAAACTCTGTAAGAAGACAATCTCGCTGCTGCCTCTTGATTGTGACCAGTCAGATATCCTCCTGGGACACCCCTGGCTCCCATCACCTGGCACTAGGGATGGAAACTTTGGCCATAGGTAGTTGTTTCCAGGGCTTCTCCATTCTCTGCCTCACCCCTGTCCTACTCCCCTTCTTGCCGACAATTTCCCAGAGCAAGGCCCATCTAGCATCATTTTGCCCTAAACCCCAGCCAGCTCATCTCCATGCAGCAAGGACCTGTAGGCATGCTGGAATCTCATTAGAAAGAAATGCAGGTCCACTGAGCTCAAATAGACCCCCTAGGAACTGACAGGCTGATGAGTGATGTATGTGACTTGTTTGAGACCGTCTTTTGAAGGGAGAGTGTGCAATACTGTCCCCATAGAACAAGTTACTGCCCACCACCCACCCTCCAGCCTCCACTCATGTGGTCTGGATCCCAATCTCTGTGGTGATTTAGTGCAGGATTCCTTTGGGATGATCAAGGGAATGTTTGTGGAAGAAGCAGCATTTGTGTGGTTCCTGGGTTAGCCTGGGTTCCCAGAAGCTGAGCCTGGCATGAGCGTTCATGCAAAAATGATTTTGAAAGTGCTCCCTGGAAAAACTGGTAGAGAGTGAGAGGTAGGACCAAGGAAGAAGGAGAGAGGGGAAGGATGCCGTGTCAAGCATAAACTTGCAGCAGCCACATTAGCTCCAGGGAGCCCTAGGTGCTGGCTTGTCAGATGTGAAAGCATTCAGGAAGGGACAGGAGGAAAATGGCAAAGGGATCTGCAGCCAGGGGCTCAAAGCATGGACACTGCTTCACTTTCTTCTAGCAACTTCCAGAGGAGTTAACAGGAGGATTAACCCCCAGGACAGTTCTTCCCCAGTATCTAAACCTCACTCTGTTGTAAGTTGGGGTCTCTTGGGAATCCTGATAGCAACTCTGTTCTGCCTTTAACCCTGTGGGTCCCAGCACACCAAGAAGATACTGGGGTACCAACATCTCATGACCTTAAAATGTGTAAATGATAAGGTGGGGGCTGCAGGGCACAGATAGAGTTGCTGCAAAAGGTTCCAGCATGCTTTGCATCAGGATTTATCTTAGGTAATAGGAGAATGTGAGTTTACTCCTAGTTTATTTTCAGCCTGTAAGACATGTCAAGATGCAAGTAGACATTTCTAGCACTTAAATAAGGCAGAACTCTGAACCAGTTCCTTTTGGGTGGAAGGGGTACGAATCCGTTTTGTCTAAGTAGGAAGCCCTAGATGGAGAAAGCTATCCACCACAAGGTCCGCAGTGGACCAGAATTCCAACGCATGCCAAAGTTATGTTCTATAGCCCCAGGCTTAGTAAATGTCTAATCAGGAAAACTGGCCAATTTTAGTCTTGGGTCCCATTCTGGGTTCTAATTCACCATGAAATTTAATGCAATCCCATGTGCTTTCTTAGATTCTGGGTGAAGTCTTTTCCTTTGGGAAAAAACAAAACAAAACAAAACAAAAACAAAGCTAGGTTTTGCATAAGCACGTGCTTGCTTTCTCTGAGCCTCGGTGAAAACGTGGCTACTAGGGTGCAGTAGAAAGGGCACTTGACTTAGATCTGGCCCCAGGATCATTCTTGCTTTGTGAGCTAGACCTCAGTGCCCCCCCCCTTTTTTTAAATGTTTTATTTATTTCTAGGAGAGAGAGAGACAGCATGAGCAGGGGAGGGTCAGAGAGAGAGGGAGTCACAGACTGAAACAGGCTCCAGGCTCTGAGCTGGCAGTCAGCACAGAGCCCAACGCGGGGCTCAAACCCACGAACCACGAGATCATGACCCAAGCGAAAGTCACCCAGGCGCCCCTAAACCTCAGTGCCCCTTCTGCAAAGCAGAGCTCTGGGAATAGCCATGAGCATTAGGAAAGATCATGTAAGGGAAATGGTGATAGTTTAACACATTAGTACCTCTTACTTTTTCTCCTGAAGAACTTGGCTGTTCATTCAAGGAGAAACACATTGAACAGTACCCACCCCATTAGAACAGGAAATGGCTTTACTCCTTCCCACCCCCACACCTTTGTCTCTGCTTCCTGTACACGTGGAATGCTTCCTCTGTAGGTATGTAAGCCCTTCCTTCTTTGAGGCTCCACATATCTGACTCACCCATGCAGTCTTCACTGCTTTGGCTCATGCTGATATTTTTCTTCCTGACCCCAAGTACCATTCACTGTCTGATTCATGTTAATATAGATAAAGAATTGTTGTAAATGTGGCCATAGATGTAGTTCTCACTTTCAGATAGAGGTAAGTAGTGGCAGATTGCATCTTCCAAAGTGGTCACAGTGATAAACGAAAGGATCAAGTGCTCTTCCAGAATCTTGTTCCTCCCCCTTGAAGTCTGCTATACCTTAGTAACCACCCTTTGTGTGACTTCCCAGGCTAGATTATAAAAGACCATGCAACTTCCTCCTCTGGCTTTCTGTTTTGAAACTTGTGCCTTGTAGCTCTGAGCCACCATCTGAGAAGTCCTCATGCCAGAGAGACCCCGAGGAAAGACCATGTGGATAAACTACACTGAAACAGAAAGAGAGGTCAAGGAGCCCAAGCAGATCCAGCCTCCCAGGTGTTTGAGGCTCCCCAACTCAGGTGTCAGAAAGGCAGTGGGTAGGAATCACATTTCCAGTTCCAAATGCTAAGTCATTGCAATTGTGTGAGAAGCCAACTAAGGGCTATTTACCCCCCAGAAATGTAAAAGAAGTTCTGTTGCCTTAAACCACTACTTTTTGGAATAGTCATTATGCAGCAATAAGCATGTATATGATACATATATGTGTATAAATATATATACACATATAGATAGATGTGTGTGCACATACATACATACTTGTTTGGGGGGTAGAGCCTGCCTTTTACAATCCTCCAACTTGTGTGTTTGTGTACCTAACTCTTGCTTCTTCAATGGGTCTATAAACTCCACGAGAGCAAGGCTATGTTGTATACTCCCTAGTTATCCTGGCCAGAGTTAGAGCAGCCTGGCAAATGTAACCACTGCATTGTGCGTCTTTGAATGAAATTGACAAGGAAACATCTGTGCGCACATCTGTGTCCCTGAAAAGCATGCTATCCTTCACAGGATGCAACTGTGATCATGAAGAAATCAGAGTCTCTTTGGTACTTGAATCTTTCTCAAAGGAACCCTGTATCTTTGGAAAGAGCCATTCACCTGAAATCACTGAGAGTAAGCCACTCAATTTTATTCTGTGTCATAGACTCAGGGAAAGAGAACACTGCTCTCACCAGCCCTTCCACCTACAGGCACTTGACAGCCAACCCTTGGAGGTGAGGAGGCAGGACCTTGTTTCCTCAGTGCAGGACCCCCGTGGGATTTGTAGCTTCCATCTTCAGACTGAAAAATAGCCCCTTTGCCTGTCTCCTTATCTTAATGTTACCTAGGAGATTGAAGGTTTTTTATGCAGATAACCATGACAGTCTGGTCCTGCTTATTTGAGCTATGACAAGAAAACTTAAACATTGGAGTCTCTCATAGGATAATAAAGTTATTTGTATTCCTCCCTGAAACTACAACAAAACCATGTTTCTCAAACATCAAAAGGGTCATTCTTAAGAGAATTATTTTAATAGATTTGTCCTTAGATCTATATGAAATGCCCTGAAATTCAATGTTTATGTGAGAAGAGATGGGAGGAAGTAATGATGTGAACTCTTCCTGCCTTTGAAAATCTGCTAAGTCCTTTTACCCACCCATTGCACGAACTCACTCTCCAAGCAGATCAGGTGAGCTGCATGCCACCATCTTTGAGTATATGTGAAACGTGTCTTTGGGCGTTGGAGTAGCAAGAGGGGTCTTCATTATCTCTGACTGGCCTCTTCTGAAATGAGCCCAAGATTTGTCCTGGTTTATGTAGTAAATATGTACATTTGCATCTGGCTTCTGTGATGTGATGACCAAGGTTAATGCATCACAAGGTTTATGTTGCCTCCACATTTTTTTTGTCTCAAAATAATTATGTTGGTTTCTTTAAGGATTTCTTTGAATGTGTTTTCAGTTCCAACAATCTTACAATGACATGCAAGCACCTAGAAAGACATAAGCTAGCCAGCAATGACACAAAATCCTAAGTTCTGACAGGGGACCAAAATGTCATTAGCATGTAGCAGGGAATATGATGGGGTTCTGGGGCAAGAACAGAGTGGAACCCCTCCCTCCTCTTTTGTATATACCTTTCCTCTTCCTTTGAACAGAAATTGCAGTGCTTATTATTTTGTTCTTCATGAATTCAGGAATTTAGCAGGATTTTATTTTTCTTCTTTTAAAAAAGTTAAACACTAATATGTTTTCTTTTTACAAATAGTTTATTGTCAAATTAGTTTCCACATAACACTCAGTGCTCATCCCAAGTGTCCTCCTCCATGCCCATCCCCCCCTCCGCCCCACATCCATCAGTCCTCAGTTTTTGTCAGCATTCAAGAGTCTCTCATGGTTTGCCTCTCTCCCTTTCCCCCACCATTTCCGCCCTTCTTCTCCCCCTTGTTCCTCCGTCAAGTTCCTCCTAATCCTCCTATACGTGCAAACATGTGATATTTGTCCTTCTCTGCCTGACTTATTTCGCTCAGCATAACACCCTCAAGGTCCATCCATGTTGCTAAACATGGAAAGAGCCTAAGTGTCCATCAACAGATAAATGGATCAAAAACACTAATATGTTTATGTGCTTGTTGTAATGGCCAGATTTAGTCAGAAATTTTATATTTTCTGCCTACCTTTCTTTCCTATTTCTGAAGCTTCACAAATTTGTCTGGACTTGAAAGGCACTTATTAAACACCTACCTTCTGTTGCTGTGATTTTCAATTTGCCAACTTCATGTAGAATGTCAAAATTTGACACTTTATGGGAAACATGTAAGAGAACCTCCAGACTCCGAAAGAAGTAGAACATGATTTTGTTCCCTTGGCGGTAACTGGTTTCCAATATCATTTGTCCCCTAGCATACATTCTTGCCTCTGAGCCTTTGGATATCACCTGTCAGAGACATCAGGACTGCCACAGATGCTTTTTTAGGTTGCCTTGACCTTCAAATATTTGTAGTTGAGGGCTGTGGGATTATGTAGCATCTCATCTGGTAAGCTCCAACTGTATTGAGGACCCTCTTTGTCTAATCTTTGGTTTATTGATAGAAGTTACTATGCAGTTAGATTACCTCCTAGCCCTTTATCAAATCTGACCTTCGCCACTGACCTTCACTTTCCCCGAGTCCTTATTTACCATGCACTGGGCTGCATGGTTACTTCAGGCTGCATTAGTTCCATGGAGAACTTAATGTGACTAACAGCAAGTTTTTGGAACCTTTAATGTGAACTGAGTTTTACTGTAAATTTTCTGCCCCAGGTGATGACATAGAGTATACTCTGGACTTTTGACTCCCATTCAGGGTAGAGTAGCTTGTTGGATTAATGTTCCAGTAGGAATAATTATGGACTCTGGACAAAATAACAAAAAAACAATTGTTTAAAAGCTCTGAAAAGTGAAAAAAGCCAATAGAAACTGGAAGGAGTATGAAACTTGAAAGAAGGAAACCATACCTATCAGCTCTTCCTCTGTGAATCTCCATAGTGTGTGGAGTGCATGGAGGATAGAGCTAAAACAGAAAACAGTGATGTTATTGGCCTGAGGCACATGAGATTAGACTTTTTTCTAGCTACTGGAAGATCTAGAAATTGGGAGGCATCCCAGAAAGAGAGGCTTGACAGCAGGGGAGCCCTAAAGCATACATATAAATTCCCCTGATGTTCTGACTGACCCCTGAATTGTCCATGCTGAGGGGGACACCATGTAGTGGGGAGTGGGGGACACAACAGCTAAAAGGCTGGAATTGCTAAGTAAAGATTTCAGAGCCACAGCTCTGGAGAGACAGACTTTAGAGTTCAAGTCCCCAGTGTTTTAAGGGGCTTGGTAAATGGCTCAGACTTCCCATTCAGATCCTATGGGGACCACATCCCAGGATTGAGAGCACAACCGGAACAGACTTTGTTAGAGAAAAGCCTAAAACCAGCACTAGATATGACCCTCCAGTAATCTACTGCCCTACTAAAACAAATTCAGCCCTCTTCCAAGGAAGACAACAGAATCCAGAGTCTCCTTAGTACATCATCTGTAAAGTCAGATATATCATCAAGAATGACAAGACACACGTCAAGTAGATTCTAAATTATTTTGCTTTAATCTTGCCTGCTTCAAACTGTAACCAGTCTTGCTCTGCTAACTACAAGACAACACAGTGGCCTTCTTGAGATATCTTGCTTTTTGAAAATTTTTTATGTTTATTTATTTATTTATTTTTGTACATTAAAGATTTTAATAAATGCATTTAAATAGATGCATTCTTATTGAAAATAATGAAAAATAATTTACTAGAGGAGCAGGCCATTTCACAGAAAAAGAACCTAAGTGGCTAATACTAGGTGGAAAGATGCTCAAACTTTCTAATATTCAGGGAAATGCAAATTAAAATAAAATCCCATTTCACACCAATGAGATACATACAATTTTAAATGTCTGACAACATCAATAATTACTGAGAGTATAAACAGGGACTTCTAAAATGGCTTCCTCAAGCAAGGCTAAAGGTGTGACTGTCCTATCACCTGGGGGAGGGGAAGAAACACAAAAGTATCATGAGTGAAGAGCAGAGACATTCCTCAAAGTACAGATTTTAAAATGTTTATTTATTTTTGAGAGAGAGAGAGACAGAGTGCAAGCAGGGGAAGGGCAGAGAGAGAGGGAGACACAGAATGGAAAGCAGGCTCCAGGCTCTGAGCTGTCAGCATGGAGCCCAATGCGGGGTTTGAATTCACAAACTGTGATATCATGACCTGAGCAGAAGTCGGATGCTTAACCGACTGAGCCACCCAGGCACCCCCCTTTCTTGTTTCTACTCTTGATTTATACCCTTAAAAGCCTAGTTTGGAGATCAGAGCACATTGTAAAGGCAGAGGAATTTAGTCTGTTTCATTCAGAACTATAATGTACCATCAGCACAGCTCAATGATGGGCCAAAAGAAATGAAGGAAAAATTGACACAAGAAAACTACTTTTAGTCTTGGATTAATTATATTCTTATATTCCATTCAGGTGGAGCCGTCATATTTGAAATCTAAACTTTGGATGTACAAACTTAGTGATCCAACAAAAAAGTTCTACCCTTAAAAAAGTTTCAGATGTAATTAGAAGATTCTTGAGTGTTTTGACCCCAAACCATAGGTATTTAATATTTAATATATGGTAACATAAAAGGGAGAATGATTTCTTCCAGGTAACATCTTAACTTTTCTTCCAAGGAGAGGCAGAGTTTGCCAAGTACGAAATGAGGGGTAAACACAGCTTGTATTTTGCCGGCTGAATTAGCCAGTAGTTTTTCTACTTATTTACATCTCTTCCTACAACTAACTGTGATATTTATTTCATTATTATAGACAAGATTTCAAGCTATTATATTAAAAGTGTGTAACAACCTAATACATCTGCTTGAATATATTTGATATCTTCAGGAGACTGTATTGAGATCCTTCTAGGGGCACCTGGGTGGCTCAGTCAGTTAAGCATCTGACTCTTGATTTTGGCTCAAACCCATGAACTGTGAGATCATGACCTGAGCTGCAGTCAGATGCTTAGACTAATCCGCCCAGGTGCCCCAACCATGTGTGTCTTCTTAAGGAGCTATTTAGTGGGTTTCTGTGCACATCAGCTTGTTGGTCTGCTTTTTTCTGGATCAGTAAAAAGACATGAGAGCATGAGAGATTCAACACCTATGTCAGACCCCAGTTCATCCATCCACACATTCTCTGACATGGGCACCAAGGGCCATTTTGAAGAACAGAGCAGACCATTAAGGGCATGAACACCACAGGGCTATTTCCATAAAATTTCCATATTCTTTATTGAGGATTCACTACTGACACAGTTATGGTAATCCTACATGAGCAACAAATAGGCTCTTGTCCCTATAGATAGGCCTTCTTCTATGTGTTGCCATGTTTGTGGCCTCAGAACACTACATTAATCACAGGATCACTGTATTTTCTACAGTAGCTACTGGCTTGGAGACATGAGCAACATTGATGCCATGACTTTTTATTATTGATAAAGAAATATGTTTCCAGTTCATCAAATTACATTTCAGTGCCTTGCCAGGCCAAAAGTCTCTGGTAACTAATGATTGAGGTTCTTTAGTTGCAAAGAATGTCTGTTCCCTTCCAGGAGAAAAGCTTGTGGGATGCTTTTTTTTTTTTTTTTTTTAAATCTTCTGCCAATATGGATATGAGAAAAAGAGCTCTGAAGTGGAATCAAGGAGCTTCTCATGGGTGTGTTGGATCAACTTCAGCACCATCAAAGAGGGGCAGACAGTCTTCCAACCTGCATTCAGGGGCTGGCTGTCTCTGTGCTGCTGTCAACAAAGCAAGATGCATCATTTCCCTGTAAATGCATAGAAATAAGGCCATTGATGACTGTTGCCATCATTGGGGGGGAAATTCACTTGAATATGGATGAGCCCTTTGCTGGAAAAACTAACCTTTGTTTAAATGGAGAGGTGCAAAAGTACAAAATTCTTAGCTTCCCTTGTTTAAATATGGGTTCATCAGAAGTAAGTCCTTGGGCAGATTCGAGTACAAGTTTATTTGGGAAATGATCCAGGGAGAAGAGTCAAGAAGTGAGATAGGGAAGGGAAGGTGGCCAATCAAAAGAGGGTTATAAAGCCAGTTTTCATGGGGAGCAACTGGAGTTTAATCCTGCTGTGAATGCTAGCAAATGATGAAGGACGCACCTGAGAGGTCTCCTACCCAGATGGTGAGGGAGCTGAGGTGTTTATACACCTACCTGTCATCAGACTTTGGTTGAAGGCTGTGCCTGGAGGAAAGAGCAGTATTAATCCCCTGGCATGTAGTGTCTGGGCAGAGAACCCTATCTCAGCTTTGGAAAAAGTCCTTAGACTAAGAAATGCAAATGCTGGTATCTCCTTTGCATAAAAGTGATAGGACCCCTGGAGTGTAGGCAGGGCATTGATGTCTTGGGAAAACTCCCTTGTCCATATTTCTCCCTCTCTGCTATATTTTAATAAGGTAAAAGGAGCTATCATTTGATAATTACTTACCTGATTCTAGGTGCTACATATTTTGTAAATAGCATCACAATCAATCCTCATAATTACATAAACTGGTATTGTTTTCATCCTCGCATTTTATGCATTAAGAAATAAAGACTGAAGGAGGTTAAGGAACATCCCCAAGGCCACAGGACTCATAAGTGGTGAAGGAGGGCTTCAGGTCTAGGTCCTCAGCTCTTGTAAAACCCTGGCTGCCTGTGGTAAACAAATATCACCACGTAGGTATTGGCTCAGACAGACTTTCTCAGCAAATTTGATTGGTAGGATCTTTTTGATTGACAATTTGATAACCCTACACTGAGGCTCTTGGTTACCATGACCTGTTCACAGTCTTCTTTCCATGCACATATCAATCCTTTAAATCCAGACTTTGTTTCTGGCTTTCAAAAGGAAGATGTTGTGCCCTTAAAAGTCAAGGAAAAAAAGATCAATTTGCCCTTGCTAATACAGAAAAATCAACATGTAAGACCCCAGTCATGATCTCAGTTCCTCCACTACTGTCTGTGTGAACTTTAGCTGATTACCTGCCTTCTTTGGGTCTTGATTTGCTTATCTGTAAATTGAGGATAAAGATTCCTATCTATCATAGAAACATTGCAAAAGTGATAAATATATATTTACAATATTCTATAAAGATTAGTTCCATCTGTAAATATTGGGATGATTGCCTACAGAGCTGAGTGTTCCCTGGCCCCCAGCCTACACTTTGGTCCACTCAACTGGGGACTCCTCAGCGCCTTTGTGTAACTAAGGTTGAGTATGGTACCTGGCCCAGAGCATGCTAAGGGCTGAATGAGTATGTGTTTATTTGCACACGATTGATTTGTTAATACATTTTCCAGTGTTGTTGAGACACAGATTCCAAAGATGACCTCAAAGCAGCCTGCAGTTCTCTGGGACACTCTGCACCCTCCCTTTGCCACATATATCCCACCCCCTCTGCACTTTTGTGGCTCGCTGAACCTCACTGAGCACAAGAGGAAGGCACCAAAATGTCTCTGAAACTTTTCCAGAGACTAAATATTTAGAAAGTTAAGTTGAGAATATATCCATTTTCACACACATTCTTTTGTGGATAATTTTGTCCTAGGGCCTTCAGTTATGACATGTGTGTTCATTTAATCAACAAACACTCTTAATTAAATGACTGATCTGTGCCAGGCACCAAGCTAGGCACTGGGGATAAAGAGAAGAGAAGAATAAATTTCCCTCAACCTTAATTGCTTACCCCCAGTCTAGTGGAGAAGACCGAAGAAACCAAAAGTTGCTGAGGCGAGGCCTCATTTGCAGAATACAGTTGGGATGCTGAGCACCATATTAGCTATTGTATTGCTCAGGACAGGCTCGGCTATGCTGGGTAACAAATAGCCCCAAATCTCAGTGGCTAAGAGAATAAATGTGTTATTGTTTTACTCACACTACATGTATAAATGTGCATATTAGAAGGGTGGGATTCTGCTATCAGT
The DNA here is from genome assembly GCF_003009895.1 of Hyaena hyaena. Taxonomy (NCBI): domain Eukaryota; kingdom Metazoa; phylum Chordata; class Mammalia; order Carnivora; family Hyaenidae; genus Hyaena; species Hyaena hyaena. Next base: position 492,664 of record NW_024081492.1, read on the forward strand.
CGTTCAGGGACACAAGCTGATAGAAGATGCATCCTGACTTATGAGTCCATGAATATTTAGACAAGAAAATGCAAAGTGGTGAATCAGATACTGGCTGTTAAAGCCTGCCTGGAAATGTGACAGTTGTCATTTTCTCCCATTTCATTGACCAAAGCAAGCTGCATGGCCCCACCTACCCTTAAAGGGAACCTAGAAGTATGTTCTTTCCAAGTCCCCCAACAAGTAGAGATAGGGCATTTGTGAACAGCCTGGGTGGCTGCTTCCAGTTGCTGGAAATTTTACTAAACTCTTTCTTCTATGTAATTTCTTAGTTAATAATTCTGTCTTGTGTTTATACAAAACCCATCCCCTTGGGAGAAATGTCCCTTTAAGTTTATTCACACTTGTCTTTACTTGGTATTTACTTTTCTCTTTCATGGACCCTGACCCAGTGGGTGCTGGCCCCAGAGAGAGAAAAAGGCAGGGTTCCTGTCCACAGGTAGCTCACAGGGTAGGAATCAAAGGTACACACAGGCAGCGAGTGACTGCAGTTTGGCTGGAAAACCACTTGAGTACTTTCACAGGATAAGGGTGCCACAAAATGAGTCTAGAAGGCTCCATGGGAGGCCAAGTATTACCACAGCCGACTGAAGTGTTCTCCCAATGTTCCAGGGGAAGAGGGAGCAGAGAAGGTTTTATGGGACCGAACACCTGGACAGATGTTAGGCCCCTAAATTCTTGAGGCATCCCTCAAGAGGCCAATCAAGATGCACTAGGTGGTTTGTTATGAAAAGGGCCCTGGGATGACAGATCAATGCTCTGAAGGTTGCAGCGGCCCAGATTACTTTTGCTCAGACATGTTAAGGTAGCTGTGGTTTTAGATCTTCCTCTTGGGTGGCTCCATTTGATCCACATAAGATCAGTATGTCTCTAGATGCCATGAATGTCTCTGCTGCATCTTTTCCCCCAAACGAGACAAAATACTCTCTATCCCTTGCAAACCTCCATTTGGACTCATCAAACTCCGGCCTCGGGAAACCAGCCAGGAGAAGCATGTCGGCTGACTGCTGTTGCCTTGGAAAGGGGAATCTACTCTGGTCCGGGCTCTGTGGTTTCTATGGGAACAGCACTGCTTGCCTTTACTGGCTCCCCCAGGCTGGCAAGATGTACTGAAAGGAAAATTGGGGGAGAGAAAGAGAGAGACAGAAAGAGACTTTGAGGATTTTGAAGGTATTTGAAGAAACCCTTCACTGGATGTGTAGCTATTCCCAGCACACCACATGGGCCATTTGGCTCCAACACAGCCTCAACACGGAAGCATGTACCTAGAGATACATACATTCATGAAGCTCCCTTGGACTATACACCATCCTGGAGAAACAGATGCCAGAACAAAGCAGGCAGGAATTGGCATAGGTGGTTTTCACCACTAAGACCAAGAAAAAACATGTCCTTGGCCCAAGGCCAGACCAGCATCTGATCATTGCTACAGTTATGAAGAATTGGAATAGATGGCCCAGGAAGATGGTGAGAGGTATATCATATATATTGCCCACACCCTTCCCAGCGACCCTGCAGGGCTGGCGTTAACATACCCATTTTACAGATGAAGGCAATTGGGCTCTGAGAGAGGAAAGGATGACCTGTGAGTGATGTGGGTGGGATCTGAACCCAGACCTAAATCTCCACCCTGGGCCCTTATGCAAAATCTAACCAACAACCAAGGAAAATTAAATTAGAGTCCCAAAGATGGCTGGTCATCCAATTCCCATCTTGACTAAGATGCACCTGGTTCTTTGGATTTGAGTGGGAGGAAGTCCACTCAAATGGGAGGCAGTCGGGATGGCATCAGCACTGCCGTTAGCTCTGCAAAAGGCACTAGCAGCCCCACCTTGTTTTATAGATGAGGAAACTGAGGCCAAGAAGCACTGGGCAGAGCCTTCTATTCCAATGTGCCACCCTGTCTTTGTATACTCTTGTCTTGGACAGCTTCAGCTGTTCTGAAAACACCATTTCTCAAGCGTGTTTGGGGTCTTAGAATCTGTGCCGGCCAGGTGGGGCATTTGCTCAGCCTCACAGAGGCCAGATCAGCTGCTGCTGAACACTCTTTTCTTAACCTGTTGAGCCAGCTGGACAAGGCTGATGTGCTCCATCCCAGTCATTGTCTAAGGTCTTGCTTCCTTTGGCATTCTTCATCCTGATAACACTTATTAAGACACCTGCTGTGTGCACTAACCGTACCCTGAGATTAGACTGGAGGGAACAATGAAGAGGAATCCCAGGCCATTTTTCAGATGGCTAGTAGGCAAATCGAGGCCCAGAGATACTAAAATACACACCACCAAGAGTCACACTGTGGGAGTGCTAGGACTGAGCCCTCCCATTTCCAGATGCCCAGATGATGATACTTTCCTTGTCCCCAGGCTGACCCCTTCCTTAGGAAGATTAAAATAATCAGACCAGACTGCTTTAGAACCACAGCAAACAACACTTGGTGAAATAACAGTGTGTGTATAGTGCATAAGTAGGGGGTGATGAGATCGTTTGTAAACATTAGGAACTTCCCTCAAATAAAACTGCTGCCTTAGCAGGTCTGGAGACAGGGCTGTCCCTGAGTCATGTTCTCTACAGCCAAGGTCATCTGGTAATGTCCTTTGTAAATGAGACAAAGAAGCTTCTAATATGGTGGAATCAGGCTTATTACAAGAACATGTTACAATGCAGGTAACTATGGTTGAAATCTTAACGTTTGGGCCTTACCATGCTGGATTCAGAATGCAAGTCCCCATACAGTCTGTCTGGACCTTTATGCCTATGCACAGAGTGTCTCTTCTGCTACTTCCACCTGATGCCCTGCTGCTCAGTGCTGATGCCACTGATGCATGAGGAAGTCATGATCTCTCATTCCTATTCCTGCAGACACCTGCACCTCTTTTTTTATAGTTTCTACATAAGAGGTTCTTGGAGGATCATAGAGATGCAGCATGCAGGGTGGAGCAGACATTGGGCATCACCACACCACACATGCAGATGGCTTCTTGATGCACCTGTGACTCTGTCTAGGGCCTTCTCTGGTACCATGAACACACTGACTTGGCCAGTGTAGAGCTGAGAAGGGTTAAGGGTCATCCCTAAAGTGTTTAGGACAGCCCTCAACAGTGAGACAAGCATCCATGGACAATGCTGATGCATATTCTACACTGTCTCTCAGAGGGGCACCAGCATATCTGAGCCTACTTTATCAGCCCCTTCTCTGACTTGTCTTCTTCCTGTCCCATTGTGGGATCACCTCCAAATAAACTGCTGGAATTCAGATCTCTGTCTCAGGGTCTGCTCCTAAGACAGTCTCAGACATAGGCATATGGGACTATGAAGGAAGTCTCACTGCATGGAGGGAAAGAGGATATCCCGGGCCTCCAGCTCAAATTTTCAAAGAAATTTTTCTTGTGACTTTTGTCAAAAGACAATGCAGCTTTAAGAGGAAAATAAAATCTATGTATCCTTCTCTGCAAATTGTGCATTAGCTTGGAGCACCTGGATGGCTCAGTCGTTTAAGCATCTGACTCTTGATCTCAGCTCAGGTCTTGATCTCATGGTTGTGAGTTCAAGTCCTGTATTGGGCTCTGTGTTGGGTGTGAAGTCTACTTTAAAAAAAAATCGTGCATTAGCTCTTTGAAATAACTGTTATAATCTCATCACTAGCCCAGTCCATATTTTCATACAGGAGCAGTAATGAATAAATAGCCAGAGTGGGATCCATGTCAGGAGAAGCTTCCTGGGGGAATACTTAAACTGGTTATTTTTTCCACATTGCTGTGAACCACCAATTAAGAATTTTGTTGTTTGATTTGAGAACATTGAACTGACTCTTCTCTGCCTTTCCCACCGCTCCTCATCACACTCACCCTTATTTCTGCCACTGACCAGTCCGCCACATTCAGATTCATGAGGAAGTCCAGCAGTGGCCTGCTTGGCCAGGACTTCGGACAGCGCCCCAGCCCTTCCTGAGTCAGCACTAGGCTCTGTGGGCCACCTTACCCAAGGGCATAGTGTCCAGCACAGTCTTCTCCAAGGGCTCTAGCCAGGTCCCGGGGTTGACAAGGCATCTAGTCCTCTGCCAAGACCCTTCACAAACCAAAACCTGAAGCCTAGTGGGTCCATTCATTCATGGTCATTTACATACCCACTTGCTGTCTGTTGAGTGACAAGGAAAATGCCTGGATTCAAAACATAGCATATCACTTACTGACATGGTACCCTTGGTCAAGTCCTATCACGAGCCCTGGGTTAGCTCATGGATGAAGCAGCAGAGCAACAGAGAGGACAGAACTGGCACAAGTGTGGATACCTTGCAGATGCAGACTGCTGGCCTTCACTCCCTCACATGCTGCCCTCAGCCCCATTTTTACTAAAAACCACATTATTCCTCATATAGGAAGTCTGAAGGGCAGGACGTAAAGTAGCTGGCTTCAACATGCCAGTGTTGAAGTCCCTCAGTCCCATTTCTGTACCCACCTCTGCTCCTCATTGATTATAAGTAGTCCCTATGTATGATTGCCTTGCATGGCACCCATCACAGGTGGCTTCAGTTTCTCGAGGGTAATGGCTGTTGTGATCCGTAAAGTAACTTAGCAAACCAGTCCTGTCTCTCGTTCTCTAGGGGTAGGAGGGCAATAGGATGGTCACATTTAAACACTGAACTGGCCAGTGTGGAAAGGCCCCATTGCAGATACACAGAGAAATGTAAAGGGAAAAAAAAAACAGCCTAGCTTTTCGCTTGGTGTGTGATAACAGTATACAGATCTGATCAGATCCCCTACTTGGAGGAAGTCCCAAGAAGGAAGAGGCCACCTAGCAGAGTGAGATTGCAAATAGATGCAAGAAGCTAGGAAAACAACAGAGAGGGGTGTTACCAGGCCTGCATTTGCTGTGTGGGTGGCTCTTCTCTGCAGCTTTCCAGCTGTGGATCCTTGAGTTGGAATCTAATCCTCTGCCCCTTGGGTTCCTTGTCTATAAAATGGCAATGATGGCTTTCTGGGAGGACAAAAATGGATAGTGGGTGTAAAGTGCAAGGCACACCACTTGCCAGGAATAGGTGCTCAGTGAATGTGTCATTCTGCACAGGTTTGTCAAGGGCATTCTGCCCACCAGAGCCTTTGTCTCAGCCCATCTCAGTCCATTACCAGCCAGTCTATCATAAGCCCCACCTTCCAAGGGCACTGAAAAGTCTGTACAAAACAAAGGGAACATTAGATGCAGACCGTAGTTGTTGTTTCTTCAGAACCAGAAATTGGGACACAAGGTCTGGGAAAGTCTGGGTAAACATGGGCACCAGTCAGTGCTGGAAAGTCTCCAGCTCTGGGTGCTGAGAGGGATGTGGGACAGGCCTGCTCTGTGGGGCCTTCCCTCTCCTTACCTTTGTGCCCCTCCCCACCAGTGGTGGCCCATGGAAGCTGTCAGTTTCCTGGGTTTGAGAAGTAGACAGGAAACGACATTTTTCATGGTTTCTGATCCACACTGAACAACATGGGAGGGGAGGGATATGTGAAAGCCATGGGATGGTTATTTGAACTAAAATTTATTCACCTGAGGTCAAAGAGAAGTTCAAAAGAGGAAAGCACTGGAAAGCATCTCTTAAGCATGTAAGACATCCTATGTGTACAGGAAGGGCCAGAGGGTGGGGAAGGAAGGATAGACAAGAAATGACTGAGGGCTGGGACACCTGGGCAACCCTGTTGGTTAAGGGTCGAACTCTTGATTTCAGCTCAGGTCATGGTGTCAGGGTTCATGGGATTGAGCCCCACATGGGTTCTGCACTGACTGTGCAGAGGCTGCTTGGGATTCTCTCTCTCCCTCTCCCTCTGCTCTCTCTCTCTCTCAAAATAAATAAATAAACATTTTAAAAAATCAAAATGACTGGGAACTGCAAAGGCCAGGTCTCTCCAGATCTAGCCTGTTGTCAGCAGAGAAGTTTCAGGAAGTAGAGGGGTTTCTTATCAGAGAGGCTGGAGGGCTTCCTCCAGCTCTAATCACTGGACAAGAGCATGCCAGCCAGAGGCATTAGGCCTGTAGAGGGAAGATACTAGATCAGAGACCTCTCATAGAGTGGCTAGAAACCTTGCAATTTCCAGGGCCAGATGGATGAACTTCAGGCTTAATCTGTGAACCCTTGTCCCCTCATGGTAATTTCCAGATTGTAGTGTCATTTGGTCTTCAAGGTGAAATCTTCCCAGCTTGCCCTCATTTTTCCCATTCATTGATCAGGAGAACTCAGTGCAGTCTGTTTGGAACAGCTTTAGCTTAGAAAATCACTTGGGGGATCATGAAATCCCTGTCTTTCCTTGCCTCCCCAATTTCATCACATAAAGGATTGGACAACTGGCCAAGTCTTTCATGATGTCTTTATCCAGTACTACCCTGGAAGCAGGGAGGAGAACTTTTTCAAAGAATAGTCAAAGGCTTCTGTCTTGGGCACCCCTTCCCAGGCCAACAAGCTGCAGCCTTGAGGTATGTACTGTGCAAGCTCCCCAGGTCTGTGGCAGAACTGGGCCCCAGGTGTCCTGAGCAGTCACCACCCACTTGATAATGTCACCATCTTGGGCTCCCCTCCTTCCCTGGTCTCATTGCCTTCCTCATTCACAGCATGTGCAAGGGTCACCTCTAAATAACTATGTATAACCAAATCCTTGACTGAGAGTCTGCTTTTGGGGGAACCCAGAGGAAGGTATCGTCTTGTACATCTTTCCCATCGACTGGTGATAGTTTCCCTATGTGTGCACTGGAGAAGGACTGAGAGCTTGTGGAGGTCTGAAAGGAAGGCTGCTTCCATCAGCTGGCTGCATTTGCTGAAGATGAGGCCGAGGGCAGCATGGTGTGCATAGCTTCCCACAGAGTCTAATCTGATAACGTCCTCCAGAGAGGAGAGGCTTATGAAGGCCCTGGCCATGATGTTGATTGGGTTTTATGAGAGGAAGGAGAGAGGGCAAGCAGTTGGGGGTGGGGATAGCCCAGGTTGATGGTATCATCTGTACAGATATATAGAAAAAGAAAGCAAATGGAAAGTGTGCTGAAGGAATGGTAAATTTTCCTGTCTGGTGGGAGTATGAGAGCCCATGCAACAATGCTGACTGCCAAATTGTTGCGCATGGCCTGGCTTGCAGTACCGGCTCAGTCAGCCATTGTTTGAGTGAATGAGTACATGCAAAGTGTAAAAAGGCAGGAGAAGAGAAGAAAGCTCAAGTGGGAAACAGCCAGGACCAGCTTGGGACTGCCAGTGGACAGACGGAGGCTTTTATCTCCTAGCAGGGAAGTTTTGGGAGCAAGGAGAGGGGCATGAGCCGTTCTGCTTCATAGTCCAGTTCAGCAGTGGCCAATGTGGGTCAAGTTCAAAAAGGGAATGAGAGAGCAGGGAGGGTGTTGTAACAGGGCCAAGGCCCAAGGCCCAAGCCAAAGCAGTCATGGCAGGGAATGAGGGGCATTCTAGAGCAGGGGCAATAATGCTGTGTGTGCCATGCACCGTGTTGGTAATTCAATGAAGCCTACAGACCTCTGCTCAGGAAAACATTTTTCGATGCAGGCGATAAAATATATATGCTTACAAAAGGAAACTGATCATATTGAAATGAAGTTGTTGGAGTATTAGAAAATAAGCTTGCATGAAGGTAATTCCTATATTTCCTTGTTAACCCTCTAAATCACAAGGTGCCATCTAAAAACTAACCAAATGTTGAAGTGATGAGTGAGAGCTGCCTTGACTATAATAGTATAATGAATCATGAAAATATCTGTTAGGGGCAGAGTTCTCGGTGCTTCTTAGACTCCTGTGGTTTGTTACCTACCTTCTTATCTGAAGGAAACACTGAATTCCAGTTAAGAGATGTGTGAACATAAAGATGGAATTTTTTCTCATCCTGGTTCATGGATCCCACATGAAAACGAGGGCTGGAGAAGCTGTCCCAGAACTCCAGCCCTGAAAACATTGTCATCCATTCTGAGCTGGTTTTCTCTCTCCATTTTTTAGCCCTGCATGAATTCCCCAATGACATCTTCACCAATGAGGATCGAAGACAGGGGGCAGTGGTTCTCCACGTGCTCTGCGTAAGTACCCCTCCAGGGGCTCTGCCTGGAGGGTCTGGAGGGAAGCCTGGCTGGTGGTGGGTGGGCAGTGAGTTACATACCTGGTGCAGGTCTCCTGAGCCCTGTGGAAGACAGTCTCCAAAAGTGCCCTCTATGGAAGGCCACAGATTTGGAAGCTGGAAGACACCTGTATGTATTATTTCCTTGATATCAGAGCCCAAACCATGGGCTCCGAGGACAACCAGACTTGCTCTCTGCTATTTAACCTTGCCCCTCTCTCTGCTCAAATGCCACCCTCTGGGGGAACCCTTTCCTAACCAGCCTCTCTAAAATGCCATTGTCTTTCCCCTTCCCGGGCTTTCTTTTTCTCCCTATCACTGATCACTTCCTGACGTAATACATTATTGTTATTTGTTTATTGTCCATCAACCTCACTCACATGTAAGCTTCAGGAGAACTGGGACTTTGTTTTGTATATGGCTTCATTCCCCAGACCTGTTTCTGGCATCTGGTAGGGACAAAGTATTTGTTAAACTGACAGATTAAATATAACAGCACAGGTACAGCATCTGACATTGATAGGTGATCAATAAAAGTTTGTTCTGGCTCTTAATGTCCACCACCACTGCCCTAGCACTTCCTCAGTAGACTCTACACTGAGCACCTTCGGTTTTCCTTGTCCCCATTTGGAGAGGTTGGGGAGGCTGTATGTGTGAAATCTATCTAAGGAGTGGCTGGAATCAGAAAGACCCAAGCCAAATTCTGGACTAGGTATGTCACTGTGCTTTCCTGTCCCTATGGGATGCACTCTCCCCCTGAATGCTTTTAATTCCATTTTGGTTATTTATTTCTGTGAAACAAATTCTCCAAATTTAGTGGCATACTCAATAACCATTCTAGTTGCTCTTGTGTTCTGTGAGTCAGTAGTTCAGAAAGGGTACAGAGGGAATGTAGTACCACAGGATCTGAGCCTGAAATAGAGCAATTCAGATGGTTGGCAGTGACACTGGTGTTTGGGGCTAGAGTCCCTGGTGCTGGAGGACCTTTCCCAAGAGAGTTTCTACATTCTCATGTCTGGTGTCCAGATTGGACAAACCCTTCCCAAGAGGGTTTCTCCATTCTCATCTGGGGTGGCCAAAGGACCTGCTCACCTGGGATGTTGACCAGAGCACCTCCGTGTAACCTCACCAGCATAGCTTCAGTGGCCCAGGACTTGGAGAAGGAGAAAGCTCCGTGGCCTATAATGTCCTGGCCTTGGAAGTCACATGTATCATTTCCACCAGACTGTCTTGCAGTTACAAACCCACCATGACTCAAGGGGAGCGGACAAAGACCTTACTTTTCAGTCCACACCTGGGGAAGGCTAGTGGGTATCCCCTGGACTCTGGAGTCAGAACTGAACCCAGTTATGCTGTCTTTGCTTTGTGTATGACTTCTGATGAGATATTTAGCCTCTCTGGACCCAGAAGCTGCCCTAAGCCTGACTCCCTTAACAGTGAAAGCAAGCAGCTCTTTAGGCCTTTCCCCACTTGCCCCAGCACCCCTCCTCAGAACCCTCCCCTTGAAGAAAAATCATGAAAAGTTTTTTTTTAGCAAAGACATTCTCCAAAACTACCAGATAAAGTAGACTCTTTGCAATCCTCCCTGCCTTTCAGCAGAGTCCAATGCACAGAGCAATTAATATGGATTCCAGCTGCCTCTTTAGGACCAAGGAGGCTCCTCTGTCTCAAGGTTGAGGAGCCCCAGTTACTGAGTTGGATCCAGAATTCCCCTGTAGCCATTAGCACCCAGATGCCTCAGTGTCTCAGACATGAGATTCCCACTCTGGGCACAGTATGAATTTCCATCCTTTCCGGGCAGTGTTGCCACCTGGTGCTGGCAGAATCCTTCTTCCCATGTCCCCTGCTAGGTCCTCTGAATCCATCTGAAGTCAGAGCAGAGTGAATTTGCCTTGTTCTTCATGAACCAGGGGTTATACATAAGGCCTCTGGTCTCCATGATCATACAATCCCCAGGGAAGGCATGAAGGCAAAACAGGACAAAAACGATAAATCCCCCTTACACACTCTTGCAAGAGTGGACACAAGCCTGCAGGTTAGTGCTTTGTCATCCTTGGTATCTAATACCACAGTTAGGTCCTGCCCTGGGCCCTGCACTGTAGAAGTCACAGCAGCAAGGGGCCAAGGTCAGCGTCCACCCTTTTATGACCCTGCTCTAGGCACATGGATGTTCAGAATTGTCTGTTCAAATGGCCTGTATCTGCTGCTGAAGCCTGTGTGGGCCTTCTGCTAAGATCTGTCACTGGGAGGGAAAAGACCCCATAGAGAAGCTTGAACTCACTGCTGAGGGTGTTCACACAGACATGCATGTGGAACCAGGCTTGGATGAGGAGGAGGGCACCTCTTCTATACGGCAGAGGCACATGGTACTGTGGGCCTGCTGGCACCCTCCCCAAGCTCAAGGGCCAAATCTTATGTTACGTTACCCAACCTGCAAGAATATAAGGACATAAACCTTATGAGGAAGCCCGTTGTCCACTGTCTCACACATTGAACAACAAAGTTGCACAGTTGAGTGCAGGAATGCAGGATTCTTTGTACCCCCTTCACTACCATGGTGCCTGGTATACTTAGGATGCTCAGGAACTATTAGATGAATATCATTGGATATGAGAAGAAACACAGCCAGGGCCAACCTGTAGCCTTTTGGTGGCCAGATGAATACATGAGTCAAAGCTGCAGGCAGCTGAGTGTAGATTTCCTGCTTTCAGCCATCCGGAAAGCGTTTCTGAGCTTCTGTATATAGTAGCGCTGGGCCAGACCCCTCCAGAACCCCAAGATAGAGCCTCACCCTCCACATAGCCACTGTCTTTTGGGGAGACCCCCTTATGGACAGCCCCTGCCAGGCTATGCTCTGTGCCATGTGCCTTGGGAGCACAGAGAAGTCCACACCCGGTGTTGGGAGGCACAGCTGAGCTGGAGTAGGTTGGCATTTTCCAAAGAAAGGAGAGGAACTCCAGGCAGGAAAGGGATATCATCATCAAAGATGTAGAGACTCAAGAGTACAGGGGGTCTGCAGTGAACATAAATGAAGGACAGGGAAGGTTGCAGGGGGAGCATCATCACCTGGAGGCGCCATGAGGTGACTCTGCTGCAGAGCTGGAAGTGGGGCAAAACAGATTCCTGGTCTCTCCATCCCTCCTTGCCTAGGGAGCCAGGCATGGCCAGAGAGGATAGTGTGGTCTGTGCTCTAGTCAGGTGACAGAGACCTGGGCAGGCCACAGAGGAAGGCTCAGGTCTATTTGGACAGGGGTCCCAGAGTCCCAGGTATCCCCAGAACACTGAAGTCCTGGGGAGGAGAATTGAGAAGGGGGTGTGGGGGACTGAACGTCACCCAGGTGCCTCTAGACACCTGAAGAGCAGAGTCTGCCCATCCAGTAAGGCGAGGGTCCCAGAGGTACCCCCTGTCACCTTAACCTATCTAAGGTGAGAGAGCCATGGGCCTGTCCTTTCATTGGGATTCACTAGCTGTCATTTTGAATTTAGACCAGAGAATCCAGTCCTTTCAGATCTTACTCTGAAACCTGACTAAACTTCACATTTGTGCTCAAACTCAAACTTCCCCATTCCAGTTGGGCCCCATGGGTTTGCATTTTGCATGGGGCCCCATAAACCCCGTAGCCTTCAGCCTCAGTCAGTTGCTGGTCTGTGGACATGGATATTTCTGAGAACACCCCAAAATAATCTTTTAAATCTTAGCTATCAGAACTTGCTTCTCATTTTCTTTTCTTTCACACAAATACTTTTTCTTTTCTGTGAGATTCATGGAAATCAAACAGCCATTTCCTTGGTTTTTTTTTTTTTTTTTTTGAGAGAGAGAAGAGAGCAGAGGGGAAGAGGGAGAGGGAGAGAGAGAATCTTAACCAGGCCCAGTTCAGAGCCCAATGTGGGGCTCCATCTCACAACTGTGAGATCATGACCTGAGCGGAAATCAAGAGTTGGACTCTAAGTCAACTAAGCCACCCAGGCACCCCCAGGTAACCATTTCTGATTAAACTTTCCAAATTCTTTAGCTCCAGTTTTCCCTTGGATCTTTCTGGTTTTGTGGATTTCAAAAACGCTAAGTCCTAGGATTGCCCTACAAGAAATATTTCTACTTCTTCTGACTATTCTTCCTGTATGGGTTCCTTACTAGTGTGGAAATTCATCATTGGTATAATAACTTATGAACAGTGAATATCCCCAATGAAACACACTTGTCTTAGAACCTGCTTTTGTAGCCAATCTCTTCTAGTGTTGATACACTAAAAGCAGTATTCTCTTGTCTGTAAGGAAATTTGCATGCTACAAACTTGTGGGCCTGCCCTAAATAGAGAAGTCTAGAAATAATTTTCTAGGACTGTGGTTTGCTTGTGATTTATAAATACCTTTAAAAATTTGCTAATTTCTCTGTTGGTAGGTAGTTGAATCTTTGAGATTGTAAGCCAAGGCACACATTTACTCATCTAGTAAATGAAGCTATAAATAATATTAAGAAGATGTGGGTTGAATGCCGAGAACAAACTTAGAACTGATAGGTGGGGGGGGGGGTGATGAGCATGGAGGAGGGCACTTGTGGGATTGAGCACTGGGTGTTGTATGGAAACCAACTTGACAATAAACTATTTAAAAAAAAGAAGATGTGGTATATTTATACAATGGAATACTACATGGCAATGAGAAAGAATGAAATCTGACCATTTGTAGCAACATGGATGGAACTGGAGGGTGTTATGCTGAGTGAAATAAGTCAGGCAGAGGACAGATACCATATGTTTGCACATATAGGTGGATTAGGAGGAAGTTAATGGAGGACGAAGCGGGAGAAGAAGGGGAAAAATAGTTGGGGAGAGGGAGGGAGACAAACCATGAGAGACTCTTGAATGCTGAGAACAAACTGAGGACAGATGGGGTTGGGGGGAGGGGAAGGGGGTGATGGGCATGGAGAAGGGCACTTGTGGGGATGAGCACTGGGTATTATATGTAAACCAACTTGACAATAAAGTTTAAAAAAATTGAAATTCTTTTTCAAAACAGGTCTGTCCTTAATAAAGTTAACTTCCATTGCAGAAATAAATACCCTCTGTGTACCTTGTCAGCTTTCAAATGTAGTCTTCCTAATCTTCAAGTCTTCTTTTCACATTTTTAATGTAATTCTCTCCTCCAGCAGACAGATATTTCTATATGCATGTGTGCGAGGTGATATAAAGTATCACACTCCTGAAAATAAAGGTATAGTCCTTATGAAGGCAAATTCCTGCCAAGTGAATCTGGCAGGCAGTTGGGCTCCTTAATGGGTCCATCCATGGACCAGCCCAGGAGAGAAACAGCAGTGAGAATGTTTCTGATGTCCATCTTCTGTACTAAAGCCTGGATATGCTTGGAGAAGCCCCACAGGAAACTTGAGCGTCAACTCTGTGCATGCAGAAGGGACTTTCTTCTCTGTAGAGCTTTAGGGTAACCACATTTGGGCCACACTAAGCTTTTCAAGACAGCTAACCCAATGCATTGGTCACTGGGATATCCCTGGCCATCTGCCTAAGGCCCACTTTGCCCAGTGGTGGGGACTCCCTCATCTACATTTCCATCTTCGCTGATCCCCAATATCCAGTGCCTATTTTTGGGGCTCATGTGTATTCAGAGGAGGTGAGCTCTACACAGAGTGGGATATTTCAGAAGTACAGACAAGATTTCTGTGCTCGGTCATCAAGCTGTGGCTCCCACGATGTGGAGGCTCTCCAGGAATGACATTGAGGACCATTGATGTCAATCCCTGTGGCATCTCTGTATGATGGTGTCTGGAGCTGGATCCCAAGTGTGGGGGTCTTCCCAAGCCCCAGCCCCTGTTTATATTCCTTTTCTCCTCCTCTAGCCCAGGGACTTTTAACCTGGTCTGGGAATTTAGGGATACTAGCTCTGTGAGCCTGCATCCAAATTCTGTCTTATTCCTCGATCAGTCTGCTTTCTAAACTCAAGAGTTTGCTCATTTCTGTCTCATGGTTCTATTAAGACATCCTTGCTGTCCACAAAGTGACAGAGGAAACCAGTTGGCATGATGGAAAGCCCTGGAGATAGAGGTGCTGAAAAGTGATGGGATGAGAAGAAAGGGGCTAATCAAATACCAGACTCCCTCGAGAATTGTGGTTTCTGTAGGTCTGTTCCATATTGCCTTGATGTTGTTGTAGTCCCAGTGCCCCCAGCCAACTGGAGTGCCAGATGACTGGATAGCTCCATCCCACCCTCCCTCGCCACACCACCTCTGTTCCCGTACTGGTCTCTTTTTGCACCTTCTCTGGTTGCTCCCTACCTATACTGTTCACTCTTTCTTAATTCACAGCCCTGGAGTCAGCTCATTTTTTTCCTGCCTGACCATGGGTCACCAGCTGGCCTTTGAATTGACCTCTCCTGGGTCAGGCCCTGACCAGTCAGCATGATTAAAGCACTGAGCTTCCGGAGATACAGAGGGTGGGGCAGCTCCCAGAGGAGGAGTCCCAACCCCCAACAAACCCTCTCCACCCAGAGTGTAAGCAAAGGCTAATTGGGATGTGTACTTGGAGAGGCTGGGTGGGAGGCCTTTCTGGGGAGAGCCCACATCCCAGGTGGGAGGGGCTACCTTAGTCCTCTGAGACTTATGTCCCCGTCTCAGTCTTGGAGGAGGAAGCCATCTAGAAGGGGCCTCTCCAAAGGATGTCATTTCCTTGTGGCCCGAGCTCCTTCTAGTTCTCTCTGCCATTTAATTTTAATATCTGCAGTAGTTCCTCTGATGTGCTCCTCTCCCTGGGGACCACACTGCTTTTGTTAGGATCCAGGGAATAAACTGATGCAACAGCCAGCTATTAGGGGGAAGAAGGGCCAAGGTACTAGTGGGAGGCAGAGGAGGCCCCTTCCACTGCCCGAGCCTCACATCAGCCCCTGAAGAGGCAGCTTTGTGTGTCAAAGCTCACAGTCCACCTCCACCCTAGGGGTGACTTTCCAAGTCTATCCCTTTGCCTGTTAGGCTCTGAAATTCAACTCTGCTTTTACAGATCAGCCCTATCTAATAGAACTTTCCATGCTGGTAGAAATATTCTGTCTGCACGGTCCAGTAGGGCAGCTGCTGGCCCGTGTGTGGTGGCTGAGCACTTGATGTGTGGTTAGCATGACTGAGGGACTGATTCTTTATTTTATTTCATGTTAATGAACATAAATTTAAATAGCCACTTGTGGCAAGGGGCTGCCCTAGAAGGCCTTCAATGGGTTCTGATTCAGCACACCCTTCCTTCCCATTTTTTGTTTTCATGTTATCAGCTTGAAATCAAGAAGCAGAGATGGTCAGGGAAAAAAGTCACCTGCAAAGAGGTGCTGTTCCTTTACTCTGTCCTTTCAGTTAGCCTGGGTTTAGCAGTTCAAACAAATAGGATGCAAGGAAGACATTGCCAAGGGAGAATGGGATGTTTGATGAGGAGGAAGGACACCCAGATTAGGAGTAAGAACACGGGTAGGTGATCCACAAGCTTTGGTTTGGAACAAGTCACAGAACATCTAGCATCACTTTCCACATCTGTCCAGTGGAAGTGCACAGTAGGTGCTCAGTAAATGGTAGGGTTTTAATCTTCACCTTCTCTCACAGCCCTCCAAGGACAGCTCACCTGTGATTAACCTGTTACAAACACCTGTCAGGGACCGGAGCCAGATCCATTCAGAGACAGCACCATCCCTGTGAGCAGCCAGACAGGGGGCATCAGGGAGGCCTCTCTGTAGCTGGCGTTTGGCCAGGCCCAGGGCTCTGAGAGACAGACTGCTGTTGGGGTGGAGGAGAGGGTGGTGAAATTTAAAGGAACCTGCATGATCTGATCAGCAAGGTCCCAGCAGTGGTTCACTCAATGGGCAGACGTGTTTAGTTAAGGGATTTCACCCTGGAAGGGGAGAATGATTAGAAGAGCTTGTGGAATTTGCTGTTTACTCTTGGAAAAGTGCTGAGCATGTCCTTAATTTGTCAGTGTCAACACAGAGCTAAAACTGGCGTCCAGAGAGGATTAGCACAAAGAGAGTAAATTATTATGTTTCAATAGATCTTAAGTTATTCCTTGCCCCTCCTTGCTTCTGGGACTCACGGCAAAAGGTCCAGCTTTAACCATTAGGTCCTTGTCGGGAGATTGATTCCCCAGGACCCCTGAGCTGGATACAAAGCATGAACATGGGCTAGAGCACGCTCTTGGAATGAAACCCAAATGAGTTCCTGTCCTGGCTCTTCCACTGATTAGCTGCATAGCCACGGGCAAGTTGCTTTGCCTTGCCAAGCCTCAGTTTCCTCATGTGTCCCTGGAGGTAAATTCTGCAGCCACCTCATCAGGTTGCTCTGAGGAATACGTGAAGGCGGACGTAAGCTCTTGGCAGAGTGTCTGGCACTGCATAGATGATGCCCCACCTCTACCCCCTCACACTTGCAACTTGTGTGTGCCTGCCTACCTCCCAACTTCCAATCTCCGCAACTCTAGGAGTCTACCATTCTACCAGAATGAAGCCCAGAGGTAGCCCTCAGATGGAGTGGAGTTGGTTGGTAAATAGTTCCGTTCCCACACGCGTTAGTTGGGCTACATGAAACAAAGGTTCTGCCCTTTCCCAGACTTGACCAGAGCAAGAATAAGCTCTAGGTGCCCAGTACCTTGCTTGATAATACCGTGATCGGCTGCCCATCTTCCCCAGCTCATTTTCCTGCTTGTCTACTGGTGCTTTTTGGGACCTGCCCCCCTACTCTTCCAAATGAAGGACTTGCACTGGAGTTCTGGTATCCAGTTCTGCTTCTGAGGCACAGACTGAATAGATATAACCTACCATTATTATTATGCAAATTAGGTCCCTTTCTAAAATTCAGGATGCAGACTTCAGAGACCTCAGTCCCTCATAGACATCCAGAGAGCAAGAGGTGACATGCATTGTCTCCGTGGCTCATAACCTGAACCCAGTGCAATATGGAAGGAACTTGGGGAATGAGCTTTGAAGCAGAGAGGAAATTTGGTCTTATGAGGTGCCCCAAACATGACGGCAGAGAGCATGCACATGACTTAGATACCTAATATTTACTCATGGAGGCCAGACACCTGTAGCCTGCTCTATGCTCCTCTTCATCTTATTTATCGATTGTTTGGTTCACTCATCCCCACCGTCTATATTTTTAAACTTATTTTGTTAGATGGAGAATAAATTTTATTTATGTGTTCCTCTGAGATGATTTTGCCAACAGTCACAATTTGGATGCAGTACTTATGTGTTCGCTATTTGAAATTTTGTAGTAGTTTTTCCTGTGAAAAGTAGAAGTACAAAAACATAGTAAGCAATGAATTACTGCTGTTTGGATTTATCACATGCCCTAGCTTAAAGAACTAGTCTTTAACACATATTCAACAAATCAATCTGGATAAAATAGTCAATTAAGTGCTCTAATTTATCAGAAAATACCCCATGTATTTTAAATGTTGGTGCCCAGTGGTTTGGATATTTGTCAGTAGTTTCCTGGTGATTCTGTTCCCTGGAGAACCTCCGTATAAGACCTGCTGTTTATCATGCCTCAAGACATCAGAATAAGTGCTCTCTGGAGAGAAGTTTTTTATTCCCTCTATCTTTCATTCCTTCACCCTAACCCTGCCTCTAGTGTAATAGAGACTCCAGTAGGACTTTCAAGTTTCACAAAAAACCTGACCTTAAAGTTGAGAAGCTTCTGCACCCAGGGGCCCGGATCTGCAGCCTGTTCTGCAGTCTGAGGAGCCAGTTTCTGTCTTGGATCTCTACCAGAAGAGTGCCTGTGGCCAAGATGCTTGTCTCAGACAGGGACCCCCCAGAAGTTGACCCTGAGACAAGGAGTCCAGGGCTGGTACTTCCTTTGGGGGATGATGCCGGGAAGCACCCTACAGAGGGAGGCAGAGGAGGGTGTCAGACAATAAAGGCTGTTTGGTGAGGTCAGTTACCCACCATGGGCAGGGTGGCTGGAGCTTAACTGCACAAGGAAGGGCAGAGAGTGGAGAACATGCCCCTCTGATTACCCTAACTGAGGTGTGAGGGAACACAGCCTCCTGTCAGTCACCGGCTGAGGGCTGCACTTCCATGGGAGCTGAGCTGCTCCAAAGCCCTGGTCAATAGATGGAAATTGTTTGGCCGGCATGCCAGAACACAAATGCCAAGGCTGAGGATGGGCAGTGACGCTGTCTGCCTGACACGGACCCGCCAAACCTCCCCAAATAGGAGCAAATTGCACCTGTATCCATACCCTGAGCTCTGCCTGAAAATGCTAGCCAGTGACTTTTCTCTGCCTCTTCTCCCCAGCTCCACCCTCAGAGTCCGATGGCAGCAAGTGTCCTCTGTATGAGTTTACCCGACTGGGAACTCCTGAGGCTGGTTGCTTGGCAGACTGTCCTGTAGCTTTACACGGTCTGTTGGAACCTGCCTGGGCTGGGGGTGGCAGAAATGGCTATTATCCCTTTCGCTGAGTGAACTGTGTGGTTCTGATACCCCCACAAGGAGGACCTGTCAGTGCTCCCCTGGGGTGTGCAGTGTCTTCGCCTTCCCTGGCAAGGGTCTTTTTTTTTTGGCCCAGAGCATTTGTTCCCTTCCCAGTGTTCCCTCCAGCACTGCATCCAACTTTGAACTTGATAAGGTCTGCTAGTTCTACCGTTCCTCAGCATTAGTGCAAAGGTCAAGAGTATAAGCCTTGACTCTGCCACAGACTGCCCCCATGGCCTTTACTACTCAGGGCCTCAGTTTCCTCATCTGTATATGGGGACAAGGCTAGTACCTGCTTTATAGGAGTGTTGGTGCCAGGTAAGAGAAAGCGGATAACATGCTTGGTCCGGTGCCTCAGACATAATAAGAACAAGAAAACATTAGCTATTATTTTACTCTCATTGTTCTACCTTGGATCAGTCTATGGTCACCTCTTATATGTTCAGTTAAGGATGAGCAAAGGTAGGACTTTGGGAACACAGTTTCTTGTTTGGATGGCAGCCATCAAAATCATCTTCCTAGCTCAGTCTGTTTCCTTTCAATCAAAATTCAGCACTACTCATACCAGATCAACCAGATCATACCAGTCTTAAGGCACATGTCCTGGTCATGCTTTACTTAGAACTCTCCCCTGCTCCTATCCCCTACCTTTAGGGCTAACATGACTTGGAAGTGAGGGAGGTTTGATGTCAGAATCAGACCACCTGGTTTGAAATGCCAGCCTCACTGCTCTTTAGGTACATTAATAGTGTTGGGCAAGTTAACTTCATTCTCTGTGCCTTAGTTTTCCATAGCATAAGAATATTGGTAGTATCTGCTTCGGAGATACTGTCTTAGTGCTTAGAGCACAGCCAGGCACTTAGGAACTGCTCGTAATTGTTAGTTGTTGTCTTTACTGTTATTTCAGAGTGTGCCCACCATTCATGTGTCAACCAGTTTTCCAGTCTTTCTTCTTTTCTTCTATATGCTTGTATATTATAGTCTAGCAAAAATGGATTCTTCACCACTCTCCAAGAAATCCCAGATGCCTTCCTGCCTCCAGTTCCTGACCAGCTCCCAATTATCTTTAGATTCCTCATGATTCTCCTGCAAGCTTCTACTGGATGGCATGCCCTCCTTGAAGCTTTCTCTTACTTCCCATAAGGAGAAGTGGGACTTTACATGGGCTCAGATCTGACTCGTATTCTAAATGTCCACTTTGTTCATCTTCCAAAGAACTCCATGCAAGCCTACCTCTGTAATAACCTGTGTCTTACCTCTCCCCCTCTTTCCAAGTTGGGACCATACTTTAGTTATCTTTATATTCCCATAACACCCAGTGTGGCACCTTGCTGGCAGGAATTGCTCACTGAAAGTGTTGTGTGTGGGTAAATGAATGAATGAAATGAGCTTAGTATCTTGGCTGCCGAGTACAGAATCTGTTCACTAAAAATAATATGGTATTTTTATAAGTTTCTGGGGTTCGTCAATCCTTAGTATAATGAGATGGTCTTTTGGGGATAGACCTTCTCTGAGAGAAGTGTACTGAGTTAAATGCTTAGGATATCCCAGCATCCAAGGCAGGAATGAGTGAATTAATGCAAGAACCCAGAGCCCTCCTACTTCAGTGACCTGCCTTTCTTTCCATGATGTTGGTGCTTCCCAGGTAGCTTGGGCATTACAAAGATCCAGTGGCAGGGGAGACATCTCCTGCAGAGATGTGTAGGTTTCAAGATTTCAGTTACTCAAAATCCTTTCTGAATGTTTGCACAAAGACATAGCAGCTAAACAAACAACATAATTAATAATAATCACAATGTTCTCTAACTCTGTTAAGCTAAATTCTTTCCCTAAAAGGTTGACCTCAATCTACTAAGGTATTTTTCTGCAACCCAAAGTGGTGTTCACATGTGAAAGGCACTCAAATATGTTCAATTAAGGATGAGCAAAGGTAGGGCCTTGGGAACACAGTTTCAGTTTCCTAATCCCCATTCATCCTGGGGGACCCAAGGATAAGAAAGGCCTGTTTGCCCCAGATACCAGGATTACCCTGGGACCCTCCCTTTCTATGAGATCCTGGGGAATTTCTTGCTATCTTCAAAGGCCCCTGAAGATTTTGCAGAACTGTTGCTCTCTTGTTCTTATACTTTCAGGAACCTCAGGGATCCCCAAAGATAACTTGCCCTTTCAGTGTTTACCAGCTGTTTTGTTGGAGAGTGTAGAGCCAGTTCCCAAGGAGCTGGTTCAGAGGACATTTGGAATAAACTGTCAACCATCAACTCTCCCCACTGGGCCCAGGGTGACGTATACTTACTCAATTCTTTACCCTTAGAAAGAGGTGTGTCCTTGACAACCTACAGCACTCTCTTTGAGAGTTTTTTCCCTAAGGTTCTCTTCACATTTCTCCCATCAATTTTAAGAGCTGTTTGCAAATAAATTCCTGGCAACATACTTTTTCACCTAGAAATCTCAAAGCAAGTATGCAGGTGTGGCCTTCATTCTTGAGTCTTTGGTTGGGATGCTTTTCATTGATTCTTCTAATGTGTCCTTAGGTCCTTGCCCAATGAGTAGCTGTCTTATCAGCTACTTCATTGATACTCTGATGGTTCTCATCTTATGTGCAGAGGGGGAGGCCTGAGGATCTATTTTTTCCCTTCCTGAACTTGTGAGAACTGTCTTTTCCTTTGTGCTGTGGACTACAGGGATTAAGGCAGACATGTATTTTTGGCAATTAGCGTAATACTTTTCAGCATCTGAAGCTGTGACGGGACCAGCAGTTTTGGCATTTGCTGGGCCCTCTTATCCTGTCCTGGACACAGGCCCAAGTTCATTTGACTTCATCACTGTTTTTGGTTTTACAGAGTTGGCTTGAGGCAAGACCCATTACTCTCTTCTGAAAAGGGCAGGGCCGGGGGGTGGGGTGCGTAATTTTATCCCCAGGCTCCTGTGCAAGTAACACATCAGAATGGACACATTCCACACATAGATGTACGTCTATGGATGCAATTTCCCACTTTAGGAAGACAATAGGAAATACTTTTTAACATATTAGGCACAACTACTTAAGGTAGGATTCTAGAGAAATAAAGGTGCGTGTGTGTGGGGGTGGTATATATGTGTGTGTGTGTTTCTAATGTTTTCCTTGGCAATTCAGCATGAGTTGACATGGAGTCAGAATATAGTTTGAAATGGAACTATGAGTTTTTAAAAGACATTTATTCTTTAAAATGTCTTTATTCTCCCTTGTAACTTATTTATCCCTTAATTTGGCCACCTTGGCAATTGTCACCACCATCCATTGCATTGCTGAGGCTGGAATCTGGAATCAGCATTGACCCCTTCCCTCCCTCCCCACCCATCAGCAAGTTGTGACCATTCCTCCTTCAACCTTTGTCTCTATTCTGCCCCCTTTCTCTACCTCTGCTGGCATGATCATCATCCAGGCCACCATCATCCCTCATTTGGACTAGGATCTCCCCTTCAGGTACACATACCATGTAGTGGTCCAGGGGTCCTTTAAAAACACGTGGGGATCAGGAGTGCATGTTCTGGCCCTTCTGACCCCTCCAAACTCACCTCACCTGCTGTACACACCACACTTCAACCCCACAGACCTTCTTCCTATTCTTCAAATATTTCAAGATCATCCCCCCCCGCCCTTAGGTAGCTGGGTATATCCCCTTCCTCTGATTGCACTCAGACCCCCTGTACTGCTGTCTTGTGCAGGTTTTCACCCGCATCTCAATCCTCGCTCGCCTGTGAATACTCACTAACAAGCTGCTGTCTAAAAGTTCTGCTCTAATTTTTGCTCTGCTAGCAAAGGAACCAGATTTTCTATACCAAAAATGGCAAAATAGCACATCGTCTTGTCTCCCTTCCTATAGTAAATAGACAAGTCAGCTCAGAGAAGAATCTGTTCAAACTAGAAAGAGCTCAGCATGACCAAAGAGATAATTTACCTTGTCATCCATTATCAAATTAGCCGGCCGTCATTAAAATTAAAAAAAAAAAAACAACTGTTGAAAAGGAGGGAAAAAGCTCTTCTGTGAATGTGTTCATATAACTTGACTTAATGATGGTGTTGACATGGAGATGAGCATGGAAAGGGAAGGGAAGAGGGTATACTGCACTGTAGAATATAGAAAGACTTTAGTTTTCCTCCATTTTGATATTTCTAATAACAAAATGCAAAGAAATCATACTCAATGGGCTTCAACAGGATAGCCATGCTATTTTGGAAGTCTTTAAATCAGTTGAGTGCCTAGGAGCTCTTGCTGTTTGTCTTTTGAGTACTAGACCTGTTCACCAAAGGGGAGATGGTATGGCCAGGTGCAGATGTTAATATCTTAAGCTTGTCGATTTCCATGGTGGCTTAAGGGTGGGGAGGCCTTCTGTCCAGAGCTACCAATAACCAGCTTATTGAGTAAGTGGTAAGTGGCCTGAGTAAGTAGCCTTGAGTAAGTGGCTTGCCCTTTGAGATCTTGTCTTCTTCAACTTTAAATGAGAAAAATGTTCTCAATGTCCAGTCTGACTCCAAGGTCCACCTGTCCCCCCACAAGACTCTGAGATCTATAAAGCTTCCGAGTGACTTCCCCCATGATATAGCCCCTTCTGAGAAGCCTGGAATGCCTGGAAACATACAAGAATCTTGATATCGCCCACCTAACATTTGCCAGGTAGCTGTTGAGAGTTTCAGCCCCAGGGTATCATCAGGCACTCTCAGAGGCTCTGTACCTTCTTGTCATGCGTTAATAGGCACAACTTCATGGCTCTGGGGTTAGATAAAGTCACATGACCAGCATGAGCAGAACAGAGGCCCACAGTTGCTCCATATAAGGAATAGGACTCCTATAGAGAAAAATAGCTACTGTCCCCCCAAACAATATTAATGGCAAAGGCAAAATGCCACATGATGCCAGACTTGGTTTGCCAGTGGCCCATCTCCTCCATGCACTGCACGCACATCACTTCTGTGCCAGGCTGCAGGCACCAAGATGGGACCCAAGTGGAAAGGCCACTGATGTTTTTTGCTTCTCTACTGTGTGCTAGCCACCAGGTTTACTGGCCAATGGTGCCCCCATTTCATTTTTCAGCTACACATGGGCCCAGCACTGTCCTGGTGCATCAGTTTCCCCAAAGTTAAAAAAACAAAAAAAAAGTCTTACCTCCTACTAAGATGCTTACAAGGGAAAGTGGGAGAGAGAGAGAGAAATGTAACATGTGTGAATACATAATGTACACATACAGCTCTCCAGTCATTTTGCTCCCAAGCCAAGAAGAGAAAGAGGAGGGGCATGGCACTGGTTGGGGTCTACCATGTGGGGAGAGGCATGCTGGAGTCTTCTCACACCCTTTCCTCTGGTTCTCCTAGGTGTCTGTCACTTCCCCATTTTATAATTGAGAAAAGCAAGGCTTGGAGAAGTTACTAGTCCAAGGGAACCAATTGCTTATGCCATGTTAGACCAATGGATGTGTAGATAACTTGGGCTCAATCAAATGAAGAAATGTTTACTGAAAGCTCTGTAATGAGCAGTGCAGAACAGAGACAGGGAGGGATAGATAAGAATCCTCATGGGAGTCTGACATCTTGTAATACATGAACTAGTGCAAGCGGCATTTGCATGGTTTGTTCTATCACCTGACTGTTCTTCCCATTTTGTTGATGGAGGGTTAAGGCTCTGAGAGGTTAAATGACTTGCCTCCTATGATGTAGATACTACTTCTTCCATTTCACAAGTGAGGAAACTAAGGCACAGAGAAATTAAGCAACTCCCCCAGGGCACATAGCTCAAGAGTAGTAGAGCTAGAGTCTGACCCCAAGTCATAAGGCTCCAGAGTGGGGGCCACCATAGAGAGGGAGCCTTCTTCCCATGACAATGACTTGAATGATAAGTTTGTAAGGGACTCCAGGCTTGATCAGTGGACACATTGTCTGATCAGGGTTTTCAGTCTGTATTCTAGATGAGGCTCCAGAAACAACCTCCTGATTCCTGTAAGCTGCCAGAGAAGCCAGGGTTCCTGGAGAGTGGACATGGAGCCTGTGGCCATGCCCTCAGGGTAATGTCGCAGCTTCAAGCCTAGCACCAAGTGGACTAGGATGCTTGGATAGGCCTTGCACCCCTCCATATCCAGACCCCTGGTGACTAGGGTTTGTCTTCACCACTCCCTCATCCACACCCCAAGGAGAGGGCCCACTGGGTGAGATTCTGGTCACAGCTTGGGCCTGGGCCCTGTTCTGGCCCTTGGCTCTCATCTGAGCAGAGCTGGACTGTGTGAGAGAGCAGGAGCTCAGGACTGATGCTGTTTGCTGGGCTCAGCCGGCTCTATCTTTTACCCTCATTTGTCTGAGATTCCGGAAGCCTTTGAATAGCATGCATGATAATTACAGAATTCCCACATATTATTGATGAGAAACAGCTACATAAATAGCACAGCTTGGTATTTACAAAGCGCCAGTTTTCTGTAAATATAGAATTTTGGCAATTACTGCCGAGCAGCTCGTCCACCTTCTGGAGCCAGCACATGTCTTATTTCAGCTCTTTCCAGGGGACACTTCACGTCATCTCTGTGGCTAGTCCCATGGCGTCAACAGGCACAGGCCCGTGAAGCAACCAGGCAGTCTGAAAGCAAAGATCCCCAATCTATTTTGGAGCATGGGGACTCCTTTTTGACAGCCAGCAAGTGCACTGAGCATTCCTTGAACTTCCATGCCCAGGCTCCCACCCATCCTTCCAATAAGTCAGGCTTCTCAGGCGGCCTGTGGTCTACAGATTAGGGTTCATTTACTGATCTAGAGCAGTGTCTCCCACACGGTTTTCTCAGGACACTACTGAAGGTCATCATAGGTATTATGTGGAAAATAAGGATTCTTTAATCGAGTGTTTAAGAAATGCTAAGTTATCATCTGCTTATTTTCTAAATGTGGGATTTCTCACAAACTAAGTATACCAATTTGAGCCATGACTCTCCATATGGGAAGTATAGTTCAGGGCTTTCAAAAATGGACCACAAGACTCTCCTTTTCACATAGTATTTTATAGGAGTTTGCAGAGCATCCTACTTCAACTAACTGCCGTCAGGGCTCATTAATTGATCTCAGCTCAGCTGTCAAAAGAATGGAGATGTATCAGTTACCTTTTACTGTGTAACAAATGACTCCACATTTTAGTAGCTTAAACCAACAGCCGTTTATTCAGCTCATGGTTCTGTTGGTCAGCAGTTTGGGCTGAGCTCAACTGGGTGGTACTTTTGATCTTAACAGGCCTTCCTCGTGTGTCAGCTCTCAGCAGCCAGAGAGCTTGGCCTTGGTCACTTGACCAGCTGTCAGCTGGGGCAGTGAAAGCAATTGGGTCGCATGATATTCCAACCTCCATCAGGCTACCCTGGGCTTATTTACATGGCAGCTGGGTGAGGTTCCAGGAGAGCAATCAGAAGCTGCACTAGGCTCACCACGGGCACAGTGTCACCGCTGCCACATTCTGTTGTTCAAAGCTATTCACAAGGTCAACTCCCATGAACCCTAAGCCAAGGAGAAATGAGCATGAGAAATGGAGGTTTCCAAATGTCTGGGGTCTTTGGAGAGGTGATTTTCTTGGGAGGATAAGGCTGGGGTTGTTGAAGCTGTGGACGCATAACAAAGAAAAAGAGTTTCAGACCTAGATGACATGTATATTTTGTGTGCCAGAGGGTGAGGGGCTGCTGATGACAATTACACAAGACTAAAACTACCTTCTAGTCCACTCCTCCATACCCGCTGGAGGTGAATCTAAACTTCTCTTTCCTGATACACTAGGATTCTCAGGCAAAGGCCACCAATCAGAAATGTCCAGGAATGCCTCTTTGGTCACTTGGAGTACAAATTTAGATTGTTTTAGCATGCTGCAGCAAGGGAGAACATGCCCAGAGGAGCTTTGGGAACCTCTCTCAAAGGAGGAAGTTAGCTGTGGGGCATGTGATTCTGAGGGATAGAGAAAGAAGGGGTGACTGGATCCCAGTAGGTAGGATGGTGATTATATGGGGTTTGGGATTCAGTTTTATCCGTGTGCTGTCAGACACATTGCTTAAAATCTGCTGGTCTGTGTGGAAATGTCAGAATTCTGTTGGAATCATTGTTAATTTGGTTGCTGGTGGGCAGATTTAAATTTTTTTTATATTTATTTATTTTTGAGAGAGAGACACACACGCAGACAGTGTGCAAGTTAGGGAGGGGAAGAGGGAGAGGAGAGAGAGAATCCCAAAAATTCTCCACACTGTCAGTGCAGAGCCTGACGTGGGGCTCAAACTCATGAACTGTGAGATCATGTCCTGAGCTAACATCAGATACTTAACCAACTGAGCCACCGAGGCGCCCCTGGATTTTTATTTTATCACAGGCCAGGATGGAAGTTGGTCAGTAAGAGACTTTACCATGTGCTAGCCTCAGCAGTTCATTACCCTGGGATTCTTCATCATGTTGGAGGCATGGAGTTATCCAGAGTGAACTCCCAGATTGATTTGGCTGGTTGTAACCTTGGCCCTCCCCTGGTACTTCCTGTTGACTAAGGGAAACGCTACACAGGTAGCCACTGCTCAGAGGAATCCTTGCTTTGTCAGCCTCAAATTAACATATGGACCAGAAGAGTGACTCTTGGAATATCCCTGGACAAGCCATTTGACATCTAGTAGTAAAACGAGTAGGTGGCTGGCTGCCCCTACCAAGCTCATAGACTTTCAGAGAAGTTTGTAGAAAACCATGCGGGGAGCGCTTTGAGAGCACAGCAGTACATATGGTACCTCTGGATGAATGACAAAAAGCCATTGAGAAAATAGTACCTCTTCCCTAGTGAAACGACCCAAACAGGGCATGATTAACCACAGAGTGGAGGATAGGAGCCCATACGCCCTCAACTGAAGTGCTTGTGCAGTGCACAGATTGCACAGCTGTTCTCAGCAGTCTTCATGCTTTGGAAGAAAGTTTTCTGTTCATCATCTGTAGCAGGCTGAAGAGTATAGCCATGACTGATTAGTTCAGTACTTACATGAGATCATTGTTTGTTGTAGCTCATAGCACTTAATAAAGAAAAATTTTTTTTAATTTAAATTCAAGTTAGTTAACATACAGTGTAGTCTTGGCTTCAGGAGTAGAACCCAGTGACTCCTGTCTTACATATGACACCCAGTGCTCATCCTGAAAAGTGCCCTCCTTCATGCCCATTGCCCATTTAACCCATCCTTCCACCCACTGCCCCTCCAGCAACCCCTCAGTTTGTTCTCTGTATTTAAGAATCTCTTTTGGTTTGCCTCCCTCTTGTTGTTATCTTATTTTTCCTTCCCTTCCCCTATGTTCATTTGTTAGATTTCTCAAATTCCACATAAGAGTGAAAAATAATGAAACCTTGCCATTTGCAACAGTGTGGATGGAACTAGAGTGTATTATGCTAGGCAAAATAAGTCAGAGAGAGACAGATATCATATGATTTCACTCCTATGTAGAATAAGGAAGTTTCTTTAGCCTACACCCATCAGTCAACAAATATATGGTTAATTCTCATGATTCACAGATTCTGTATTTGCATATTCATATTCACCTACCTGCTAAGATTTATTTGTAACCACCAAATCAATATTCACACTCACAGACATGCAAAGAGTGGTGACTCCACATGCATGTTCTCAGCCGAGGTTGAACCAGGCAATGCTCTGCCTTCTTATTTCGGCTGATGCTGTCACCAAGCATCCTCTTCACAGTGTGCTTAGTGCCAGGCTTTTTGCATTTTTGTGCTTTTTGTTGGCGATTTTGCTATTTAAAACTGCCTCCAAGCACAATGCTGAAGTTCTGTCTAGTGTTCCTAAGCATGTGAAGGCTCTGATGTACCTTAGGGAGAAACCATGTGTGTTAGATAAGCTTCATTCGGGCGTGAGTTATAGTGTTGTTGTCTGTTGAGTCTGATGTTAATAACTTGACAGTATGGATTCAATGAGGTGTTTTTAAACAGAAACAGAAACGTAAAACAAGGTTATGTATTAATCATTTGATGCAAATGGTGTGACGTGGGGCTCACAGGAACCTAACCCTCTATTTTGTCTATGAGGAATGGTTTAGTATTCATGAATTCAGCATTCATGGTGATGATCAAGAACATAACTACTCTGAATAAGCACCCTCAGGAATGCAGCCACTGCCTCCTTGCACTTGCAGCAGGAGGCCAGTGTGGACCATGCATTTTACTGCAAGAGGGTCCATCATTTCAGGCCATGCCATGGTGTTAGTTAGAGGGACAGGACTGCACAGCATCGGGAATGTGGGCTCTGACATCAAAGAGGCCTGTGTTGGAATTCCACCCCTAGCCTCACGGGCCAGCACCTTAGGGAAAACTCACTCCCTAAGGTGAGTTTTCTGTCTTCTAACATAAGAAGGGTAGTACCTGTGTCATGAGGTCACGATGGGCAGATGTCTAGGAAGCACTGCATGGTGTTGGAATTCACCAAGTCCTCAGTGGCTGTTAGTAGAGAGATGACCCTGGCCTTCCTCAGCAGGGAACAGAGAGCAGGAGCAAGGAGCAAAAATCAGAAGTGTATCAGGCAAGATCGTCATTTTATTTGAAGCATTTGGACACCTGAATTCACGTGCCAGTACCAAAACACATTCAAGAGCCAAATACAAAACATTTGAGATTGTCTGTGTTAATGTTCCTCTCCATTAATGCAAAATTGAGAGTTAACAATATTTTCATTTGCATTGTAAATTTTGAAACTGGGTCTATGTCTTTAGTCAGTACACTCCAGATTCCTTCATTTCATAATGATGAGGCACTCTCATAAAAATTGGACCTTTTGTACAAGAAGGCCATTTCTCCTTAGTTCTTCTCCCTTTTCAGAGCATCCTTGTAGACAGTCCCTGAAAGACAGGGCTGCTCAGGAAGTGTGACATGTGCTCGGCACAATTGTATACTCTTTTTTGGCTGGATTAGGGACACTGTAGTTTGTAGATTATACCAGATTTTCTAGGTTTCTAATTTCTCATCTGACTCTGCATGTCTTCACTTTTCTGTCCAATTCCTTTTATGTCCTTTCCCTTCTTGCCTGGCATTTTCAAAGAGATTTTTTTTCTTGTCACATGCCTACTTTAGTAGCAAGAATTTCATTAACCATGGACAAAAAAATACCAAGTTGAAGAGACCTCTTAAACTATCATTGCTCTTACTCCTCAACATGTTCATGTTCTCTAGGCTCAGAAGTTTGGTTCGAAGTAGAGGATCCAGTTCCAACCTCATTTCCCATCCTTCACTCCTATCAATGGCCCTTCCCAGGCTTGTCTCTTATTTCCCTTTTATACCTCTTTACCCAGTGGCACATTCTCAAGCCTCCTGGTATTTTCAAATCACAACAGTTTCTGTATCTGTATCTATATCTCTCCATCTGTCAAAGGATACATACACAAAATATGTAAAAAAATAATCTGTTACATATCAATAAGAAAAAGACAGAAACGCCATAGAAGGAAAGGCACAAAAGGCTCGAACAAGCTTTTTCATAGAAGAGGAAATTCACATGGATAGCAGACGTATGAAAAGTGGCTCAGTTCACCATTCATCAGGGAAAGGCGAATTAAAACACAATACAGTGCCCTCCACATCGACTGGCAAGGCCGAAATGAAAGACGAGCATTCCAGGTGTCGACAAGGATGTGGAGCCACTGGAACTCTCATTTGCCACTGATGGGAATATAAATTGATGCAGTCACTTTATGAAACTCGTTGGCAGTAGTTATTGAAGCTGAACAGCAACATGGTGTTGCTCTGTTACCCAGCCATCCCACTCCTGTGTTAGCGACAGAAATGTACAGTATGTGTGCACCAAACATACTTAGAATGTCCGTGGAAACACTTGTTTCTAATAGGCAAATGGTGGAAGCTACCCAAATGCCCATGCGTAATGGAAGAGATAAATAAACCCTGTTGTGTTCACACAACGGAACACTTCAATGCAGTGGTAATGATCAATACTGATCTATAAAGTGCTCACAACAGTGAGGTCAAATCTGACAAGCTCAGCATTAAGCCAGACGCAAAAGAGTATGGACTGTATGATTCCACGTAAAGAACAGAAACAGAAGTCAGAATAATGGTTGGCCTTAGGGTTAGTGACTGCAAGGTGGAGTTTTGGGGTGCTAGTTGTAGTCTGTTGTTTCTTGATTGGACTGGTGATTATAAGTGTATTCGTTGTATAAAAATCTATTGAGCTGTTTAATCAGATATTTCCATTTCAATAAAGAAAGGAAAAATAAAATCAGAACCCTTGAGTCATTAGTGAAATGGTGGCTGTAGCCACACCAGAGCTCAGAGACGCCCTCTGCCCGGCAAAGCTCTCAGTAGCTGCCTGGAGTGTGGTGTATACCGTATAACATATAGTCTGTCCCATCAGTACAGATGAAGAACCAAGGATCAGAGAGGACAGACAACCTCTCCAGTGTCATTCAGGGAATATGTTCAGCACAGAGCTAGAACTGGAACCAGGGTGCCCCAGACTCCAGAACTTTCCTTTTTATGGAAGGACCTTTCTGCCCTAAAGAGGAGAACAGGGGACTTGGTTGCTGCTCCTAGCACGGGTCCCACTCTGGCACAACCGGAAGAACCCAGACGGAACCTGAAACCTTCTACACAGTTGTCTCTGCCTGAGTGCCCATTTTCAATGCAAACGAATTCTGTTATCTGCCTTGAAGACGCAAAAGCTGTTACTTTACACAAATATGAAACCAGAAGGTTCTCAGAGGCCGGTAACACCAACTCCTCCACATCGTACATTCCAAACAGTATGGGAGGGTTGAAGCCAGCGCCAAAGTGAGGAGTAAACATCACATGTGTTACGAGTGGGTGGTTAATGTTGGATGAAGACTGGCGAAGCGGATTTCCTGACATTCTGCTTCTACATCAGGGCTGCGGGAATGGCCTTATTTCCAAAATTATTTTCACAAATGGAAAATGAAGCTGAGGGGAAAAAACATCTTCCATCTCCCTTCCTTTTACAGCATGGTCCTAACTCATTTGTTACAATCACCAGAGATTAATGACAAGTGTTCACAAAAAGAAAATCTATCTGAATAACACTGCCACAGCAGATGTATTTGAAATGTATAAACGGTGAAGTAATTTTAAAATTCCAGATGATTTAGTACCGATATTCTCCCTGTGCCCGGTCCCTGCTTCTTAATGGGAAAACGCCGCCAAACCATCCATAGTGAGAAACTGAGACACTGAAGGCTTGAACTCCAGCTGCTTGAAGAAATACCCACACCTACAACTCACATCCTGATTTTATGGCAGATTTTTACTCTATTCTTTCTTTGTAGTGAACGTATTCTGCTTAAGCCTTTCAACACAATGCACCTTTTTGGCTAAATCTATGATGGAAATCTTTTTTGTTTTTTAAATAGTTTATTGTCAGGTTGGTTTCCATATAACACCCAGTGCTCATCCCCACAAGTGGAAATCTTTTGGATGTAAAAGAATGGCTTGTGTGCAAGATAATCATAGTACTAATGGCGATGATGGCAGTGCACCAAGGTGGCATTTCTAGAAGACGTTGGTGCTGCCCTAATGCTCCTCCACCCCTATACACATTTTGTTCTTTGGGAAATGGGGCCCCTGCTGTACCCAGCTCTTTCCTTCCTTTATCTTTCTCACTTCCTTCCTGCTGTCAAGATAAAATTTTCATTCACAAGCACTATGAGGTGCGTATCCCGAGGTTAGGACAGCCCCTGTAGGAACAGTATTTGGAGGTGTGATCCAGAGACATGGGGCCTCCTCTCCTCCCCCAAATGGAATCACAGACTCCTCCCATCTCGTCTTGGGACGCAGGGTCTCATTTCTAGGGAGGCCTGTGGAACAGGAGCTGTGTGCCATCAGTCCCACATGGGTCCCTCTCCTCTCATGTTCCCCTGGTTTGCAACTCCATGATCGTGATGCTCCTACTATAGACAGGCTACCAGGCCTGAATGAGGGCAGGGGGTTTGGGTGGGTGGGGAGCAGGGACAGCATGAGGAAAAACTTCCGGTCCTGCCCAGCAAGAGTTTGCCGTCTGGCAGGGATCCCAGCCAGGAGGAACTCCAAATGAGAACCCAAGGGATCATATGCACAAAGCATCCACCCAACTGTGTGGACCTGCAGCAAGGCTGGCAGGTGGCATCAGAAGGGAAGATGGGGGCAGGATTTCGACGTGGTGCCCCAGGAGACACACCCAAGCTGGGTGCTGAATGGTGAGGCCCATGTGAGAACTGCACTCCAGCCTGTGCCGAAATCCCAGAGCTTGTGAAGTTGGGAAATTGTGCACGTATGTATTTATTCAGTACTGCAAGTATGTGAGTGAGTAGTCACTCTGTTTGAGATCAGGATAAGCCACTGGGCACTTTTTTGCAAATGAAGCCTCCTGTTTTCAGGCTTCCTCTTAACCGAGAATGCAAATGTCAGGCTAAGATTCCTGCATCAGAGATGGTAACCTGGTTGGAACCCAGGACCAGTACTTCTAGGTGAAAGCACCCTTGTTTTGTTTTCAAAGCTGCAAACATTTGACTTTTCCTATTGTTGATGTTCCTTATAACTGCAAGGTGAATGTTAGAGACTGGGTAAAATCTGAGTTTGGGGCTCATTTAGGTTCCTAGACTCAGTTCCAATAAGTAGGTGGAAGCCAGGGGATGGGGGCTCCAACACAACACCCAGCAATTCTCAGACACCAGCAGGATATCCAAGAATTCAACTCAATTCAACTCAGTTCTGACACTGTCTACCCAGAGACACCATCTGAATCCACAGCTTAAGGGCTCAGCTTGTCCCCCGCTCGCTCCCCATGCATAAGCCCAGAGTGTCTCCTGTGCTTCTGATTGACCAGTTATACATTGGAGTTTCCAAGGACCCCCTCCTTGTGTTCAATTAATGTGCTAAAGCAACTCACAGTACTCAGAGAAACATTTCACTTCCTAGATCACTGGTTTATTATAAAAGGATAGAACTTAGGAACAGACAGATGAAAGAGGTGCATGAGGCAAGGTGTAGGGGAGGGGAGCAGAGCTTCCATGGCCTCTCCAAGGACCCTGTTTACTCTCTCCAAATCCCCATGTGTTCACCAAGCCAGTGGCTGGTGCTGGGGATGCAAAGGTGAATACAAGGAAGGCTGTGTGATTGGCCTCCCTGCAGGAGCACTGGTTTGGGGGGAGTCCAGCCTCCCCCACCCCCCTCACAATGGGAAGTCCTCGCAGACCATGAGACTGTGCACTTTGTGTTCTAAGAAGAACCAGTCACCGTCCTTGGTGGGTATATGCAAACAGTAATTGCTGGTTGAGTAGATAAATAAACTAGGTTTCCAGTGATAGTCTGTTGTGCTATTCTTTGCAAGAAGATACAGGAGAATCCTGAGCATCCAAATCCAGTGCTGTCTCGGGCACAATTTATGAGTAAGGAGGCTTGTCTTCACATACATTCCAGAATGTTCTGATTAAAGTGAACTGTACCCTCTTCAGATTGGTAACCAGGGATGCCACACATTTATTCTGCTGATGTTGTTCCTGTCCCAAGTATTTTTGGAACTCTTCTTCGTTGGGTGAAGAGTTTAGGAGTTTATGAGTCCCCATAGAAAGTCAAAGTCCTGACATTACGTTCATACTTCATTTGAACCACAAATGTGATTACCTGGTCATCCACTTAAAGTCATGTATTTTACCTGTAGAGGGTTTTTGGCCAAAATTAAACCACCTTCTAAGGACCTCTTTTGCTGCACTGAAGTCGTCAGAAAGGACAAGCAGGCTCTGAAAGCAATTCCAAAGGACAGTAGTGACATCACAGAACCGCTTCCTCAAGGGGCTCCGAGAGGTACTCAGTTTGCACTTGCCCCTATAGAAACCCAGCCAGGAAACATGATGCTGTAACTTCCTGTGGAGACGTAAGCATAGAACAACATGGAAGATGGACATTTTCCCATTCACTGTCTTCATTCTGAGATTCCAGCCATCCAGCCTTGACAATAGCATCAAGATGCAATAACATCAAGGGGGGCTTGAAAGAAAAAAAACAACAACACTATAAGCATTAAAAGGGACACTTGAAATTCTAGTGCTTGTGCCTAAATGTGCCAGGGGAATCCTGCCTGTGGGACACTATTCTTATAACAGACTAAAATTCAGGAGGCTAAAGGCCGTGAGACAGAAGGTTGGTAATCATAATCTAACACCTGCTCCTCCTGTTTAGGGCATTTCTTAGCCAAGGATAATAGCAGTGCAGAACTCTGATAAAGTTTGC
The DNA here is from genome assembly GCF_003009895.1 of Hyaena hyaena. Lineage (NCBI taxonomy): Eukaryota > Metazoa > Chordata > Mammalia > Carnivora > Hyaenidae > Hyaena > Hyaena hyaena. The sequence continues at coordinate 527,477 of NW_024081492.1, forward strand.
TGGATTTATACATGCCAGCCCGAGGTTCAAGTGCAGCTTCCTTCTCTCTCCCCGCCACAACTAAGATGGTACAGTTTCCAAAATGGACTTGGCTACCCATGTGGAACAGAAGGAAAACAGGCACACGTGCAAGTCATTCTGAAACAACCTCCCCGCTAGTAGTGCATGCGCACCAGAAACTTGAACTCTTACTTCAGATTAGCTTTGTTGCAGGAGATAGTGATAGAAATGGGGAGGGCACAGAGGTATGGGAAGGAGCTGGGGATGCTTCCTCCTACCACCAGATCCAAGGATTAATAAGAATGCATCTGTATGGCACTCAGGCCCATAATAGTCATAATTAAATTCAGAATTTAAAAAAATCATAATTAAAAATATCTTAGTATAAGAGAGACCCCATGAGGTTTAAAAACAATCCCACTGATTTGGTATGCCTTATATACTAACTGGGCTCAAAGTGGTGAAGAGAAGGGGGGGAATATAAGAAGTGGTATTAGCTCAGAATGCTTAAACACAGGTGGCAAGGGGCACCTGTGTGACTCAGTGGGTTAAGCATCCAACTCTTGGTTTTGACTCAAGTCCTGATCTCACTGTTCATGAGATGGAGCCCTGTGTCTGGCTCTGTGCTGACACCGCGTAGCCTGCTTGGGATTCTCTCTCTCCATCTCTCTGCCCCTCCTCCCTCTCTAAATAAATAAACAAACATTTAGAGGAAATGTAGGTGGGAATACAATACATAATAACTAAAATTATTAAATTCTGTAAGAATGCATATGAGTTAGTGAGCGATTCAGACAGTAAGGGCAGACCAGGTCTGGAGGAATGGAATTCCCAGTTTCCCTGCAGATGACAGGCATGTGTGAATGCTCAACTCCTGCTGTCAGAGACGGTCTCCCTGGAGTTGGCTGGCTTTGCTTCCATGCTTGTACAGAGCTGTCCCCTCTATGCAGATTGTGTTTAATTAAGGCCAGATGAAAGGGCTTCTCTTTTCTGACTCTTGCTCCCATGTGGAGTCAAAAGGAATCAAACATCTAGGTCAGCCACACTTTCTGGCCCTGGGAAGACAGTGATGTTATTAGCAGGTCCCCTGAGACAAGGTTGGAGATACTTTGTCACCTCCCTATCCCTCCATGTATTCACAAGGCCACCTGCTCCCCACTGGAGGATGTCTGGAGTATTTCTGCACTGCTGAAGCAGAATGCAATACCAGTTCGGAGCCATCACTTTTTTGCGTTCCTGGAGGAGACAAAGGACTGGTTAAGTGTTACCTTCACTTTTGCTGACACAAATGATGGATGAGCAGGATGCTTTCATTTTCTTGGAAGTAAATCCCATTCTCTCAAACCCACGAAACAGGTAGCTGGCTTTCTTACCCTCTCTCTTCCCCAAGATGTGGCTGGGAGGAGCATTTTGTGGCTGGTGAGGAATCCTTAACCACACCCTCCCTACACCCCTGAGCTTGTGCAGGAACCTGGAACCAAGATTATGAGATCTGAGAAAAGAGTTTTCTGTGACTGCCAAGAACCAGGCCGCATTCTCTCGATACCACATGATAGCACACCCTTTCCCTGCCACTCTCATCTTATTTACTTACTTATTATTTATTTATTTATTTATTTATTTAGCAGTAGGTTATAAACCAAATCTCATCACTGTGTAAAATAGAGCTGTGTCACTGAAGTTGGCTGGAGGGACCAAAGCCCTCCTCCCCACATCCTGTCACTCCTCCATCCCTACCCAACTCCAGTCCCCCAAAAGGCAGCTCCATGGAGACTGAGACCCAGAGAGCATAGTTTGCCTTCATTTTCTTGGATGGCAGACTAGTGATTTTTATGGTCTTTTCCAATTTGGAAATCCTGATTCTCCACATAGTCACACAGTACATCAAGCCATCTGTCCATGGGAGTAAATCCCGGCCGTGCCTCCCAAACTGATCCCTTTGCAGCCTCTTCATTCTCTGAGAAGTGGACCTTCCCCTTCAGCTCTGCAGAGCCTGGAAAGCTGGTACTGTCTCTTTGATGAAATCACCACCTGACCTGCTCTAAGTCCTGGCCACCCAAAGCTTTGTCTGTGGACCACCAATATGGGTGTCACCTGAGCACTGGATAGAATGCAGAATCTCTGGCCCTGTCCCACATCTACTGAATCAGAATCTGTGTTTTAGCATTACAGTAAGAAGCAGTGGCACTCAGCTCTGTTTATGTCCATCTCTTCCACCCATTAACCCATGGGGTCTTGCCTAGACCTCTGTAGTCACCTTGCCTCCAGGATGGACAGTTCTCTAGTGCCATTCATACCATGGAAAAGTCTTCCATGGGATCCAGCTGAGGCCAGCAGCCCCCCCGGGTCCTTCCTTAATCAGCCATCCACTGTACCCCATGGTGTGTTCCCAAAAACTCTGACCTTCTTCCACTTCTTCAGACATCCGTTCTCTCCTTGGAAGGTTAACTATTGCACCTTCCTACAGTCTCAGCAGAGTGGTCACCTCCTCTCTGTATGTAGCCTCTTCTGACAAAGATCAGATGACCTCCCCTGTTAGCATGTACTAGTAGCACTCTATACCTTTCCTGTGATGGCTGTTATCACAATGTGCCATTATACATCTATTTATGGGATTGTTCGATTAACAATTCTCTTCCTGCTAGTCTCTGTCTCCACGTGGGTAGGGACCATGTCAGTGTCACCCCTCAGGCCATCCCCAGGACACATCATGGATGCCCCACAGGCATTGAGCTGGTACAAAGGGCTCGATGCTATATGATTCCAGGTGTGTGAGGCTTCTAGAGAGATGGAAGATCACTGGTTACCTGTAGGTGGGGGTGGAAGTGAGGAATGACTGCAGATGGACATGGGGGGGGGGCTTCTCTGTGGGGGAGGGGAGTGGAAGTGTCCTAAAACTGGACAGTGGTGATGGTTGCACGGTTCCAAAAATGTGTTAAAAATCATCAAACTGTACAGTTACAATGGGTGAATTTTATGGCATGTAAATTATAACACAATAAGGCTATTCTAAAAAAAAAATGAATGAAGTGAGGTGAATGGGGGGATCTCACGGGTGACTGCATGGACATGGCTGCTGCTATACACCCCCTTCTTCTTCCACTCAAGATATGTGCATGCTTAGCTCAGCAGCAGCTGGGTGAGTGACCAGGCCAAAAACAACTCCCTCACTCACTTCCCCGCCCTTGCCCTGAGCTGAGCTCACATACAGATGCTGAAATTGCAGTTCCTTTGATGGTGTCCCAGAGCCAGGGCAAGAGAAGATGCATGATTTCCAATAACCGGCAGCCCTGGTTGGAGCTCTGTCCTCTCCCTAATTAGACAAGTCTCCTTTGGACACAGCTCAGAAAGCAGAACACCTTTAGCACTGCGAAGTTTAGCAAGATAACCAAGTATTGGGAGCCATGTGCAGTTAAGGCTTTTTGCCCCCAGAATATCAAAAACACTCAGCCAGTTTTAGTCATGGTAAAATTCTTCTTCTGACCCCATTCTTTTCTCCTCTGAATTGACATGTTTTTTTTTTCAGTTACCATGCAGACAAATTCAGGCCCTGTGCATGAAAGAAAGTGGACCTGACATAAAAGAATGTGGTCCTGGCCAACAAGTCATGTTGACATTCAGCCCTTCTCAGCTCTGATTGGGTCACCAACTGCTCTGATTTGTTTGTGCTCATCCTTACCTGGTGTTGCATATCTAGAACATTCCCTGTGTTTACTGGGAGCATGTTTGTCACAAACTAGAAAACCTGGCCTCTAATATAAGTTTTTGTTTTCACATACCCTAACCCCTATAAATAATGACCTTGGAAAATTTGTGTCATTCATCATTAGAAATTTATCAGTAATGTCAGGCCTTCTTATCAGGAAAGGTGTGTTTGAGAGAAATACAAATGAAAGCTTTGAGTTGCCAGGATGGCATTTGCTAAACTTAGCCTTGACAAATTTCTGAAAGTTACTTTTGTCAGGTTGTTGCAGATGGAACTTAAGAATTGTAGCAATTTCTATTTCTCACTTTTAATTTGTCTAGTATATTTTTTATTTACATATATAAAAGAAAATTATATATATCTTTTTGGCTCTTTAAAAAGTAACAGAATAAAAAAATTTTTAGATCAGAAAATCTTTGTTCTACTAACGTGCCATTTGAGAACCCCCAAAACAGACATAGTATCACTGAGTTAAGTTCTGTTGTGTCTTGTAAGACTTGACATTTCTCGTAAAGAGGAAGGGAAAAGAAAGATCTGGTGAGAGGGACTCGCTAGCAGCAGTTTCCAAAGACTTTCCTAAGTTCATGCAATGAAACAAATGAACAACTGGCAATTGAAAGGAATTCTACCCTCTTATGTAGCAACACAATCACTACTAGAGAAAAATGGGATTTGTGTGTGTATGTGTGTGTGTGTGTGTGTATAATGCACAAGGAAAATGGAAAATGCATTTCTACTTATTATTATGAACTTAAGTCAAAGACTAGCAGCATGATGTTGGAATGAAATTAGGTTCTTGGCTAATATTATTTTCCTTTTGTCTTTACACAAAGAGATTTAGTCCTTGGCCTTCTATTATACCTTGTAGAGAGGTGATCACTAAGTCTGGTTGAGAGAGGAAGTGCCTTCAAAGTTGTGACCAATTTAGGAACTATATTGAAAAAGTGAAAAAGAGGCAGTAATTAAGAGCAAATTAGAATAAAGGCAGGAATGGTAAGTAAATCTGACCCAACTTGGCAATGAGGTAGGGCTGAGAGCAAATGAGAAAAGGGAAGGGGGGGTAAGGATTACATAGGCACAGACCAAATGAGCTCTGCATCGTTCCAGAGGTTCCTATTTTTCTCAAGGGAAAAAGGTTCAGAGGAGTCATTTTGAGGGCTCATGCAATGCCTTTCCAGTGTCATTAGTGTGCCAAGACCCTTCCATCTTTCTGCTTGGCATTGCTTCTCCTTGGTTGCCATGGTTTCAAGATGGAGGCTCTATTTGGAAGAAAAGGATTGAGGGATGTGGGATATTAGATGGAATACACTGGAAAGGCAGGAAGCAGTGATCAGAGTGGAAGGCATGAATTTGAGATTGAGGCAGGGGCTGTAGGCATTAATAATGACAGGGTCTACTGTGGTATGATTATTAGAAGTGAGTGTCTGAGGTGGGATGGAAAACAAGACCTTTGGATAAGAAGATTTCAAGAAATCTAGAGGGTGTTGAAACCACTGTCTGCATGTGTAATGAAATCTCCAAAAATTAAAACAGAAGTGGCATTATTTTAAAACTAATTATCATTCCTGCTTCCCCCCCCCACATCTGTTTGACCCTCCATTGCCTTTATGATGGGCATAGAACAATAAATTCCTTGGTGGAATTGCGGTGGCAGGTCATGAGTCTTGTTTATTTCTCATGTGCTGTGTCCTTCCAGCCCCCTTGAAAGACCCCATACTGCCCCATATTGGAGGAACGGTGTGGTTAGCGAGGGAATGCCCTGCTCCTTTGACTCCTGGGGACCAAAGCTCTCCAGCGCAAGGCTTTTCTCCTGCTCATCACCCACCCTGTGGGATGCACTCTCTACTTTCCTCCTAAAGAGTCCTAGAATCAATTCCAAGAGACAACTTCATTCCTATCTTTCCTCCTCCCCTTCACTCCCTAGAGAACCAGATAGCCTGACCTCAGATGCTTGACCCATTTTCAGGGCACCAGTTACATCAAAATCTCTCAAAAGCCAAAATATTAAAAAAATAAAATGAAAACAAAACCCCAAAGGTTGACTTTGCTGACTGTGCAAGAAGTTGCTCACTTCTTTGGTTGCTTATAGTCGTGTATTTTTGATTTAGTTCCCTCTCACCCCAAAAATTTCTGTTTCCTTCAAGATCCACCTTAATGGAAACTTTTTTTTTTTCTCTCTTCAAATGTCTCATTGTTAGTGCATTTTGGGAATATTCCTCTCTCCATGAAAAGACAGTTGGGACAGTCTGTTCTCAGGCTTCAGCCAGGAATAGCAGGGTAAGCTGGTGCTTCCAAGCCTCTCCCTTCAGTAGAAGAGAAGACAGACATGAACAGCTCTTCTTCCATGTCCTCAAATACTCACAGACAGACCAGGTCCCCTTGATGCCTGTAAAGTAAAACTTATCCCTGTTCTGTTGCTGTCTACACACCTGCCTCCCAACCTGGGGAGAGACCAACAGTGGCATTCTACTGACTTGGACTTCATTCTGACAGCAAATCATCTCATCCAGGTTGTTAGAGAATAGCTGCACCTCACTGTGGCCATCTCCTTAGTTTAGGAAAATTGAGGCTGTATTTCTACTTCCCCCCAGTGATGACATTTCCTTCTGTTATTCTGTGTCCTGACAGGAACCATTCCTATACTGCTTACCAGCTGGATCTGTGGGCTGCAGCAAGGGGTGAATATAATTTCATTATGAAATTATATGAATCCAATTTCAGCTGATGCCATTTACTTTTTACTTTGAGGTTAAACATTTCAAAATATCAGGTTTTCTTCTTTCTGCCTCCTTTTGAAACTCCCTATTTTGATTTTCTCAGCTGTCTCCACTTTCCTTGGCCTGTAGTTTCCACTAATGTGGAGACCCCGTCCCCAGCTCCCTTGAGTGTCAGCTTCTATAAGAATGGACATGATTAGGGGTGCCTGGGTGGCTCAGTTGGTTGAGCATCCAACTCTTGATTTCAGCTCTGGTCATGGTTCAGGGTCGTGAGACCGAGCCCTGTGTTGGTCTCTACGCTGAACATGGAGCCTGCTTAAGATTCTCTCTGCCCCCTATTCCCTGCTTGCACTCTTTCTCTCTGAAAATAAAAAAAAATGGACAGGATTAGATGACAGCCTACACCTGTGTCATCATGTCATCTTGCTTCCTGCCAAGGTCCATAGATCCCAGTAAGCAGGAATTTGTCATGTGCAGTATGGTAGGCAAATGCCAAGTGGTACAATATCAAAGTTTTCAAAGGTCCCATACTGGCTTGCCTTTACCTACCTAACTTTCTTCCTTTTTCCCTCACTTCCCCCCTTCCTTCTTCTAATATCTATAAAGTTATTCTGCCAAAACACAATTTATGGCAAACAGGCAGCCCATGTACCTGATTGTGCACCTGTGTGTTCACCTGTTTCTGGCAAACAGGCAGCCGATGTACCTGTGTGTTCACCTGTGTGTACATGCATGCACCTGTGTGTATGTTGGGTGGTATTGACAGAACACCTTAAAAGCTATGGGGAGGTGGTATGTAGATTACAGTTCCCATAAGGTAACTTGTGGCATCACAGGAAAGTAAGGTGACTTTCATGGTGACAGGGAGACATTCAGCTCAGAAAATGTAAAATCTTGTGCATCAAAGGGTAGAACAGCCTCTCTATAACACAGCTGTGTAAACTTCAAGAGGCTGGAGTCCAGATGGGAATAATCCTTACTTCTCTGTCAGCCCCTCAGAATGTGTCTTTGACATTGTGGGTACTAAGTAAATATTTAATAACAGAATGACTAATGGCGTGTGTGAAACTAATATTGATAAAACTATTTATGAGCATTGATGCTGACTGTGTAATGGCAACCTCAGGTCCTGTAAATGATGCTGTGAAGCCCCCAAGACAGAGGCATGAATGGTTGCTTGGATTGGACAGGTCTGCCTTAGAAGGCTTCTAATGATGTACACCTTGGAAATATAATAAAATACTCAGGTACAAAGAAGAGGTACTCAGGGAGCCACACAAGCCTATGCATGTTTGGGTGACTTTGTAGAAGACTGTGCAGGCGGGTGGGCAACATGAGAATAGCAGAATGCAGCCAGTAGCCAGTAGGCAGAGCACAGGAAAGGAAGGAAGTGATTCAGAAAACACAGAGAGTGAATCTGAGATGTCAAGTGCAAAGTAAGAGGAATGGGGCCAACAGCACTGTGATTTAAGAAGGAATAAGCCAGAGATGGGAAATAGGGCATTCTCTGTGCACCGTCCAGCATGGCAACCACCATGCCACATGAGTTCACCAAGTGCAAGTCCACACTGAGATGTGCTGTTAAGTGTAGACCACACATCAGCTATTAAACCCTTAGGGTGAAAAAGAAGAATGTAACATATCACATGAGTATTTTTATATTGCTATTCAAATTACATATGTTCAGTATTCAAATTACATACTGAAATAATATGTGAGTACATTCAGTTAAATACAACATATTAACATTCTTTTCACTTGTTTCTTCTTACTTTTTTTTAACTAAACATTTTACTTCAAAAGCAGAAAAATTTAGATTGCAAGGATTATCTCAGCCTGGAAGGAATTGGGGCACCTGGGTGGCTCAGTCAGTTAAACATCTGACTCTTGATTTGGCTCAGGTCATGATCTCATGGTTTGTGAATTCAAGTCCCACATTGGGCTCTGTGCTGGCAGCAGAGAGCCTGCTTGGGGTTCTCTGTCTCCCTTTCTCTGCCCCTCCCTGTGTTCTCTCTCTCTCTCAAAAATAAATAAACATTAAAAAAATCCTAGAAAATATAAGTAAATAAATTGTATATATACCTCACATTATATTTCTCTTGGACACTTCTACTCTAGATATGCTTCTAGCAAAGTTTGGGGAGGAGAAGAAGGGTAGAGGAAAGAAAATGCTGTGAGAGCAGAAATCACTTAGAAGTCATGTCCTGACTCTAGGTCATCGTGCAAGTTACATAATCTCACCAAGCCTCAGTTTCCTTATCTGTAAAATGGTGCTTGCTGATAATGTCTATTTCAGGGAGTAGCCTTTAACCCTAAACAGGAAACCATGCAAAGCCTCTAATGGGATACCTTACATGTAGCAGGAGGACCTCAAATAGTAATTGCATTCTGCCCTTTCCTTCGGCCAGAGTAACACACCGAGAGCTCCAGAAGTGGAGCTCAAATAGACACTAGCAAATTCTGAATGTGTATCTCGACTTCCTGAATGCCCTCATTTGCAGCGGACCGAGCAAGTGAAAAAACTGAGTAGAAAGTCCAGTGGAGAAACCAAAGGGAGGTAAGAAAGGACTGCATACAGACAGCGATGAATGATGAAGACTCTGATTTGGAAGGAGGCTGGGATGGAGGACATAGAAGTGCCCTGTCTAGTTTTACTGAAAGCTGCTCTCAGATATGCCTGGATTAAGCAGATACCTTTGTTCCTCTTCAGTAAAGGAGCACAATTTTCTAATTCTTTGTGGTTTTGGATAGCCAACCTGGAGTTGGCCACAGTGCCAGCCACCAATGACATCAGTAACATCCCCCAAATAGAATTTGGCATCCCTGAAAAAGACCATAAAACCCATGCTTCTTGTTCTGTTCCCAAGGAGAAGAACTTGTGTACTTGCTACTTATACATAAGCCACCTATCAAAGGGACACACATAACAGTGAATGTCCCATGATCCTAGTGAGGCCTGGTGAGAGCAAAAGGGAATTACTTCAGAGGCCCCTGATGATGATTTGACACGTCCCAAATGAAGGAAACTGAGACCAAGGATTTTTTCATAGATGAGAAATTTTGTCATCCAGTTCCAGTCTATTGGGTTCATGTTCAAGAGTGGCCATAATTCTTCTTCCATTTGTTCCAATAATGGGAAAGAGAAATAGACACATGGATAACCTCAGACAGTAGATACTTGCCAGATTGCTCCAGGCAGTATTCTAAAAACCAGCGGTCTGGAAAGATTTCAGGAGACCCACTTCTCCTGCGGTGGCACCGGAAATTTGCTCCACCCCCACTGGGAACATCCTGTCTCTCTTCAGTCAGCCTTTATTTATAAAATAAAGATCTCTAGTGTATGAAAGGATATCATCAAGCCAGTTTCTTTATTTTATCATGGGGAAAAGAAGCCCCCCAAAGTCGCCCTGTAAATGACTGGTATAGATTATAAACTGCTCTGCATTGTAAAGGACCCCTCTCCTCTGTATGGCAAATACACCACAAGAATTTCAGCAACCCATGCTGAGTAAATGCTGACAGTCCCAGAGTCACACAAGATACACTGTGGGTATCAAAAGTTACCTGTTACTCATACCCTTACTGTGTGCCTTAGGCATCAAGAAAATCCAAAAATAAAACTTCTTTACTGGCAAAGCGTTCTAGTGGGAAAATTGGTCATGGTGTTAATAATTGGTTTGTCTTATTAAATTGTCCTCTCCCCCGCCCCTGTCACCCAAATTGGTATAGAATTCAGAGTCAGCTGAATAATTTCACCATTGAGTTAAGCCGCTTAATAAGTGTGGGTTTTCTTCCGACAAACCCTAAGTAATTATGTCACATTGTGAAGGAGGCATTGTTTTTAGCTGGAGTGTAAAAATGTTGCTGTAGTAGCCAGTGTGTTAAAAAAAAAAAAAAAAGAAAGAAAAGACAAATTAAGCTTGGCAGCTAAAGAAAGCATATGTAACTGCCTACTACAACAGGTGTTGTGACACCAAGTTAGGACACCTTTCCTCAAGACTCCCAAGTGACAAGGTTCGTGTAATTCTTCCTCTGTGTAGCATATTCTCTCTTACTGCAAAGACAGGGCTGTGCTACATCCTTACTAACCTCAAAACCCAAAGTTACAGAGAAAGAAGTCAAAATAGAAAATACAATGCAGTCATTAGGTCTACAGAGGGCTTATGGGAGCTGAATATCCCTATATTTCTCAAAACCCATTAAAAAAAAAAGTCTTCCCTTCATTCCTGGTGGCTCAAGGAGTAGAGCCCTCTCCATGGTCTGACTGCCCCTTGGGCCTTTACCACATGCTGCCAGTGAGATGTTCAGCATGTGCAAGCAGCACTCTTCCCTGGCACATTATTCTTCCAGGTGGGCTCAGGTGACATGGGTGACCTGGAAGTCTGTAGCTCACACGATCTGAGGGCAAACTGTGGCTCTTCTCTTCCCAGTCTTTGCTCTTCTGTGATGGCAACATCTTAATTCTTCTAAGGATTTTATCACACAGGTAAAGAGGCCTCTTCCATCTCCAAATGCTTGTGAGATCCTCTGTCCCATTTATCAATATAATGAGTCCTGCCCCCTTCCCCAGCTATACCCAGGAGTGCATGGAGACAGCTTGCCCTAGCTCACAAAAGCCAAGCTCTCTTCCCAGCTTCTCCAGGTAGCCTAAGATTGGCCATGGTGGTAGTACTTACACCGTGGAAATTGACAAGTGCTACCTGTTACAGGTTTTCTCCCAGAGTGTCAGGTAGTAAACATTTGCTAGGTTACCACTGGGTCCATTACCACCTCAAACTCAACATCTCTAAAACCACCTGCCCACTTTCATTTTCCTTAAATATGGGTTTCTTCTTTAAAAAAAAAAAAAGACACACATATATTGAATGTTTGAAAATATATTCCAGGGCACCTGGGTGGCTCAGTCAGTTAAGTGTCTGACTCTTGATTTCAGCTCAGGTCATGATCTTTCAGTGCAGAGCTTGCTCAGGATTCTCTCCTCCTTTCTCTCTGCTCTCCCTTCTCAAAGTAAATATGTGTGTGTGTGTGTGTGTGTGTGTGTGTGTGCACGCGCGCGCACATATTTTATATATATAGAAACTTTTTTAATTCTTAGCAATAATATCTCCCTTTTTGAATAAAGTCATAAGAAGAATATTTATGTGTATATATATATATATGTGTGTGTGTGTGTGTGTGTGTATGATACACTCATTAATAATATGTAACAGAAAAAAAAATGGAGTTGTCTGAGTTGAAGTGTGACCTAAGGTAGGGGATGGGGAAGAGAAATGAGGATGGAGTTCTCCATGCTAACCACTTCTCTATCTCAGGCCCCTCAAAGAAACAGCAGACTCTCTGGGCCACAGTTTGAGAAATGTGGACCTGCTTATTACTTAATCACTTTTATTAAGGTCTAATTTGCATGCAAAAAAACCCCACCATTTCAAAAAGCTTTTTATTTTGAAATAATTTTAGGCCCATAGGAAAAAAACTGCAAATAGAGTCCAGAGAATTCCCATAGCCCTTCACCTAGTTTCCCTTAATCTTAACATCTTACATGATCATAGTGAAATTAAAACCAAGAAATTAACATTGGCACAGTACTATTGTTTTTTAAGTTTATTTATTTTGAGAGAGAGTTCAAGCAGGGGAGGGTCAGAGAGAAAAGGAGAGACTCCAAGCAGACTCCATCAGTGCAGAGCCTGATGCGGGGCTCAGACTTGCAAACCGTGAGATCATGATCTGAGCCGAAACCATAGTTGGCGCTTAACCAACTGAGCCACTCAGGCAGCCCTGGCATTGTGCTATTAACTAATCTGTTTCATCGGTTTTCCCACCAATCTGTTTTTCCATTCTAACCCAGGATCCCGCATTGTATACGGATGTTATTAGTTGCATGTCTCTGTAGTAGTTCCAATCCATGACAGCTCCTTGGTCTTTATTTTCCATGACCTTCACAGTTTTGAAGAGTCCAGGCTGGGTTGGGTTTGTGTTCTGTTTTCTCATGATTTGATTGAATTATATATGTTCAGCAGAAGACCCCAGTGATGATGTACTCTCTTTATAATGTCAGACCAGGAGGATGTGATATTGATACGTCTTATTACAGATGGTATTAACTCTCATCACTTAACATAATACATTGAGATCCATCTGTGTAGCTGTGTGTATCTGTTGTGTGTACAAGAGTTTATTCTTTTTTTATTGCTTAGTAGAACTCCATTGTACAGGTGTACCATTTGCCTGTCCATTTACCCATTGGTAGACATCTGGGCTGTTTCTGGTTTGGGGGTTATTATGAATAAAGCTACTGTGAGCATTTATGTGAAAGTGTTAGTGTCTACAGATGTTTTCATTTCTTTGGGTAAATGCCTGGTATGTAAGATTTGTTGGATTTTATAAGAAACTGCCAAACTTTCTTCCAGCATGGCTGTACCTTTTTACATTCCCACCAGCAAAGTGTGGGAGTTCCAGTTGCTCCTTATTTTCACCAACACTGGATAATGTCAGTCTTTTTTGCTTCAACCATTTTAGTATGTTTGCAGAGGTATCTCATTGTGGTTTTATTTCAATTTCCCAAATGATGAATAATCTTGTCAGGAATGTCTTTTCCATTTATTTATCTTCTCTTTTTTAATGTTATTACAGTTTTAGATTTATTTTATTTTTTTAATTTTTAATGTTTTATTTATTTTTGAGAGGGAGATAGAGACAGCATGAGCAGGGGAGGGTCAGAGAGAGAGGGAGACACAGAATCTGAAACAGGCTCCAAGTTCTGAGCTAGCTGTCAGCACAGAGCCTGATGCGGGGCTCGAACCCACCAACCGTGAGATCATGACCTGAGCCGAAGTCAGACGCTTAACTGACTGAGCCACCCAGGCGCCCCTAGATTTATTTTAAAAAGAGTCCATATGGCACTACATAAATGAGTATTTTTGGTGCTGAAAACACTTGCACTATGTAGATACCCAGTCCTCCAAGAGGTGACATGTAACTTCCTACTTCTTTTTTCAAGTTTATTGTCAAGTTGGTTTCCATATAACACCCAGTGCTCATCCCCACAAGTGCCCTCCTCCATGCCCACCACTCCCCTTCCCCTCCCCCCAACCCCCATCAGTCCTCAGTTTGTTCTCAGCATTCAAGAGTCTCTCATGGTTTGTCTCCCTCCCTCCCTCCAACTATTTTTACCCATCTTCTCCCCCATGGTCCTCCATTAAGTTCCTCCACACTCACCTATATGTGAAAACGTATGGTATCTGTCCTTCCCTGCCTGGCTTATTTCGCTCAGCATAACACCCTCAAGTTCCATCCATATTGCTACACATGGCCAGATTCATTCTTTCTCATTGCCATGTAGTATTCCATTGTATAGATAAACCACATCTTGATCCATTCGTCAGTTGATGGACACTTAGGCTCTTTCCATGTTTTGGCTATTGTTGAGACTACCCATGAACATTGGGGTACATGTGCCCCTATGCGTCAGCACTCCTGTATCCCTTGGGTAAATTCCTAGCAGTGCTATTGTTGGGTCATAGGGGAGTTCAAGTGTTAATTTTTTGAAGAACCTCCACTGTTTTGCAGAGGGGCTGCACCATTTATTTATCTTCTTTGATGAAGTGTGTGCTCAAATATTTTGTCCATTTGAATTGTTCCCCTCTTGTTTTTGAGTTGTGAGTGTTCTTTATATATGTGAAATACAAGTACTTGATAAGATGTATATTTTGCCATTTTTTCTCCTTATCTGTGGCCTGCCTTTTCATCTTATTAAGTGTCTTTTGACAAGCAAAGTCTTATTTTTTATGTGCTCCATTTTGTCAATATATTTTCTTGTTTTTATATTTTATCTGCTACACCTTTGTGTAACTGACCTCACAAAGATTTTCTCCTGTATTTTCTCCTGGAATGAGTTTCAAGCAACAATAGCTCCTTGCATTTTTTTCATTCAGTTTTTCTACCTACTCTCTTAACTGTAAATTTAGAAACAAATTTTTTTCGGGGTGCCTGGGTGGCTCAGTCGGTTGAGCGTCTGACTTGGGCTCAGGTCATGATCTCATGGTTCGTGAGTTCAAGCCCCATGTCAGGCTCTGTGCTGAAAGCTAGCTCAGAGCCTGGAGCTTGCTTCGGATTCTGTATCTTCCTCTCTCTCTCTCTCTCTCTGAAATAAATAAAACACATTTAAAAAAATTTTTAAAAAGAAACAAATTCTTTTCTACTCATTAAGTGCACTAAGAATCATAAGACCTTTGGACAGTGAAGGAATGCTTGTAATCATGATGGCAAGTTTGATTTTTTTGCTACCATGCTCATGTTTTTGCTTCATTGAGGCACTTCTACTACACTCTTAGTTTGGGTGCTCCCCAGAACAAACCATGAGACAAATCTAGGGTGAAGACAGTGGTGTGCTGGTCAGTATTTAACAACTACTCCCCTGAGGGTGGGGGGGGAAGCCCTGATTTATAACATTTGCCAATATCCATCATGTAAATATCTATGTTGTGACCAATTTTAAGTTACTAGTACATTGACAGACTTGCAGATTTCCTGAAAATCTAATTATTGGCCTTTGTGAGCTGATACAAGCCTGCTCCGTCATACCACCAGCTACAGGCAGTTTATTTGAGGTGCTGCTCAGGATGCAGAAGTAAGGGACTGGAGGAGGCAAGATGGGGAAAGGAGAGGAACCAACAAAAGGGGCATTCAGGAGCTAATTACCATTATGAACATCTGGGGCTCAATCCCAGTTAGGGCTCTCAGAGGAATGGTGTAGACTCTGACCCAGAATTGTCCTCATCAGGGGTGAACAGGCCAGTTACTAATTCACAGACTCCTTCTGTTTCTCTTTTGTTGGTGATGGTCCCTGGGTTCTTAAAGCCTGGGCACTTTCAGGCTGCTGTGTTTACAGGTTGCAAAAAGTTCTCTGGCACTGGGAGCTTTTCAGGGAGCCACAAGTGAGGTAGGGAGCTGCCCTGGGTAGGAAGCTGCCAATGTGCCTTAAGTTGCTCATTATCAGAAGTTGGACAGGGGGAATCCACAGCATCTGCTCAACGTACCACATGCTTTTCCTAAACACTGAATTACCACTACTCAACAGCATCTGCCATTAGGTCTGCAGTCAAGGGCACAGTCTACTGTCCAGTGTGAACTTAGGTAATGCTTTCTTCATTGGCTTATATCAGTATATTTAAAGTCAACACCAGAATGGATGACTTTGGCATTCCCTGTAGCAGCCATAAGGTCAATTCTTTTGTTCTGTTGGTATGGTCTGTTTAGAAGGGGAGAGGGGAGGAGCGCCAGGGTGACTGGTTAAGCATCTGACTCTCGATTTGGCTCAGGTCATGATCTCACAGTTTGTGAGTTTGAGCCCCGCATGGTGCTCTATGCTGGTGGTGTGAAGCCTGCTTGGGATCCTCTCTCTCTTCCTCTCTCTCTGCTCCTCCTCTAAGCTCTCTTTCTCCCAAATAAATAAAGAAACTTTAAAAAAATAGAAAGGGAGAGGGGAAATCACTTCTTTGTAAGTTCTTAAAAACATGGGTAATGTAAGTATGAGTAATAGAATCCGATCAAATAATTTCCTCATCCAGGCCACTTAGTAATTGGAATTCTGAGATGACAGGAAAACTTCTCTTATAAACCAGTAGACCAGCCATATTCAAATATTTTCTCCACACTGTCTCACTGGTGGTGCATCTTGGGCTTGAGTAGTTCTCTACGGTCCCGAGGTCATCCCACTGACCTTCCCTTGTTGGATGTCTGACCTAATGTCAGAAACCTAATGTTTCTGTGGTTATGTAGATCAGAGAAAATCTTATTATGACAAATAATAAGATGTTTTCTTAAATGCAAAAGTCCAGTCTTTCTCGGGGCAAAAAGAAGTTGGCTATGGCTCTGTCTTCTCCACCGGGGAAACTTCCCACAGACGGGGAACAGATGGGCTTAGATAGAGGCACCATCTGCTTTTCAGTTGTAATTAACATCGGATCCAGGGGTGGGTTGGATTTTACCATGGCGTTGGCCATCCCCCTTGACCACCAGGGAATCCTAAATCATGTGTTTGTTGGAATGTGAAACTTGGGTTAGGTTTCTTCAGATGGGCAACAGCTCTTAAGAGACAGGAGAAGAAAAGGAAACCAGGCTCTGTAGCAAACCACTTCTGTGTGCCTGCTTCCATGAAAGTGACCACCACAGATGTAGCCAAAGAGAAGAAGAAGTCTGCTAATCTTTTCTTGTGTTTCCTTGATTCCACTGAGGTTCATTTGGTCCCACTTTTCTAACAAGTTAATTGACATAATCATGACCTCTAGCAAAAATATTATTATTTAGAATTTACTGAATGCTTGTAACATTCCAGCCATGATGCTAAAAATTTTGTGTGAATTATCTAGTTTCAGAACAACCATACGAGATAGGTACCATTATTTTTCCCATTTTACAAATGAAGAAAAATAAATAAAGCCTTAACAAGGTTGAAATACTCACTTCAGGTCAAACAACTCAGATATGGACCCACGCTATATAACTCTGCTTTGTAACCATGGTTAATCGCAACATCTACCAACTTACTTACATTAGAGGAGAGCAGAAGTTAGTGGCTGCCAAATTTCTCCCATTCCTGATTTGTAGGTTGTGGAAGAGCCTACAGAAACTCAGATACCGGTATTCTTCAGTCTCTTTATAAACCCAATGGAATGCATCTCTCTTGTGTTTCAGTGTGCTCTACCCCCACGCCTTTAGATGATCTCCTGGATTCTTAGTTGTAATTCTGCCTCTTGCTTTTTCAGAGCCCTGGGGGAGGTTAAGTGAAAACATGATTAAATTTTTGCTCTCTGCCTAGGAGCCACAGCTCAAAAAGTTGGTGTCAGCATATATAAACTGCAGCGAGAGTCAGTCCTCATTATCAGTGACATTGTTCCTCCAACAACAGCGAGAAATTTTCATAGAATGGTCTGAGAGCATCTTTGTCCTGAGCCCTGAATGCTTTATGAGGGCACACCGACTGGTGAGATTGCAAGAAGGACGGACTCCCAAGACTAGCAGTCATTTGTAATGTTGTCTAGATACACAGGATTCCCTGGAATCCCCCGCCCCTGAACATCAAGCCAGCCTATGTCAGCTGTGGGGGAGGAGCACATATGCCCAGCTAAGCTAATTGTCTTGCAAGAGAGATTTTGAACCTCCTAGTTAAAAGTCCATTGTAATCATCTGGTAATTATTTTAATGGATTGTCATTGAAGTGTGAAGCTGGAAATACTGTAATATGAAGCTTTGGTCTGGCTTCGTTAACTATACTAGATCTTAAGCAATAAAACGAAGGTCAGAGTGTAAGCCCCACACAAGCCTGTTGGCTTTGTTCATTTACACATACAGTCCCAGACTGGCTTCCTACCCACAGATATCCAACTGTTAACTCTCTATACCAATCATGAGCAGTCTCAGGCTGTGGATGCTAGATGACCCAGTGTAGCCCTTCACCACTCATGGGAAATCACCTTCCACCCCAAGAGCACATCCTGTGATACTGGGTCAGTTCTGGTAATAGGACAAAGTAAAGACATACAGTTAAGGAAGTAGTCCCCACCTGGGAATGTTGCCGTGTGTTTCAGCTGGGTGCCCAGGTGGCCATCTGAGCACCTGCTCAGGAGTGCCTATCTACCAAGATGACTAGAATCTCACTATAATAAGTGGGAAAGATGGTGCCACTTAACTCGAGCTTCTGCATAACACAGCTAAAGGCAATTGAATTGAACCCCTCTACGTGAAGCAAAATACCCACCTAAAGTAGAAATAAATAGGATCTTCCTGCTTTTTGCTACTGCTGTCCTCTCTCTATTATATGTACTTTGTAAGTGCTCAGTCGTCCCACCAGCTGAAATTTTAAAATCGGACAGTTCAGAGTATTTACCAACATTGCATAAAATGTATTTCATTATCAAAATATTAAATATTAAAACTTTGATTCACCAGCAAGAAGTTTTCTACTTTAGAGTAGTTCTTTTTACAAAAGACACTCAAAATAACGATTACAGAATAACAATTACAGAAAAATGGGGGAAGATTTTTCAGAATATTTTTCAGAACATTGGCTATGCTAGCACCAGTGGAAATGAATTAGTAAGGGGCTTAATTCTATATATATTTTTTTATTAACAGAAGATTAGTTTTCTCCTCCTTCCTTCACTAAATAAATGTTGAATAAATATTTAAAGAACATGGGTTTGAAGAGGCACCAGATTATGAGCCTGCTTGGATGGCCTGTGTCTCAGGCCGATTCTGTGCTGGTTGCTCGCCCATGATTGGCCTGCAGCTCCACTCTTTGATGTTATCTGGCAGTTGCAGTGCTCACCAGCTCCCAAGACTGTTTGGAGAGAGAGTAACAAGAAAATGACAGAAATGCAAGAATGCAAATATATTGATAACTTTAACCAGCCTGGTATCTTTCAAAGGCACAGCATTTTACAATAAAACTTAGCTCTAACTCTGGCATGGAAATCCCTACCCTATTGTGGTTTCCTCAGAAAGGCTTGGCTCTGGTTACTATTAAAAACTTTGAGGCAAGGAGCAGGTTTCTCACCAGCTTTGATGTGAAGAGTTCCACCATCTTGCAGAGAGTTGGGGAAATGTTTTGAAATTCCAAAGTCCTCCAGAAAAGTTAAATTCTCTGATATTTACAGTACATCCCTAGGGGAGAAGTCATTGTCCTCATTTTCTCAAACAAGCCTGAAAAGGAAGAGGCCACTGTTGGCAGACAAGCCTGTTGTCAACCAGTGTCCACGTGAGATTGGAGAACTCCCACAGAGTGTGCCACTGGTGTTTAGTAAGGAGAAGTGGGGTGGGAGTGTCACTGAGAAATGAGAAAGGAAGAAAGGGAGGAAATAAGGAAGAATGAAAGATCTTGAGAAATCTTGAAGCCAGTAGGCATTCTGAGCCTTCAGACCACTCCTCTCACTGCTGAAAGCAATTGGAGTTAGAGCCATGAGTTCTGGCTTGGGTTGGACTCCTATAAATGCAGTTGAAGTCCAGCTTCAGTCATGGAATGGTTTTGTGATCTTGGGCTTATATTCTCTCTCCCTTAGTTTTCTTGTCTGAAAAGTGGAGATGACAATAGTTTACATTTCATGGTATAGTTCAGAAATTAAGCTTTAAAATAGTTCTAGGCCCATGGTCAATTTCCAGTAAATGTCAGTAGTCATAATTATCACCATCATCTGTCTCTTTATCACCATCATCATCATTGTCTCTGACATCATCATATCACAGTCACTATCATCACTACCACTGTATCATCATCACCACATGGTCAAATCATTATCACCATCATCATGATCACCATCACCATCATCAATCATCACCATCATCAATCATCACCATCACCATCACCACTACCATCATTGTCATTATTATCATTACCATCACCACCATCATCACCATCATTATCACCATCATCATTACCATCACCACCACCACTATCATCATTCTCATCATCACCATCAGTATCACAGTCATTATCATCACCACCACTGTCGTCATCATCACATCATCAAATCACTATCTCTCCCACCGTCACCATACCATCATCATCATCACCATCACCGCCACTCTGACCATCGCAGTCACTGTAATCACCATCATCATTATTGTCCCCATCATTATTGCATCATAATCACTGATCACCATCATCAAAACCACTTTCATCATTATAACATTCACCTAATGGAGTCAACAGTGATTCCTGTTTAAGGCAGATGATCTACATTTATGCATGCAAATATTAGGCCAGAGTACAAGAACCTCCCCAAACTGCCCTTTGCCTATTTCTGCAGCCTCTTCCATCTTCTTTCTCACCCACAATCTGTGCTCCACCAATAGGGAATAATTTGTAATTTTAAACACAAACTGTGTAATTTATGACACCATACTTTTATTCATGCTGTTTCCTTGTCTAGCCACTTCTTTCCCGATTTCTTTGCTTGGCTTCTCAAATGTGATATAATCATCAACTCCTCCAGAGTCTTACTAGAGCCTTCCCCTCACTCTCTAAAATGTAGGTTAGGTGTCCTTCTTCTAAGCTCTCATAGCATCTAGTGTATAGCTTTGTGTTTAGCTTTGATACCAAATACTTTGCTCACATATTTAGCAGACATGTTGTTGGCTGCTAAATCAGATCAACTTGAATCCTTCTTACGAGTTTGTGGCCTTTGGGTCTCATAGATCACCCCTGTGCTTCTCATGGTTCACCCCTGTGACCTTCTAAGGTCTTGGGCTGCTAGGCCTACTTCATGAAGATGCACTTCATCAGGCACTGAGTAGCAGTTGCCTGATAAGTTGCATTCTATGAGGGTGACAAATAGCCACCAGGTAGTTAGTTTCTGTCTACTGGAAGAAACTGGAAAGGAGGTAGAAAGATGATGCCTATTATCTTGGATTTCCTCATGAGGAAAGACCTAAGGGACAAGAGTCATATGTTCTCCTCTGAGCCCTATTGGGAACCTTGAGTTTGAGCATGATGCTGGACCACTGGGCCAGGGCTAGGAGTTTCAGACAAGCCAGGCCATCATGGCAGGTCAGCTGCAGAAAAGTTAATTAACTGTCCAGGGCCTTATTTTCCTGATCAAAGAAATGGGCAATTGGACCTCACCTGAGATCACTATTCTCACTATCGACAGTTTAATTTGGTTGGCTCAGTGCTTTACAATTGTTGAATTCAATCATTCATTCATTCAGTACTTAATTGAGCATGTACTATGTGCCATCCCTATTCTAGACACTTGGAATACATCAGGGGATGAAATGGGGCAGAAACCCCTGTCCTCATGGAGCTTATATTCTAAGGAAGGAGGCAGGCAGTAAGATAAACATAATATGTAAATTGTTCGGCATACTGAAGATAATCTATTAGTGGAGCAGAGTTTGGAGAGTGAAGAGGGGAGGTGCTGGAGAGGCATGTTGCAGGGTCAAGGCAGGTTCTGAGAGGGTGATATTTGAGCAAAGAATGATGGAAGTGAGGGAGGGAGTCATGTGAATGGCTGAAGAGAGAATGGGCCAGCCAGTAAGGGCTTTGAGGCACTGCTGCCCAGTTTATTTATGCAACAGCTAGGAAACCAGTGTGCCTAGAGCAGAATCAGCAAGGGAGAGAGAGTAGGCGGTGAAGCCAGAGTGTCTGCATTAGTTTCCATTACTCAAAACCAGGAGATTTTACCTAAAGTCCAGATTCGTAGCTTCCCTCCTAGAAAATCGGAATCTCTGGCTACACTGAGCACATACTCTCAAGCAGCATAGGCCAAGGGAGAGCACAGGCTGTCCACATGAGATGGGACTCCACTGTCCAGCAAGCCACAGACCCTACCTCATCTACTTATTCCTGCATCTTGTGGGCTCCCATAGGCAGTTGAGGCCATGGTGCCAGGCAGCAGCCTCTGACAATACCAAGATGCTTGCCTCATCATCACTCACTGCATCTGCCCCTTCCTTCACTGCCATTTCTCTCAGCCCTGACTCTATGCCTATTCTGGCCCCTAAGGAAAGAAATTCTGACACCTGCTACCACATGGATGAACTTTGAGGAACTATGCTGAGTGAAATAGGCCAGTCACAAAAGGACAAATACTTATTCCATTTAGATGAGGTACCTACAGTAGTCAAATTCATAGAGAAAGGAAATATAATGGTAGTTGCCAGGGCCTGGGGGTGGGGGGTGGGGGTGGGGAATGAGGAATTAGTGGTTAATGGGTACAGAGTTCAGTTTGGGAAGAAAAAAGTTCTCAAATGGATGGTGGCAATTGTACAATAATCTGAATTTGAATGTGAATATTCTTTTTTTAAGTTTATTTATTTATCAAGAAAGAGAGAAAGTGCAAGCAGCTTCTACACGTCAGCACAGAGCCTGACGTTGGGCTTGAACCCACAAACCATGAGATCATGACCTGAGCTAAAATTAAGAGTCAGACACTCAACCTACTGAGCCACCCATGCACCCCATGAATGTGAATATTCTTAATGGCTTTGAATTGTACTCTTGAAAATGGTTAAAATGGTAAACATTCTGTTGTGTATATTTTACCACAATAAAAAAGATAAAATTAAATTTAAAAAAAAATCAAATATACATAATATGTATTATACCTCTATAGAGAGAGAGAGAGAAGGAGAAAGAATGACCCATGCCCTTTCAGAGAACTTGGCCCTTTTCCCCCAATCAGGTTTGCTCTCAAAAAAAAAAAAAAAAAAAAAAAAAAAAAAAAAAAAAAAAAAAAAAAAAGGCTTACTTAGAGATGGGAGTGGTCCACAAACCCCAGGAAACAGTTCAACCTAAGACCCCAGGAAAGGGTATGTAAGGGATCCCCCATGGGGGTTCAGACCCAGCCAGCCAGAATGTGCCTGCCCCCAGTGTCCCAACAATTCTGGGTGTCCCTGGAGGGTGCAAAGTTCATGGCACTGTATATATGTTCTCTTTCTTCCTGATCATGACCTCTTGAATTTTTATTTTTCTTATGTCCCAATGCCTTATACTTATTTATGTGTACTGTTATTTTATTGTATATGTTTTTATTGTGAGCCTCCATAAATCCCAACAGGGGAAGGGAGTAACAAAGAGACTCATGTCTTTATGGATGAAGTGTGATTGGCCTTAAGAACCTATTTGTGTCCCCTTTTCACTTCCTATTTCTCCTCTGGCCCTCCTTTCCCATTGTTGCTCCCCTTTCTCCTTTCCATCCTTCCCCAGTTTTCCTGGGTGGTCATTCTCTGTCTGCATCCCCATTTTCTTTGTCTACTTTTCTATGCCCCACTCTGGACCCTGGAAGACAAGCCTCTAAGGACTTTATCTCCCAGGCTTCCATGCCTCTGGGGAGAGACAAGGGAGAGGTCCAGACATTTCTTCCCTGTTCCCTCCTGGTTTTCCAGGCTCTGGCATCAGCTTCCCTCCACCCTCTAAGGAGCCTCATCCCCATTCCTGAGGCTGCAACAACTCAGTCTCCCTCCTCTTGTACCTTCAGGCCACCATGAGGGAGCAGCTTCCTGAGTTGCTAGGCTCTGGGTGTGTTACTTTCTCTGTTGGTTCCCTTAGCCCTGCCGGTACTACTACAGGGAAGCCCTTCATCAGTCTCTCTGCAGTTAAAAAGGGAGTTCTCTCTGGTTAAACCCTTTGGAGTGGCCTTCCGTTTCCTGCTCAGATCCTGACAGATGCACCAAGCCACCTCACTATTCTGGACTCACTCTCAAGGAGTCCCACTGGGGACTTGTAGAAATAGACCAGGGAACACCTGGACCACCTGCTTCAGATCCACCTGCTGCTGATTAGAAGTGCAGATCCCTGGACCCCAACCCAAAGGACTGTTCAAAGGATCTTCTGGAGGTGGGGCTGGGGGAGCCTCATTTTGTATGCATGTCCCAGATGACTCTGGTACACTTTAAAGCACACAGCAATTCAGAAACCTGTGGGATTCTTTGTTAATATGTTAAATACAAGATCTAGCATCAGGCCTAATAACTATGAAGTAGTGACAAACGTGTATGTGGTCTTTGCAGTGCTGGTGATATGATATGAAAGATCTGTGATTTCCACCGGGGCCATAGTCCCAGGTCTTGCCAGTACTGCTGTGGCTTATTGCCTGTATCCTTAATGGAGGAGATGCTGAATTTCTCTCAGAGACTAGTGAAAACAAAGATGTGATTTGTTCTCATCCAGATAAACAGACTGCTAAGTTGTTCTGAGTACTGTCTGGGGGTGTGAGGGGTTCAGGCACCACAGCTTAAGCCCCTCCATCTTACAGGAGGTCTCCATAGAAGGGGATTTGAGACCTGGCACAGGGTAGAGGAGTAGATGTTCCTCATATAAAGGTCAGGAGGTTCCTTACATAAAGAAACCTCTCTTCCTGAGGTACCATGTGGCATGGTGGTTAGGAGTGTGGACTTGGGAGGCAGGTCCCCTGGGTTTAAATCCTGCCTCCACCACCTACGTGCTGTGTGATCTGAGCCAAGTTACTGAACTTCGTTCCCACCTATGATGCTGGATTAAGCCCAGTGTCCCATCCTGTACCATTGTGAGTGTCCACGGAGAATATGTGTGCATGGTACCAAGTGAGCTTCTTCTAAGGCCCATGTGTGCATCAGCCCAGCTACATACAACTGCCCTCAGAACTTTTCTTTAACAAATATTGGGGTGAAGTGGCAGTTATTACCCCCACTTTTTTTGAGAAACTGACAACCAAAAGAAATAAGTGACTTCCTCAAGGAATTAGGAATCAGTCTCTCAGAGTGGATACCATAACAGGCTTCTGGGGCAAAGGGGATGGGGAGAGAGAGGGGGAGACACACAGGGAAGCCATTGTTCCTCTCTTGCTAAAATATTTCTCCTAAGATGGCAAATGTCTCCTTCCCAAAGCTCCAGAATAGCCATTCCAGTGCGATGACCTCCAAGAACACTGATCAGCTATTTAGCCATCATAAAATTCCTTTCAAGTAACCTAATTATAGGATTTATGCTAATGGAGCAGGTACATTAACATACTCATTTCCTTTAGCATTTGAGTTCCTGTAAGAGAAACCTTTTCAGAGTGGTTTCAAAGATCTTCACATTGCCAACTGAAAAAATGACCCTGGGGGTGGGACTCAGGGATAGGGTCCCTGTTTTGTGTTGGTCTCAACCTACAAATAGTGATACTATCCTCTAGGGGTGCCTAGGACACACACCTGGGCCCCAGGTACTTGGGGGGAGCCTTCACAGACATTTCCCCAGAGGGAGGCAGTGTTGTGGTAAACTGGCCCTTGTGGGTCTTATTATGAATGCACGGCATCCCTCAGCAACAACTGTCAGGGAACTTTGGAAAACTAAGATTTATTACTTAGAGATTCTGAACGGTCCACAGTACACCAAGGCCCACACAGTGAGGGGCCTGGTGAGGGAGTGCACACCTGGAGCTCTGTCTTTGTTGATGTCGAGGATGGGATGCCTGGGGTTTCACAGACTTGCTCTTTATTGGTGAATTTAAAGCCTAAGAGTGAGAACTAGGATGTGGGAAGAGAGAAGCAGAGTCACTCGTGCAGTAAGTAGTGTAGGTCACCCAGGGATTTCTAAAACAGGAATGTATGCGTGGGGCAGCCTAGCCCCTGTGTAGCTGGCAATGTGTTTATTTGAGATGGATGTCTTCGAATTGTATGCCCTTATGCTAGACCCTCTGGATTTTTAGAAAACAGTTGTTTCTATGAGTGGCCAATCTTGATTGCAAACTGCATTTCATTCTTTCCACAGTCTTCCTTCTTGGCTTCATTCAGGCTCTGCCAGGAGCAGACTCTAAGACAGGGCTTGGGATGCAAGTTGTTTCCAGGGGGTGGAGACAAACATCAGCAGTGCAGTAGAAATTGGGGCAGAGAAGGGAGGATCGCTAATAAAAGATGGGTGATCAAGCTTGCAACAGGGTGGGCACCTAAAGCTTAGTCATCTGGGGAGCCCAGGGAGACAGCATGGTTACTCCACTCAGGGAGCAGGAGAGCTGGGGTACAGAGACACCAATTCCCATCAGTCATTGCTGGAGGGCGCCCAAGGGGTGATAATGCCCCAGCACTTCTTGACTGTTTTGTGTAAGGGTAAATGAAAACTCTTGGAACAAATTGAGGCAGATTTTGGTGTTCAAAAGACACAATGGGGTGCTCTAAATTATTAAGACCTAAAGAATATGATAGGACCGAAGGGCACATAGTCACCTGCTACATTCCTCTTTCCTGATGCCCCCAAATCCTCTTATGCAGAACCCTAATCTGGCTGGAAGTTCAGAGTCTCTCTTCTAGTCACTAGGGAGAGTGAGTGTTTCCAGGAGAATTATGTCTGTAGTGGTCACAGAACCCAGAAGAGAGTATGTATATCAGTCCCATCAAGGCATCATGGAGCCATTACATGCCAAGCTTGGATGGGGGTGGGGGGCGGTAGGGATGATTTTAAAAGAAATACTTTTGGTTTTTGTTGTTGCTTTCACCAAATTTAATATTATCACTTGAAACTATGAAAAAGACAGAGCAGGGAAAAGGGAATCTTTTTTTTTTGATTAGTATTCAAACCATATTCCCTGGGAGGTTTAGAACAATTTCCACCAAGGCCAGAATTCTATAGATCTTCCCTAGGAATCACTTGTCCAGCACCACCTTCATTGAAATTAAAGACAGAGCAACATGAGAGCAGATGATGTAGTAAAAGGAAATTATCTGTGAAAACCACTGACTGTAGATGCCACATAAAGCAGCGGGGTTAATGTCGCACTGTTCAGGGACATTTGCCCTCACAATTCAGAAGCCCTTATGTATATTGACATTTCAGCTAAAGCCTGTTCACCTCCATTAAGCCACAGGCCACAATAATTTCCTGTTACCTTAGGTGCTTTCCAGTTTAACTACTATGGCCAGTATTTCTCTAGTTTTATTAGTCCCAGTCAATCTTTGAAACCACCTGATAAGATGCTATTTATCTTCCAGAATCCCAGTCTAGTGGCCACTTCCTCTTTCAGGGCTTCTCTGGTTCCCTTCGCTAGCTTCGCCCAGCAGAATGAACTGTCTGCACCCATAATCAGATAAGAAGGCAAGTGGGGAAACTTGACTAAAGGCCATGGAGGCAAATGGGGGTCCATTTTTCATTTTCTCACCTAACGCACAGAATAAGATGATTTCTGGCATATCAGCCAGCAAATGGCATCCTCAGATTCTTCCATCCCGTGTGTGTTGCTATGTATCTTCTTGCTTATCATCTCATGATCATATGATGGCTGCTGCTGCTCTAGACATTACATCCAAGTACAAAGCTATAAAAAAAAGCTTCACTTCGTTGCATCTGTCCCTTGTTCTGTCCCTTGCTCTGTCCTGAGTTGTGTCATATGATGTTGGCTAGTTCCAGGGAGACTAGAAAAGCTGAGTCTGTTGTCACTCAGAACTTGGAAATTACTTCTCATTATTGTTGTTTTCACCATGGTTCATTGTATCATCTTCGCTGTATCTGTTGCTTATTTCCCTAATAATGCTATATAACAAATGGCCTGAAAACCTCAGTAACAGGGGCGCCTGGCTGACTCAGTTGGTACAGCATGCAACTTGTGATTTCAGGGTCATGAATACAAGCCCCACATTGGGCCTGGAGCCTACTTAAAAAAACAAGAATAAAAACTTCAGTGACATACAACAGTACACATTTCTTTAGCTTCTGGGTTTTTGGGGTTCAGCTGAACTTTGGGAATCAGTTGACCCATATCTGGGGCTAGGTGCTTGTCAGCTGATCTCTGATAGCCTCAATGAGGACGAGGGTGACTTGGCTTTGCTCCACATGCCCCTTGTCCTCCTGGCTGTGCTCTGCATGTCTCTTGTCCTCCAGCAGGGCCGCTGGGGCACATCCTCATAGCATTCTTGTTGTTGCATGAGGTGTTTGGTCATGCCCAGGCCCCTTTGCTCCTGTTTCCATGTATTCCCTGCAGTAGTTAACTCCCTCTCATAAGTTAACTCTAGAGGATGGTGTGGTTGGTCTCATGTTGAAAGCTAAGTGAGGGAAGGAGAGTCACTCAAGGTCACAACTTGGAAGTCAAGTGTGAGATTTGACTTGAGGTCCTATACTCATCCTGGGCTTCCTCCAAGGCTCCAGGCTGCTTCTGTTTCCAATGGTGACACCAGCTACTCTCTGGGCACCTCCTGCTTGGACTCATTTATTTCATAAAAAGGTTCCCTCATTCCGTGCAAGCCTGCCCTGACACAGGGTGGATATGAATGTGGGAAGAGTAGAGCTGCTGCCCTGCAAAGGAAGAAAAGCCAGATACATGGACTTAAAACATGACTCATGTCCAGGAAGCACTCAATCATGCCAAAGTACAGATTCCCACAGTGAGGACCCTGATAAGTTCCAAAGGAAGTTCAGGCCCTGTAGTGGTGAGCTTAGAGTAGAAGCTGAAACGGACCCCTTCTCTCCTCTCCTCTGCATACACCCCTCACTCATCATTTCCGGAAAGCGTCCCACATTTGCTCATTCTGATTGTTGTACCCAGGCCAGAGGCTAAGATTTGGGGGTGTGCCGCAACACATCCGCCATCCCAGGGATCACCTCGAACATTTTTGAGGAGTTAAGTCTGCCTCGTATTTTTTAGTGCACCTTGTAAAAATAATACTATTAACAAAGAACATTACCTAATAATTCCACATCTGGAAGTTTGTCCTAGAAATGCAAAAGGATATATGGGTAAAGATTGCAGCAGCGTTAATGGTTCATTGATTTATAAGGAAAATGGGAAGTCACTGAAAATAAAGAGGTCATAGGGTTTACTGCTGTTTGTGCCGATCACACTGATGTATTTATGTAAATGGTATATTTGTATGTGAGTATATGATCAGAATTAAACTTGTAAAATAAAAATAAATAAAAAAGAACATCAGTGGGTCTGACCAACAGCCGCCAGAAGTGGCTGGCTGGGATTCTGAAACTGTCCCTCCCTTTCATATGGTTGGAGAAGTGAACTTATTAGTAGCCCAGGTGAAAATAGAAGGTGTTGATTGGGCAGCAGTTCAGGAATGCCCTCTGTTTGGGGAGCAACTGGCCTCAGCTGGAAGGCTCAGAGAGTCCTGGGGTCACATCCAAGGCCTGACATTTGCTAGCCATGTGTCCTTGGACTTACTACTGTACTCTCAGAGGTATCTGGGACCTGAGGCCAGTAATACCTTGCCTCCCACAGGAGTTGGAGAAATTACGTGAGACAGTCCCTATAAAGTATCTGGAGCGCACCTGGAGTTCCTGGCCCGACATACAGTAGCAACATTAATAGTATTATTATTACTCAGTATCCCCAATTATAGTATTATATCCTTTGGAACTATAGGAGCAGCCAAATTAATGCAAAAATGCCTCACTCTAAAATAGTCAGGACTTGTATGTATATTACCATCAGTATCGGTAGGCTTTCTGCATCTAAAGGTTGACTTCGTATGTTTGTTTTGTTCCTTTGTTCTGTTTAGTTTTTGAAATTTATTAGTAGTAGTAGTAGAAGACCCATTTTTAGAGCATTTTTAGGTTCACAGCAAAAATGAGCAGAAGGTACTGACTTCCTTACCCTTCCTTACCCTGCTACATGCACAGTACCTCCCCTATCAATACCTTGTTCTATTTTGTTTCTTTTTCCAGTGGGAAACTGATTTCCAGTTTTTTTAATAATTTCTGAAGGAATTAGAGCAGAATTTCTTGTAAGCAGAATGGCAGGTCAGGAGGTGCCTTGTGGCTGGAGAGGAGCCCCATCACCTGACAGACCCCTCCAGGTGTCCAGACGTGCATTGCCACACGGGGTGTCTGACCTTGGGTGGACATCCCCGCCTCGCACTGCCTTGTACATGGGAACTCATGTGGTTTTCAGCAGCCATCACCCTTGAAATCACAGAGAGCCTGGAAGATCTATCCATTTCCCAACCCATTCCAAGGGTTGATTTGCAATATGTTAGATGGAGCTTCTGGCCTCACAACAGGATCAAAACATACTATTGGAACATAGTCTTGCAAAGATTGTTTATGGACTTGGCTATTTCAGTGAGTCAAGTATGGCAGCTAGAGCCAGCTTATTTAGATCTTGGTTAATTCACAAATGTACAGTTCCATATTCCAATTACTGCATTTGGCTGTCCTTTCAAAGATAATGATAAAGCCTGCATATCATTGGATCAGCCAAGCCATACAGCAAAAGAGGGTTTGAGTCCATTGCAATTTGGGAATGTATATTCTGACTCATCCATAGGCTGTAAATACAGTATTAATTTTGTAAGAATTGACATTTTCTTCCCTCCAAAATCCACAGGCAAATAATTTTGTACAGATTATGAATAGACCAATCAATGAAAGTTATTTTTAAGGTGTCTCTGCATGCCAGACATCCCAGGATCCTTGGAGATTAGAAAAGTATAAGATGGAGTCCTTGCTCTAAAATCTC
Organism: Hyaena hyaena; assembly: GCF_003009895.1. Classification (NCBI taxonomy): domain Eukaryota; kingdom Metazoa; phylum Chordata; class Mammalia; order Carnivora; family Hyaenidae; genus Hyaena; species Hyaena hyaena. The sequence continues at coordinate 557,809 of NW_024081492.1, forward strand.
CACTACCTGCAAAATTCACACAAGAAATACAAATTCAAGGTGGACGAGTCAGAAAATATAAATAGAAATTATAAAAACAGAGTCATACCAACAGAGGGAAAAACTACTTTGATGTTTGGCCTTACAAGCTCTATGTGCTTGTGTGTGTGCTTGTGTACGTGTGTGTGTGTGTGTGTGTGTGTGTGCTCTTATACATAGATCATAACAAAAAAGAGATTGTACACACTATTTTATAATATTTCTCACTTAGCAGTGTATAGTAAATGCCTTTTCTTGTCATTACCTGTGGACTTAAATCATCTCTTTTAGCAGGATTTTGTCGATTGATGAACCATGGTTTCTGTAACTCATATCCTATGGTATATTGTGTTAGGTTTTGATAATTTATTATAGGCAGCATTTTGGCATGAATATCCCTGTTGCATATGTTTTAGTTCACTCATCTGATAATTCCACAGAATCAAGAGTTAAGATGCTTCTTAGAATTGTACAGTCTGGTTGAAGAGCCCAAACACCTATGTATGAAAAGGAAAAATGAGTTTATGAAGCGGGGGTGGGGATGGCTAAATTAGTGCCACAACCAAGAGTCAGAGGCCAGAGAGATCATTTCATGCTCTGGTTGCTGCAAAAGGAAAGGACAGCTGCAAGTGACAGAAACCCTGCTCAAGTTATCCTAAGTGTAAAAAGCGTGTTATTGGCCCACAAAATTGGAAAGTCCACTTCGATTTCAGGTGTGAGCTGGGTCCAGAGGTCATGGGGTGTCATTGAGCACCATTATGTGCATGTGGCTGTGTGTGTGTCTGTCTGCCTGTGTGTTGGTGTGTGGTGTGTCTGTCTGTCCTATCTCTTGGTTGGGCTTCTTACTGTACGAATTGCATTCTTGGGTAAGCTCCCTCTGTATGGCAGCTGTCTCTAGCAGCTCCAGACTTGGGCGGTGTTTGTATCTCATAAGGAGAGAGCCCTCCTCTTCCAGCTTCTCTGTCGGTCCCTCCTTGGCCCCCTGGCAGACTTTTTATGCACCCGTCACTGCATGACAGAGAATGGGGGTGTCCTGGTGGCTAGCCTGGGCCATGTGCCTGTACCCTGTGCTGATGAGGCTGGGGAATGCGTGACTGAAGAGCTGCCCAGTGGAGCAATTCTTGAAAGGAAAAGATGTTGAGAGATCAAAACATGAAATCATGTCACTGCTGAGGATGCTGGAACTTGAAAGATGAGCAGCTACCCCCATTTGATGCTTTGGGCTACAAGTAACAGGAAAACTCCCAAATCAAACTGGTTGAAATGCTCTACTACAAAATCTGGAGGCAGGTTTGCTTTAGCACTACATCCACTGGGCTTGGTAATACCTTTAAGTTGACTCAGGGTCAGCTTCCTTTCAAGTCCCATTTCCCTCAATATGGCTGCAAGGGACAAACAGAACCCCCAGCTTCCATAACCAGAGCCAGAGGGTGAAAAATGGAACCCAAGGACTCTAAAATCTTTCCTGCAATTTCATTGGACCATCCCAGGTCACATGTCCACTCCTGAACTAGTAGCTATCAGTGGGAAATACTGCACACAGATTGGCCAGTCAGTTCTACTCCTAGAGGAAAGGGTAGGGTCACCTCCCCATGGGGTGTGGTGAATATTGGATTGAAACTGGGGTCCCATTAGGAAGGAGTGGAGGATGGATGCTAGGAGGTCAATTAAATAAAATTTCATCAGTTAGAGAGGAAACTTGGGGTTAAACAGGTGATTTATGCCCAAAAGTTAGAATTCCAAGGTCTTCCCTGTTTATAGCTGACAGGAAGCAAGATTGCAGAGCCTATCCTGTAGGGGACAGCAGAGTGAATGACCTGAGTTAGAAGTATTCATTTGTTTATTCCTTCATTGCACATATATTTTTTGAGCACCTACTATGTGCTAGGCCTTGTGCCCAGTTTGGGGGGTAAATAAGATAGATAAAGTTCATATCCTTGTGAACTTCTTTTGAGGGAGACAGATAAGAAACAAATTAATTTAACATATAATATGTCACAAAAAACAAATCAGGGTGAGGTAGATAGAGAGAAATGGGAAGGAGAGGAGTCCAAGGCCTCTTGCTTACATTGACATTGAACCAGAGACTTGAAGGACATGATGGAATGAGCCAAGGTCATCTGAGGGAAGTGTGTTTTGGTCAGAGGAACAGCAGGTGCAAAGACCCTGAGGCAGTCATCCATAGTACATTTGGTGGACAAGGAAGAGAGTGGTAGATGATGAGGTCAGAGAGGAGGAGTGATACCATGGAGGACCTCCCACACTACAGTCTTTGTACTTTGAGTAAGATGTTGAGTCTGTGATGTCAGAAAGTGTTATTGAAGCAGAAGGTGTCCAGACCCTCACCGGGTGGCTCTGCCTTGACTGTGACCTTAACTCCTTTTTTCCTCTCTTCCAGGCCATGTACATGTTCTATGCATTGGCCATTGTGTGTGATGACTTCTTCGTCCCCTCCTTGGAAAAGATCTGTGAGGTACGTGCCCTATATTCTAAACATGTTGAGCAGGCTGTGAAATGGTACTCCTCCAGCCTCCTTCACTAAGGTCCTGGGGAGCCCTCCCTGCACCTCCTCAGGGGTGTGGGGGAACACCAGGCATCAGCATGCTTCTGAGCTATGAACAGTATTAGCATAAAAGCTCCAACAGTATGCTTAGAATGTCAGGGTACCGACCCATAGTTGGCCTCTAACCCAAAAGACCAGCTCTCCCTGCTCCTTTTAGAGGCAACTCATGGTGCTATTTTATCTTTTTCTTTTTCTCTTTTTTAAAAAATGTTTTAAAGTATATTTTTTTATTTTGAGAAAGAGAAAGAGAGAGAGAGTGCAAGCAGGGGAGGGGCAGAGAGAGAGAGGGAGAGGGCAGAGCCTGATGCAGCACAGAGCCTGATGCAGGGCTTGAACTCCTGAAATGTGAGATCACGACCTGAGCTGAAATCAAGAGTCAGAGGCTTAACCTGCTGAGCCACACAGGTGCCCCTTCTTTTCCTCGTTTATCCTGCTCTTCCTTTCTCTCTCTGTACCCCTCATCTTCCTCTCCTCAGTTTCCTTCTGCTCCCGTAACCCTCCCTTGTGGGGTCCTTACAGGGTGGGAAGTCTTCATCTACATACCCCCATCGCCCTTCCTCTCTGTACATGTACAGAAATGCTCTAAGTGGAGACCCAAAAAGTGAGAAGATGAAAGAACTGGCCACAGAGAAAAGGAAAGGGACTCTGTTGGAAATCAGCCCAGTTAACACCAGGTTGAAGACCAAGTTAAATCCCTTTCATCAGAAAATATTCAGCATATTTAGAACACTTTCATTCTCTCGCCTCTTTCATTTCCTTGTCTGTTGTGAAATGTAGTTTCCTTTATCTGGAAGCTTTCCACTTTTATTTTTAATTCAAAATTCTGTTTTCAGAGAGGATCTCTCCCAGACAAACCTCCCATCTGGGACTCGTTTCTTCATGTTGTTCTCAGACTCTGTCATCCTTCCCCTTTCCTCCCTGCACTCCCTCCCCGCCACCCATGTATTTGATTCATTAGTTCTTGGGGGGCAGCGGAGGACACAGGTTGCATTTCTGTTAAGTTCCCAGGTGGATGCTGAGGCTGTTGGTCCAAAAACCACACTTTGAGATGACTAACTTAAGCAGTTTCTTCTATACCCTGGAAGTCTGTTTTTTGTACTGAAAAAATAAAATAAAATAAAAGAGAATCATTCCACAGGAAGCCTGGAGCGGCCCAAGAGTGGGTTTCTTTATTTGGTGGAAAAAGAAAGTGATAAAGTTGCATCTTAGATGGATAGCAGGCATGTGTGGAAGTCCTTTGTCAAAAGTGATGTAACTGAAATACAAGTCACCTTCTGTAGCAGGAGAGGAAGCACATCTGTAACTGGGGTTATTTGTGATCTCTGAGATACTCTCTTCATTATGCATGGCAAAGTACTCTCTTTCCCATACAACTTTTTTTTTTTTTTAGCAGATTTACAACCCTCTTCTAGAAATGTACATATTCTTGTCAGAATGTTTTCTACTATGGAGAGATGAAATCCATAGCACCGACAAGCACACTCCTGGGAAAGGAAATGAGATGAAATACAGTATGGTCCTTGCCATCCACAGGCTGTGGGGTGCAAAGCAGCTCCAGGGCGATACAAACTGAGGGTACTGGAGGGAGTGCTGGGAAGTTTCAAAGTACAGAGAGAGGAAAGGGGAGGGAGAGCTTAACTGGGCCAAGGGATCAGGGAGGGACTTGTGCAGGGGGGATAGTAATGGAGCAGCTCTTGGAGGGATTTTTCACATTTCAAAGCAACACATTTCTTTTTTTTTTTTTTAATAGTTTATTGTCAAGTTGGTTTACATATAACACCCAGTGCTCATCCCAACAAGTGCCCTCCCCCATACCCATCACCCTCCTTCCCCTCTCCCCCAGAGGGAGAAAGCAACACATTTCAAGGAAGAATTTGTGCAGAGAAGAGTCTGAGCCCCAGGATGAAGAGAGGAGAACCCGGGACTGGAATCAGCATGTGGGGAATCCTGGGGAACATGAAGTTGGGGCATCAATTGTTACCAGGACTCAGGAGGGAGCTGGGAAGGCTTTTGATGGACAGAGGCATCCAGAGGCAGAAGATCTCACACCCCTAGCTGGTGATTCTAAGCATCCAGCAAGATGTTGTCAGGGCCCAGGAGAATTAGGGATGAAAGAGAAGGAGATGAAAGGAGACATGGAGGAAGTAGCAAACTCAGTGGATGAAAGAGAGAGACAGGAACTGGAGATGAGCTCGAAGTGTGGACCCCATAACTAGTGCCCCAGCAGGGGACCTGAGCTGGAATGGACACAGCAGTACCAGGCTCAGGCTCATGGCAAGTCTTGGCAGACCACCACAGAGTGTAAGCTCTGTGTTAGGTTACCTTCCAGGACTTCCTGCCCTGGGGACTCACCTGCATCCCTCACAGCCACACATTTCAGCTTGAGGTGTCAGTACCTCTATTGTAGAGTCTTCTCAGAACCCCATGTGCAGTGGAGCTGTTCAGTCCTAAGCGAGGGATCCCCAGGATTCCAGATCAGAGTGCCCCATTAGGGCCCCTACTGCTGCCTGTTGCTGGTCAGTGGAGCCAGTGGTCTACGCTGAGCCCATACTGCCCCTCCATGGCTGAGCAAGGAAGTGCAGCTGTCTATGCCGCTGGGAGGAGGGACTGCCATTGGAGACTAGCACCTCCAAGCTGGGACCCAGGAGGGAACTGCCTATTTACTGACAGACAGCAGCTTACGTTCTGGGTCATGATTGAATGTAGAAAGGCTAACCACACCAACCAGCCTCTAATATGTATTTTTCTTGCCTTCATGCAAATCACCTTTTGGATTAACAGACAATGATTGTATAGGACATCTTGGCAGGGTGTCATTCTTTCCACTAAGTCTCAATGCCTCCCCCCATTCTCCCTACCCCAGGGCTTCAAGACTGTATTAGTGACGAGGAGTGGGTTTCAAGACCCCAGCCCTAAGCTGCTGTATCCTCCTAGAATCAAGACTTGCAAACAGATACCATGAGCCTCATTTAGCCTGAAAGAGTCATGGTGTTGAAACAAATCAACTTTGCATAAAAATGTGGATTTGGGCATCTCCTAAGCAATAAGGATATTTGGTAACATGGAGAGAAGTGGGTGACACACCCTTTTAAAAGGAGGCAAACGCCCACCATGCGTCACACCAGCCCACCCTACTCCCCCCATTACTTGCACAGAAGTGGGGGCTTCTAGGTTGGAAATCCTTAGATCTTGTCAAGAGCCTTTAATTCACAGAGATGTGCAGCCCCCTCCCTGATCCTGCACCCTGAGGAGGATGGCCAGAGAGCTGTGGCCCCACAGGGGATGGTGCAGGAAAGGCCAAACCTAGGGTGGGGGGGAGGGCCTGAGCTTGGGACCTCAGGAGTCATGGTGGCCTCTGTTCCCAAGGGAATCCTGACTCATCTGTGCTTTGTCCTTGATCCTCTGTAGCGCCTGCACCTCAGTGAAGATGTGGCTGGAGCCACGTTCATGGCAGCAGGGAGTTCGGCCCCAGAGCTGTTCACATCTGTCATAGGTAGGTGATGACCCTTCAGGTGATGACATTTCAGCCCTGCCCTCTCTTAAGGACAAGGGTTGTGGGGATAGACAACCTTCCAGTGGTTTGGCTAATAAGAGCTAAGAGTCTCAAGACCCCAAGGAGTAGAACACCACCTTCCCACCCACTGTGGTTGCTGTTATTTTATTGAACTGATGTTTTCACTTTGCATGAATGTGTCTCAGGTTCTGTGGCAATGGGCCTATGGCAGTTTCCCGAATGCAGATTTTAAAACTCTCTCCCATCCTTGGCTATTTCCTGTGGACCCTGAGAACAGTCTAACACTTGTGAAAACTCCCCCACACCCACACCAGAATTGAACCAGCCACAACAGCCAGGCTGATATCAGGTCTCTTTCAGGGGTCTTCATCACCAAGGGTGACGTGGGAGTTGGAACCATCGTGGGCTCTGCAGTGTTCAATATCCTGTGCATCATTGGTGTCTGTGGGCTCTTTGCCGGGCAGGTAAGACTGCCAGCAGAAAGTGGCATGGGTTTGGAGGGGGGATGGCACAGAGGCAAGGCAGGGTTCTGTCTTGCTGGAGCACCATCAGCATGGAGGCCAGTGGTCTTGGGCAACAGTAATGTGGGGTCTCATGCTTGGAGGCTGGCCAAACTGGAACTGGAAAGTGTCAGGCACCATTATTTGGTCTCCATGTTGATGGAGCACATGAATAATTAACCTGTCTGAAAGTGTAGGCTACAAATCGGAAGGTGTCAAACTCATTTTGAATGCCATGATCTGAACAGGAATGTCCTAAAACAATTTAAGGTATGGCTTTGCCTCCATGGCAATAGAGTAAATAAGAGTCGGGGGAGGGAGAGAAAGAGAATGGAAATGACAGATATTTTTCCACTAAGAACCATTTGCTGTCATCACCATGTGGGACAGTTTTGCTACAGCCATCAAACAATTCATTTACATGTTCACCTAGCTTACTTTTGGGGTCACCAGGGGCTTTGCATGCCTGCATTTTATCTTTGGAGACTGTTCCACTCCAGGAAGTGTCATGGGGTCTGGTATCTGTTTTGGAAAGCCTTGGGAAGACACCCAGAAGTCAGCCAGGTGCAAGGCTTGTTGGCAGCCAGGACAGTGCTTCAGCTCCCAACGGTCTGCCAACTCCGATGTCCTAGTTCCCTACTAGGGAGTTTTGTTCAGGAACAGCATGATCCTGAGCTCTGCCCAAACACCCAGACTTTAACATCTTCTAGGAAAAGCACCTTCTAGAAGCCCTTTGACGGCACTCTGCTTTCAATATTGAGGGACTTGGTGATCCTAACCAGCTTCCTCACTGTGGGGGAAGCAGGGTTCTGCTGGAGGTGGCGGGCTGGTTTGAAGGGCTAAGGAATGCTCCTTTGAACCTTTTTCCACACCATTTCTGGGGCCCCTCTGCTGTCCAATGAGCCGGCCAGGGGCACCCACCCTGCCCATCTCTCTAACACGGACTGGAGAGTCTCTGCAAGAGGCCCCATGGCACACCATTGCTGTTCTCCACTGCCCATTTCTAACTGCTGTCACTTCATGCCCATTGATTTGTCTGGGTTGCCTGATGGGCTCGTTGCTTGTGAGTGACAGGCAGTGGGACACCTCAATCTCATCAGGAATTGGCTCCAGAGCCCCCAGGTGGACAGCTGTGTCCACACATGGTGATTGAGCTCTCCCCAACTTGATAGACTGACATGTTCTTTTTTCTCATCCTTTTGATCCATCATCTCTGATCTTAGGTTCTGCAGACCCACAATATGGTGCTTTTTAGACCTCTTATAAATACAGCTAGTATAAAGAAAAAAAAAACCCGAAACAAAAAAACAATCTCCATCCTCGCCTTCGGTGCCGTTTGCATGTCCCTGGATCTCATCTGAGTCCACCATCTTCCCGTTGCCCTCCAGAGATCAATAGTCACATCCTGCAGAAGAGGCTGCTGCCATTCACACTCTCTTATTAGCACTGCCACCATTAGCAGTATGATTATTAGGCTGGCTGTTATTCATGTTGTCATTAGTTCATTAGTCATTTGTACCTGCCACCTGATGGAAAGGCAAGCCCAAAGGGGGAGAAGTAATGTAAAGAAATGAAACAAATGAATGGGAAGTATCTAGTAAATGTCATGCAACTAATTACATATGAAGTGGCTTGAATTCATTTGTATTCATAATTTATTAGCAATGCAGTTAATCACTGGCTTGGTTAGAACACCTGCTTGAAAGGCAGATTGCTTCCTGAACTTCAGCACGTGCTGGTTTCAGTCATTTTACTCCCTCTGGAAGGTTTTGGCAAGCTCTTCTCACAACCCTGCACTGTTATGGAGATAAGTGCGCACCACAATGTTGTTGTGGCCCACATGATGATTCTGGGTGCTGGCACGTCCTTCTCCTTTTCCTTGTTTCCTGCCCGCTTGGAGATTGCTGAGACCACCCATCTCTCTTCTTCAGGAGCTTGTAGAATCCCTGAGGTCTTTGCAGAGGGAGCAGAATTCTGTTTAAGAAAGAATGCGGGCCCAGGAATTGGACTGGCTGGGGTTTGAATTCCAACTCTTCCATTTGCTGGCTGTGAAATCTTGGAGAAGTGACTTTATTGCTCCTCTGAGCCTGTTTTCAAATCCATGGAGCGGCTGGGTGTTAGCCCACCTACCGCCTAGCATCACCGTAAGGATATATAACACGTTCAGCATTAAGCAGGAGTCAACCCACATGTAAATGCTCAATAAAAGAGGACATTATCAGTTCTCAGGAGAATAACGATCCAAGGGGTCATCACCTCCAAATCCCACCTTAAGTCACTGTGATAATTTGGCTGAGAAGTTGGTGGGATTTATTAACTAGCGGAACAGCCATAGGATGCCAGGTGAGGAAAGAAGGGAAGGTCAGGGAGAAGGTCTTCTACATGAAAACCAAAATGAGATGTTGATAAAAGAACTTTCTCAGAAGACTGGTCCTCATCTCTGCTGTCTGATCAGTGGGAGGGAAAGAAAAAAATCAGTAAGAAATGAATGCTCCCTTACATATTGAGAAACAAACATTTCTGGGTGGTAGAGGCAGTGTGGTGGTGGAACATTACAGCAAAGCCTGGATATTGGGAACTGAACTGATTAATAAATCCAATCATGGGTCTCACTTAGCATGGTTATTTATGTAGCTCCACACTTTCCTTTGGCTTGGAGAATTCCCCACCAGTGCCCGTGGACCTCTCTGTAATGTATTCCGGCCTGAAGGGCTGCTCATGACCAAGTCTGTTACTCCTCTGAAATGCAAGTAATTAAGCAGTAAGGTTTGAGTTCCTGTCTCAATTAGGGTTCTGATGAATTCGATGTAATTAAATGTCTGCCGTATTTGCAGTTTGCAAACATACCCAGCACTTTGGTGTTCGCCTAAGGTGCTTTGGGGAGTTTTGTGGGACAAGAGGAAAATTGCTTCTGAGAGAGTGGCTTATAGAGCGGTTGTTGGCATCCCCACAAGACATTTACAGGGCTGTGGTCCTACAAGTTTTCTTTATTTAAAAACAAAACATAATAAGAGTGAGAACACTAAGCTCTGAATGCAACATACTAATGTATTTTGCATATTGTGTTGCAAGAACTTCATGCCAGTTTTGTGAAACAATGTACTTATGAATTTAAATCCACCATCCAGAGCATGTTAGGCTTTAAAGAAGTAACCACAAAGAGAAAGTAAACAGTTTAAGTGCATCCCAGATTAGGACGCTCATATTCCTGTGATTCCAGACCGGAAGATGGCTCCAGCTTATAATAACGAACTCCAGCATCAGCCTTCCTTGCATTCTGGAAGTGTGCCGATGTTCTCCGGCAAAACTCATCTAACCTTGGCTGATTTCACCTTTCTCCAGTAACACCCTATCCATGCTGGCCCCTTTGCACAAACCCGAGCAGCACCCAGAGGTTACGCATCTGACTTGAAACCTGCCTTCAATTGGGTTTCTGCAAGAGACTCTGAGCAATGATTCAAAGGCAGATAGTATCTGAAAGGGGATCCCATGACATGCTGGAGAGGGGGGAAGTGAGACCAGAAAGACAAAGTAACCAAGAAAAGTGTGTTACCAAGTAAGTTACCACTGTGAGCAGTTGGGAGTTACTTCTGGGGGAATGGGAGGCTATATAGAACACAGGTCTGTAAGGTATCCAACCCAAGGGAGAGGGAGCTAGGACGTTTATCCACCAGCCTCCACCAATCACACCAGTAATTGGTAAGGACTGTTCCTGCTGGACATGGGCAGGGTAGACTTTGGGGCCCAGGGAAAACCCCCAAGCTAAGAGGCCTGGAGGCTGGGCCCTAGAAGGACCCAAAATGTCAAAAGTAGGGAGACAGGAGTGCAGCTCATAAAGCATTTACTACAAATTCAACTAAGCCTTTAAAAATAAGCCACCTGGAGGGTCTCATTCTCAGTTCCCCTGTATGAAACACAAGCTTTAGCATTAGGCTGTCTATTAAGAGCTCAGGGCCAGGACATCCTGCATTTGGGAAATTTCCTCTAGTGTTAAAAATAACATCTACCATTCTAGGCACTTGCTGCTTCCAGTTAGGATGCAGAAGACCTTAGCTCCCATGGGAACACCAAAAAGAAATCTGGATAATATAAAAATCATACTTGTATATGGGACTATCAGAGAATAATAGAGACAGGAAAGACTTGAACTGTTTTCCAGAGAGAGGAGCCCTTTGAAAGGGAGCTGAGTCCTGGCAGGTTTGGATGCAGGGAGTACAGACGACTGTGAAGATTCAGAACTTTGCCAGGTGGAGATAAGCCAACTGAGCTACTGGCAGTGCCGGAGATAGCTGGGATGCCCTAGAGTCTGTGACATACAAAGACTGTAACATACAATAACAATTTGCTCAACAGAGGATACTGGTCCTCTCCACCCCACCCCAAACTTGCTGGGAAAAACAGACGTGAAGGCAGGACTGAGAAGCAGAAAGAAACCATTCCATTTGCACCATCTCTCACATTCTCCCAATGCCGGCAATCGAAGAACCCCAAATCCAACCCTAAGAACTAGGAGACTAGCCCTTCCTTCGGAAGCTGGGGGTGGGAGGGGAGGCTGAACCGCAGGTGACCTGCTGCTCAGTCGCCATCAAATGAACACTTGCTGAGATATGAATAATCACCTCCTTTCTTTAGCTTACAGATGAGAGCAGACATGAAATTTCTGGGGGGACGGGGGGAACATCAGTAGTATTCTTCAGTTCTCACTCTTTTTCTGTATATAATTTCCAAGATGCAATAATAAAATCCAAAACCTGTGAGGAGGCAGGAATAGGGCTCATAGCCACGGAAAAGCAGCAGCAGAAACAAACCACAGATCATACAGATACAAAAATTAGTAGAAAAGAATTTGAAACATCTCTTTTAAATGGTACAGATGGGAAAAATAAATGAATGGAAGGGTAATTTCAGCAGGGAAATGGAAAAAAAATGTTAACACGAATCGAAACTATGTATCAATATATATCAATGATAAGCCATCATTTTTTAAACGTGTAGGCACTTAATGCACTTTATAAATATTTGTAGAAATACACCTTAAGACAGTATTATCCTCATTTACAGCAAGGAAGCAGGTACTTGGGTACAGGAGGGGCTACCTTGAGGTGGTGAAGCATGGATTGGAGCCCATATCTGCTGACTGTGAAATCCATTCTCCTTCCTCATTGGGAGCCTATGACTTAAAACTCCCCAGATGTCATTATAGCATTATTGTGATTTTTATAGCATTTATGTGTTCTTTAGAAATGTGGAGTGTAGGAACTGGGGGCAGTGCAAAGAATGTACCTGTCAGCACAATGGTGGTGGCCCGGGATGGGTGAAGAATGTACTCAGCCCAACTAGTGCTCGCCTAGAAGCTTCTCTTATAATCAGATGGCATCATCTACTGCCCAACTTTCACTTCCCCTAAACAGATAGAGGATTCTGGCTAATAAACACAATGAGAAGCCTACAGGCCACCCTGGTTTACCCTGTACACCTTGGTTTTTAGCTTATTGTTCTCTAGACAAAACCTGATACATCTTATCATGTTCCAGTTCTGATTCCCCAAGAGGCTGGAGGACTGAGAAAAGGTGAGGCTGAACACCCCCCCACACACACACACATACCTGAAATCAGGGGCTGGAGGTCTATCATTCACCCTAGAAAGGGAGATGAAAGTGCATGAGGGAAAATGAGTAATCCACAGAGTACTTGAGGGTGCCGGGAAGGCCTCACCTGGATGCAGGATGCTTTAATATTTGATCCAGTGAGTAGGAGAGGAAAATTTGTGGGGCAGAAATAACCACAAGTAGGGTCAGGTCTGTCTGGAGCAGTCACTGGATCTATCACATTCCAGTAGAATATGAATTTCTCCCAGTGACACCTGCCGGACACCTGCCTGAGGAAGAGCTTGCTAGAAGGCAGATGCTCAGCCCTAGTTGAGGCCAACTGAAATCAGAATGCCTGCCTGTGCCACCTGCAGGCTCAGCTCAACTCACATTCCTGGACTGAGCTTGGCCTTGGGCAAGAGGCAGCCCTCTTTGGGCAGTTGGCCCAGGTGGCATGAACTGTCCCCCCTTGAGGCCCCAGTCCTAAAACTGGCTATCTGCCCTCACTATCCCCTGACCATTTCTTTCCCTTGGCTATACCGCACTTTCCCTTCAAGGCCAGGTAATAATCCTCTCTTGACATACACTTGCTCCTTGCCCAGAGTGCTATTAATGTCAGCCTCCCAGCTCTGTGTTGCTCCATCTTGATGGCATCTGCATCCTCATCCCAGAGCTGTTTGTTAACTTTGGGTTTACAGCACTTGACTCTGGCTTGTTCTACTTCCTTGCAGTATTCTCTGAAATCAGATCTATTCTTGGACCCACATTTAGATTAGTTAAGAGGCTTTTAGTTTCAGGTAACAACAACAACAACAACAAAACCCCTCTAACTGGTCTCTTAAATGAAGGGAATCTATTGGTGTCTCTAGAAAATACCAACTAAAATGGACATCAGGCATGGTGGGCTCAGGGCTCCAGCCCATTTTCTGTAATTCTTTTATCACTAACCTTCTTTGACTCCTTCATCAGACTATCCTTCATGGAAGAAGACTGTAGCAGTTTCATGACTCATATACATCACATTGACTAGGAGAGAAAGAGAATGTCTCCCCCCACCCCACCCTACCTCTCATCCTCCACCTGGCATGATCAAACGGAAAGCTCTTTGGGCCACCTTGGGTCACCTGACCATCCCTGAACCAGCCCCTGTGGCAAAGAAACTAGAGTAACCCAGTTGGCTTAGGTCAATCAAGAACCACACACCCATTTTCTTCTTCCCAGAGCTAAGAATGTGATGAGTTCTCCCCAAATACATAGCTTTTGGCCCTGATTATCATACAAAGCAGATAAATGACTCCTGCACAAAGCCTCTGCTGTACCACATGCTGCCTCACTGCCTGCTGTCCTTCGACTGGTGTAACACAAATGATAAAATGCCCAGACCCACCACGGGTGTTTGTGTGTGAACACAGGTCTCTGTTGTGTGAACAGAGACAGTCACGAGTCTTTGTGTGAATACATTCCTTCTGGGTGGATCACTTAGTTGTGGGATTGTGGGGTTGTGTGGTGAGTATGTTTGTAAGAAAGTGCCAGCAGTTTTTCAGAGTGACTGCACCATTTTGTATTCCCTGTGGTAGGTGAGACTCCAGATGCTCCTCATCATCACCACCACTTGGTGTTACTGGTTTTGCTTTGTTTCAGTGTTAGCCATTCTAGTGAGTGCGGGTGGCACCTCGCTGTGGTTTTAATTTGCATCTCCCTGATGAGTCACAGTGTTGAGCATCTTTTCACGTGCCTACTTGCCATCTAGTATCTTCTTTGATGGAGACTTGGTTCAAATCTTTGCCCATTTTTTAAATTGAAGTTTTTGTCTTCTTATATCACTGTTTGAATGCCCTCTAACCATCTCATTCTACCTTCCCTCTAAGTAGTTCTGTCCAATTCATTTCCATTTCCAAATCAACAGAACGTAAGACCATTAGAAATGATTTAAAGTGATCATGGCAATATTTTATTTTGTTGCTTCCATGTGGGTTTACAAGAGGCATATTCAGAAACAGTACTCCTTGGGTATGTGGGAGAAAATGCTGAGGTCGCCTCCCTTTGTCTAGCCTGACTGTGTGCAGTAGTCACTGAGATCTGAGACGCATCATTCTACAAATGTGAGGAGGAAAACGGGAGTGTCTGGCAGCTGGAGCTGAACATTCTTCTCTTGTAATTAAGTCTCATGTTGCTCCTTGAAAGTGAGCAAAGGGGATGGAGTTTCAGGTCATCAGCTGCATCCTTGGGAAGACTGTTCTCGGTGTTGGCAAAGACTTTGGACATACAAGGAGACCAGAGCCTTACAGCCACTGCAGCTGGGCACCACCCCATGAAGAGAGTGCATCTTTTAGGCACAAATGACATTTCTTTTCACGATCATGCCCAAGTGGACATGACATCCCCCACACTGCTTCCTGGGATAATAGACATGTGGGGCTCTTAGGCGGAATCTGCCCTGTGGGCTGGTGCCAAATTGAACCTCTTAGTGACATCACAGAAAGAGATATAAACTGTGGGCAGCTAGGCCCTCTTCCCAACCAGCAGCTCAATCTGGGGTGGACTGAGGATGAATGCAGGGAAGACAAGTCTGTCTGACAGGCAGATGCTTGTTTTATATAGTGTTTCTCTTTAGTCCTTACTCTGTGCCAGGCACTGTTCTCACCACTTTGCCTATATTAACACCCTTCATTCTCACAACAGCCCTGTCTCAAGAACACAGTTTTTAGAAAAGAGGAAACTGAGGCTCTGAGAGGCTAAGCAACGTCCGTCACAGAGTGAGTAATTTGAGAGGCTTTTAGGGATGCAGGGATCTGGCTAGAAGCACCGAAGTGACTGGTCCTCTCTCAGGCCCAGCTCAGAGAGCTGAATTAGTCTGAGCCTCACCCTCCCTCCGTATTACAGCCATCCTCACTATCCCTCGAGAGATCCTCACAGGCCCCCTCCCCGCCACATGGAATGTGTATGTGGCGTCTGTTGAGCTTACGTTCTCCTGTCAGACTCTGGTATCTTGGGCCTATACACCCACACTTGGGCTCCATGAAAGCTCCAGGGGGGGACCATGCACCCCAGCACTTGGCAGAGACCCCCTTAAAGACACTTGCTCTTTATTCACAGCCAGAGCCTACAGACAGCACTAAGGGAGGTGAGGAATTCTTTTTTTTTTTTAAACTTTTTTTTTAATGTTTTATTTATTTCTAGGAGAGAGAGAGAGAGCGTGAGCAGGGGAGGGTCAGAGAGAGAGGGAGTCACAGACTGAAACAGGCTCCAGGCTCTGAGCTGGCAGTCAGCACAGAACCTGACGCAGGGCTCGAACCCAGGAACCACAAGATCATGACCTAAGCGAAAGTCAGACGCTTAACCGACTAAGCCACCCAGGCGCCCCGGGAGGTGAGGAATTCTAATCATGGCCTTCTAATTCCACGCCAGGCAGGAAGTTGCTGCAAATCTTCCCATGATGAAAGAGAACGCAGGTTAGCAAGTCATGAAAATATATCTGCAGCAAAATACGAAGCAGACCTTCTGCTAGGTGGCCATCAGAGTCCTCCCTGGTCTTAGCTCTTGTCACCTCTTCCCCCACCACCACCACATACACAGAGGGCATTGCATGAGCTATGACAGAACAGACCAGATTTCATGCTTTGGTTCCCGGAAGCTGTGGCCAGTGTGTCCACGGCATGAGCCATTGCTAGTCTCAGATGCCAAGAATACCCAGTACTTAAAATCCCAAGCCTGTCTGCACAACGATGTTAATTAAAGGTGTTTGTCTCTTTGTATCATCATCTGTGAATTTGAAGTCAGGGTAATAATCCATTTACTGTGTTCTGAGAGGAAATGTTTATTATATTCTTCCTTTGGGCAGTAATTTATTTGTTGATGCAACAAATGTTTACTGAGTACCTAGTATGTACCAGGCACTGTTCTGGGCACAGAAGAGATACTAGTGAAAAAATCACATTCTAGTAGTGGGCTGTGGGATGTCAAATACCCAACAAAGATAATAGCTTGATAGATTAGATAGATGACAGATAGATTGATAGAGTTTGAGGTAGTGAAATGAGGAGATGACATATTATGCCAGGTGATGGTCAATGCTATGAAGAAAAATAAAGCCAAGTTGGGGTCACAAAGAGTAGGTGGGAGAAGAGAAGGATTTAGGAAGGGTTTCCAGGGAAAGCACTTTTGTAAGTATTGATCATTTTATGGAATGAGAAAATACTACTCTGTTCCACTCCATGAAGAAAATGGCATCATCTGAAATGAAGATTCTGGTTCTGGGCACTGTCTTGAACATTTGAGTCTCTCTGAACAGAAGAAACTTGCCATTCAAGCACATAGACAGCTCTTGCCCTGGGAGAGTGTAAAAGGCTGATCTACTAACCTTACAAGCTAGAATAAAAAAACACCAATGCCAAGGGCAAGAGAAAAAGGTATATGCAGTGATCATCACCATCCCCAGTAACCATGAGATGCATAAAGAGGCTATGGAACTATAGGGAAGCACTTTCCTACCAGTAGAGAATCATGGTGTGTGGTGTGAGCTCCCTGAGGGCCCAGCCTAGCTCCACCTATTTACAACTATATCTGAGCTACTGAGGGCACTGCCTGCATATGGTAGGCACTAAGTCGATCTGTGGTAAGTGACTGACTGATACACCACCCTTGACATGGGGCAGGGGAGGATGGATATGTGGATCAGATATATAGATATATATGTCCCATAAGTTTATACAAACACGCTCAAGAACTCTTTGACAGGTTTTCAGTGGTTAGACAGATGCAGGGATGATGTCACAACTGGTCACCAAGTACCCCAAAGACAAGGTGGATTGAAACAGTATAAACTCTTCGGAAAGAGCTTGAGACAAAGTCATGAGATCTAATTAGTGATTTTATGCTGACTTTCATTCTTGGTCCATTCACTGCCTATTATGTACAGGCATAGGGCATACAGAGGTAGACAAGATAGGACAGGCTCCTACCTTTCTAGAGCTCATAGACCAGTAGGGAAACACAGGCAAAGAGCACGTAAACCAATAAATGATCAAGTGATAGTGCAAAACAAGAAGTTCCTGAAGGAAGTACATTGGAATAGGAGATGATGGGTGGTCAGGAAAAGAAAAAAGTGTCAAAGAACCCCAAATCATGAAGGCAGACTCCATATGGAAATCTGGGGAAGAGTAGTGGGTGTTCAGACAGGAACAAGTGTGACTTGTTCACGAGTCGGAGAAAGGACCCATTTGGAGCCTGGTGAAGGCAGGGTGTGGCTGAGAGAGAGCACCCTGGTAGAAGCAGATTGTGGCAGGAGAATTGTAAGCTATAGAGTAACATGACCTATTTTATAATTTGGGAAATTTAGTCTAACTACCCCAAGGGGAAATACACCCTGTGGAGACAAGATGGTGGCAGGGAAACTAGTTAGGCAGCCTGTGGTGAGGCATGAGTTGAATTGGGGGCAGTAACAGTGATCAGAAGTGGTTGTTTAATTTGGAATAGTTTTTGGAGATGGCACCAAGAGAATCTGCTGACAAATTGGAAATGGGCCACAGAATAAGATAAATCATGGAAGACTTGGGTCTTTTTCCCTGATCCATGCATGTAAGCAGGTCCTGGTGATACAAATGAGTCCAAATCGGTCATGAGAAATGAGGAGGATTTGTTTTCAGAGAATAGCAGCCTATCCTCTAACATGTTCTAAAGTCTACCTGGTGTGTCAGATACAGAAACCTGGTAAGAAGGCCAAAATGCATTGTAAGATTTTATTTTTTTATTTTTTAAATCAAAGTCTGATCAGCCATCTATCACTCACCAGCCCCTTTACTAGGTGGCTTTTGCCACTAACAGTCATTCTTAACTTGCCTGAGAAACCCAGTCCAACTGTCTTACAGAAACACTATTCCTCTTGGGGTCATTTGGGATGAAAGTGATGATTAGCTCCTTCTCAGACCTCAGATTCGGTGACACCTGAGTCCTGAATGGCATTGCCCATCTCATGTCAACCTCAGTCTTTGTGAATTTACAGCTCACACCTGGGGGCTCCATAGACCACTGGTAGTCATGCTCTTGCATATAGTGAAGCCAGATAAGAACCATTGAAATCCCCACCATATTCTCTATCATTTCATTTCTCCTACATACCCCGAGTCCAGAGAGAGTTGGGATACTTTATCAGATCATACTAGACTGTGGTACCATGGGGCATCTTTATTCCAGGTTCTCTGAGTTCCCGACAAGCCCTGTCTTTACTTGTGAAGTCACCAGGACTCAGTTTGCAACTCGAAAATAGGGAAGCAACTAAGGGAAATTTTGTACATTTTTTTTTTAATATAGCAAGAACACTTTTATAGTTCACTCTTTTATATTCCAGGCCACTCTCCTTTTATTTATGTGAAGTAAGACATTTATCCCCTCCTGATCCGGCTGCTCTTTCCTGCAGGGGAAATATCACTCTGCATTTAAATGGAAACCTTAAGACTGGACCTGAGCCTGAATCTTCAAGTGAGAAATAAAAAAAAAAAATGTCATTAACCTTTCCAGATAGCATGCAGACCATTTGGGGCAATGGAAGAGCTCATGTAGCAAATGTCTGGCTTTTATAGGCAAAGTAAGATGGAGTAGAGGTTGGCCTAGGGCTTCCCTCCCCCTGACTCAACCAAGCTGCAGCTTCTGTTTACACAGCAGGTAAGGGAACTCTCTTTCCCAGTAGTGGACATACATGAGCAGCCGCTCTCCAGGAAATTGGGGAAGAAAATGGCTTGGGTGTGCTTTATTTGTTTGTGAATTGTTTTTCCCCAAGGTCAAACTGTGGCTACAGTTGGGGCAGGGAAAATTAGATTTAGGGTACTGGATGCAGTTGCCCCCAGTGTGGGGACTCAGGGCTGGGACATTATTAAATAGCATGAGACCCCTGGCCTTTATCATGTGAAGATTTTGGCCATCATACAATGAACCTTTTTTCCCCCACTCCCTTGTTCTGATTCTGATCACTGTGACATGCAGCTGCTAAAAATATGGGTTCTAGGCTCCCTGTATTATCTTTGCCTCTATTCCTTTTTAACTTTCTAACAATATATACCATTATTCTGCTTCCAGTTACCATCTATTTTTATTTCCAATTAAAGACAGTTTTACTATGAACAACTCATCTTTACTGGGACTTCATATGAGTTAATACAAAATTACGTATATATTAACTCAGGTAACCCATTCATCAACCCCATGGCATAGCTATTATTTTTCCTATCTTACAGATGAGGAAAATGAGCCCAGAGAGGAAAGTGGGGAAATTTTCCCCAGACCACACATCCAGGAATAACAAAGTTGGGATTCAGAACTAGGCAGTCTTCTTCTAGAATTTGTATCCATAATCACAGTGGAGCAAAAACCAGCAGAGCAAAACAACGCAAGGAGGTCTCTTATGGTGGATGATCGTAGAAAAACACATCTCACGACTGAAGGGAGAGGTCCTCCCAGAATGTCAGACAGCTAGCTCTTCTCTCTGGTCTAGAAGTGTCTGCACAAATGGGGTTTCCCTGAAGTATTTCTGTTTTAGAACTTTTTATAGAATGGGCTGAGATGGGCAACCCAGGGGACCATCTCTGAGTGATAAACAAGATGATGTCTAGTTTCAGAAACTGAAACTATTCCGAGCTACACGTGTACATGCTCTGACTATGGCAGGTATTAAAATGTGGTATAGGATGAAACAGATGTTAGGGCTCTCTATAATGCCGTGGCTACAGTGCCATGACCTTCCACAGCACAGAACAGCAGAAGGCTTGCTCTTCCACTGTCCCACATTGATGAGAGTTGCCCTTGATTGATTTGCTCAGCCCTTTCTACCCTTGGCCTAGGGTCTTTCTTTTAGGGGAGTCCACTGCGTTTGAGGGAAAAGGAGGAAAGACTGAAAGGGATAGAGTCAGGTGGGTTCTTATTGGACCAAGGGAGGCCACACTCAGGGATAGGGATGTTCCTGGTGAAGATGTTGGTTTCCTTTTAGGAAACACTTGTATTTTGGAGCCCTTGGGTGGCTTGAAATTGCATATAACACTCACGAAGGCCCAGGGGCCAGGTTGAAGGGCCACAGGAGTCTTCCTGAGAGAAGCCTTAGTGTTCTCCACACAAGCTGTGAACCAAATTGAGACAGAAAACATCTCGCTTTTACCGAAGTGATAGGCCCTCTTGGCTTCCCGTTGCCCCTACTCTGCCTGCTCCCCCTGGATACACCCCAAGAGTGATTTAGAAGCAAAAGGATCCTTACAAATAATCAAGTCTCTGGCCCTGATTTGGCCGGGATTGGAGCTGATTTCACTAGTCCTACCTAATCTTGGCCCTCAATCCTGTGGGGTTTTGGTCTGAACCCTCCTGGACACACCATAATATCTGCCCACTGAAGGTCCCCAGCTGTTGAGCCAGGTCACTCAGTGACAGGTGGTGATGCATGCTGGCTTTTTATGTTTCCAACTTTGTGTTCCTTAGTTTCTCTCCTTTTCCAAAGAAAAGAGCAGTGTGAAGGTGAGGGGGGTCCATAGTGGATATTTCTGTGGTTGTTTGTGGGCTTTTAATGCTCAAGTGTCAAGCAAGCTCCAGCAGAGATGGAAATCAATGAACTCCACAAAAAGTCTGGAATTGACTTTGTATTTGGGGTGTTTTTGTTTCTTTTTAGAGAAAGAGAGTGTGTTTGAATAGGGGAGGGGCAGATAGAGAGGGAAAGTGAGAATCCCAAGCAGGCTCTGTGCTATCAGTGCAGAGCCTGACGTGGGGCTCGAACTCATGAACTGTAAAATCATGACCTGAGTCAAAAATCAAGAGTCAGATGGATGCTTAATCAATGAAGACACTCAGGTGCCCCTTAACTTTGTATTTGTGACCAATTCCTTTGAGGGTCTGGATACTTGTTTGCCCAGTGGGCTGACTGGTATCAAACCACTTAGACACTGTTTGAAAGGGAAGTCCTTTCTCCATCAGAAGAAAGAAGGTTCCTGAAGCTTTCAGAGTTTCCGGACACATTTTCCCTTCAGTTCTTTTGTTGTTGTTCATGCAATTGTTCATCATGGCATTAAGTGTGTTATTGCCAGCCTTGGAGCCACATATATGCATAACCCAGTAAAACGCTGTGAATTCCTGGGGTACCGACTGCAACTTCCCTTGGTGCCCTGTTCCCACTGAGCCAAGAACAGCACATGAGAACAGCCGAGCCTCCTTCTCTATCATTTCTTGGTCTGTGTGACGTCCATCATTCCAGGTCTATGCAAGAATTTCCAAGGAAATCCTGAGACTCCAGGGGCATTAACCCCCAAAGGGAAGCCCTGGACAGCACCAGTGCAGTCCAGTCACTCCATCAGTGATCATTTACTGAGCAATAGTTCTAGTGCTTAGGGATATGATCGCAAGACAGGACAGGCCCCTATGTCCTTGTGTTGCTTTTATTCCAGTCAAGAGAGAGACCAGTCCAGTCAGGATACTGATGGTAAACAAGCACACAATAAACCAACAAGGTAGTTTGAGATAGAAGTGCTCTGAGGATAATAAAATAAGGTAACCTTGGTTACTAGCAGGAAGTGAGGGGTGGAGTGGGACCATCACATAGGCTCTAGGAAACAAAGGACTCTTTGGGACTGTGGCCAGATTGGTACAATGGAGGAGGCATGTAAACACCTAGAACACTCCAGGCAGAGAATTTCCATTAAAGGACCATGAGATGGGAGCAGAGGGGCAAGTTGGGGGAGCAGAAAGGAAGCCAGTGCTTCTGGAGATCAAGGAGCTGGGGGAGAATCTGGGATGAGGTAAGTCCAGCTCCTAAAGGCCCTGGTGAGGGGTTTAGTTGCAATCAGGACAGTGTTCTAGAGAATTCCTTGGGGGCATTTTCCCTGGTGATCTGTCACAGAAGGTGGAAAGGATCAGAAATCCTCTTGTTAACCTTGGTCTGTCAAGGAGTTAGATGGTTACAAAACCAGCTTAATGCCACATGGGCAGCATGTCTAAAGCCACCCAAGTGTGAGTCCCCATGATATCTGCCTTTGGATGCTGGTTCAAAACCCCCAATCACTTATTCTAAGTAATTTCCCCAGTGACCCTCTTACCTTCCCTCAGCTCTCACCAACTCAGATTTTTTTCTGTTCCTGAAAGAGCATGAAACCTATTAGCCTTAGCCACCTTCACCTCTTTGTCATATTTCCAATCTTTTTATCCTTCTAATTCTCATGAACCATTTTGATAAGCTGGTCCCAAGCCTTCGCATTTGCCTCCCCCATTTCCCCTCCCTCCCACACCCATATTGGGACACTTGGTTTATGCCACTTCCATGTGCAGGAGTTAAATTGGAAAGTCATTCAGGTGCTGAAGTATTGGCATTTGCTTGGGTGGTCTGTGGTTTATTACGAACAGAAGATCAGAATATTTGAAATCGGGACTCTGTAGAGAGGCCCCTTTATTCTCTGCTTCTCACAGTTTAAAATGAACCATCTCTCAGATGTTAGCTTTGAGTTGTAATTAATCAGATTTCCATTCAGGCTCAGCTTCCCCTACTTCCTAGACTCTCCCTGTGGTGCCTAAACTGAGTCTCCCCCATAGTTTTCTTCTCTCCCAGACTAGAGTTGGCCTAAATCCTAGCAGAAGGGGACAGGCTTTACTAAGAGCAAGGCACTACATGTGCATTTTCTTGTTTGTTCCTCATAATAACATTAGGGAATAGTTACCCTAATTTGAAAAATGAAGATACTTGACAAATGTGGTAGCCAGCCTCTAAGATGGTGTCTGATTTCCTGGTATTCAGGCCTCTTGGCTCCCCTTCCACAGTGAACAAGGATCACCCATGTAGCCAATTCTATACTGTGGAAAAGGCAGTGTGTGTGGCTTCTGAAGCTAGTCAGAAAAGGTACCATAGCTTCTGTCTCCCTTTCTTTCTTGGATCACTTGCTCTGGGGAAAGAGGCAGTCATGTTGTGAGGACCCCCAAGCAGCCCTGAGGAGAGGTCAGTCTGGAGAAAAGCTGAGGCTTCCTACCAACAGCACCAACCTACCAGCTTCATGACTGAGCTACTTTAGAAGCAGCACATTCCACTCCTGTAAGTCATCAGATGATGCTGGCCCCAACCAGCATCTTTCCTGCAACATAGTGAGACCTTGAGCTAGAATGACTCAGCTGAGCCATTTCCAAATTTGGAATCCTCAAAAATTCGTGAAGTAATAACTGTTTATTGTATTTAGTTGCTTTGTTTGGGGGAAGTTTGTTACATAGCAGTAGGTAACTAATGCAAAAGTTGTCCCCATTTGACACATGACAAAGCAGGCTCAGGGATATCAGGAATTTTCTAGGAGATGACAGAGCAGGCACTCAGGCCCACACCGGTTCCATGGAAAAGTCTGTGTTCCAACTCCCCACACGGCTGCCTGTGGCACCTGACTTTTGACCAGCAAGCAATACCAGGTAGAGCAACAGACTGCATTGACTTCATCTCAGTCCTGCAGTGGTCCTAGATTTGGGGAACCCCAAAGCAGTGTGGAATGGTCAGAGACTAAGCAAAGAGGTAATTTCACAATCAGTATGAAGTGCTTCATTGATCAGATTTAATTAAAGCTCTATACTCAGTTCAACCACAGCTGTCTGATGTTTAGACTTTCACACTGTGTTTATTTCTATTTTTTTCTCTATAATTTTTAAAGCACTTAAATCCACTGCCTAAATAATCCGTTTCCAATTAGAACTTTTACTAAGCTTTCTCGATTAAAAAGGTCTCTTCTTTTTTTCATTTCTTTACGTCTTCCTTCCTCCCTCTCTTCCTTCCCTTCCTCCCTCTCCCCTTTCTTCCTTCCTTCCTCCCTCCCTTCATTCTTTCCTTCCCCTTCCTTCTTTCCTTTCCTTTCCTTCCTTTCTTTGCCTCTCCTCTCCTCTCCTGTCCTTTCCTCTCTTTCTTTTCTTTTTTCTTTTCTCTCTCTCTCTTCTTTCTTTCATTCTTTCTTTCTTTCTATAAAATGTAGCTTTGGTGCTACAGTGTAATAAATCATAAAAAGTAAGTTTCTGAAGCTGATGTCAGCCGATTCTTAGGATTTTGAGCAATTTATGTTGACTGCTATTAAGAGATGCAGGTCCAGTTCCACAGCCTACCATTCAAATTATCACCAGATTTGCTCATCCAGAACCATAACATGTGCTGTCTTCATTTTGAAAAGATATTCTTTACAGCACAGGCTTTCTCACATCCACCTGTGGAGACTGTTTAGGGACCTGATTTTTTCATCATCTTCTCCAGCAACTCACAACCACCAAATTGTCAAAGCTTCAGTTTTCCCATGAATTCATCTGTTGAACTTGCCAAACAAAAGAAAACTGGTACAACCTAATAGCTTTGGAAAGAAAAAGGAAGTTCTACCTATGAGGCTGCTTTCTTTTCTGAGCTCTTCCATTGAAGGCTGGCTGGAAGCAGCAGCAAGAGCGGGACATGAAAGGAAGAGGCTGTCCCTCACCTATTCTTGCTCTGAACAGCTGTGCCCACTTTTTGAAGCCCATTCTGACACCCAGCTCAAATTCCTAGCCTGGCAATAGTCGTCCTTGAAGCCAGAAATCATCCTTAGGTTGATTTCTAGTCTGGGCTTCCTGACGCCCCCAGCTGGGCTTGCTCTTTGGCCATGGTAAATGGCCCTGCAAAGGAGAGCTGACCGAACTAGCCAGCTGCCTCCCTTCTTTCTGTCCCTGAGATAAAGCGGGCCCCTGACATAATGCTCAGGGCTCCGTGCTCAACAGACTCCTCCCCTCGAGAGTTATTCTGCGGTATAGATAAGGGCATGCTGCCTGCTTGGGCTCCACGTGAACATGCTGCTCGCTGATGTGTGTGGACTTGTCTTGTTCTAATTACTACCTGCTGAGTGCTTAGGGCTTCCAGCATGGGGGAGGGGCACTTCTGTCACTTAACGGAGCTTCTTACAGCAGGGATGATTCTGGTTGAGAATGGTTCAGTCAGTGCCTGCGGAAGTAATGGCAGTTGGTATTGATTTTCTTTTTTATTCCATAGCTTAGAGTGTTTAAAAATTGGTTGGTACTGAAATGCAGAAACACATTTCTTGTAAGGGATTTCAAGCTCCAATGAAGCCTCTAAAACCTCTCCATAAATGTGACTGTGAACTATTGGTTTGCAAATGCTATTCATCTGACTTAGAGCAGTGAATTTTTAAAGCCCAAGTAAGTATGTTAACTAACCTCTTCTTTGTCCATAAATATAAATAGAGAGCACCTGTGTGTCCCTCATGTGTAGGAGGGAGATCGGAGGGACATAGGGCATGTAGGACTGAGGATGTAGAGAGAAGAATGCCAGGGGAGGTCACGAACCACAGAAGAATGATGAGGGCAGTTGGGTGGGTTGATATTCAGAAGGGGGTGTGGCTTGTCCCCACACATAGCGAGTAACTGTCAGACTGTGAACTGAGCCCCACTGTGGTGCATTGAGTCCAGCCTGTCCAGCCTCCTTTGGCCATTCCAGTGTGTATGTGTGTGATGTGTGACTAAACTGTGCTTTGTACCAGTTCACCTGTCAGTCCTGTTCCACTGCAGCCCCTCAGGCCCCTTCAGGAATTAATGAATTCACATGTGGGCATGAAGGAGAGATGGACAAGCTGAGTGGGTCCAGATGATTATCTTATAGGAAGCCACCAGAAAGATGAATCAATTCAAAGATACTCTTTGAGAACCTATAAGATATGACTCACCTCTTTCGCTCACCCCCACTTCCCAGTGCACACACACACATACATAGTCACATATTCTATAAAGTGACTTACTGTAGGGAAATTATTCACATGATGTGGAGGCTGAGAAGCCCCAAGATCTGCAGGGTGGGAAAGCAAGCTGGAGCCCCAAGTCCAAAGGCCTGAGAACCATGAAAGTCACTGGTGTAAGTTCCAGTCCAAGTCCAAGTCCAAGTGGGAAGGCAGGAGACCAGTGTCCTGGCCCAAAGACAGGCAGAAAGAGTCATTTCTTTATTCTCTTCAGGCCTTCTGTAGGTTGGATGAGGCCCACTTACACTGGGGAGGGCAGTCTCATCCAAAACACCCTGGCAGACATGCCTAGAAGTAACTGTGACCAAATATCTGGGTACCCCATAGTCCAATCAAGTCGATACATAAAACTCACCATCCCACCATCCTGTCTGGTTTCTTTAGGTACATTGAGTATGCACCTCTTGGGTTTTGTATCACACTTTAAGCCTCAGACTCGTGGCAGACACTCCACATCCAGCCTGTTGTCAAGTCTAATTGATTCCTCTACCATAGCATTTCTTGTATATGTCCCTTCCTTTCAAGTCCCTTGACACCATCCAGTGCAGACCTTCACACTTGGTCAACTGGACTGCCAGAGTCCCCTTGTCCTTGTCTTTCTGCCCTTCAGCCTCTCTTCTTCAAGTCCATTTTCACATCGGCTAAACTTTCTGAATCTCCATCATCTTTTGCCTGCTAGGCCCATCTTGCGTGGTCACATCCTGGCTACACTTCCCGTTTCTGGCTGTCTCTCATCTATCCACATTTTTAGTTCATTGTGTGTCTTTCCCTCATTCCCTTACCTCTGTGCAAGTGTGTACATATGTGTTATTCCTTGTAGCTGAACTGCCTTTCTCCTTTCTGTTCACTCCACACCATCTTCCAATTCTGAAACTGCAAGTAATTTTTGCTCTTCAAGGATGCCACCTCCTACAAGAAGCCTTCCCTGGTTTCATCAGGTGGGCATATCTTCTCTTCTTTGAACTGTAGCCATCTTTTAGTTTCGTTATTGAAGTGTGCAGATGATAAGCCCAAGTAGATGCCTATACCTGCCTGTTCAAATTGATTCTTCTGGTTTTTGCTTTCTTTGAAGATGGTGATATGGTGGTGAGGGTATAGGAAAGATGCATAAACTTGTGAATATTAATTAGCAGTGTGAGGTTTAAATACACCATTAAGGCAACATGATTAGCTGCCAAGTGAACTGTACTGTTTTCAAGATCCCAATATATTATTCTACAACGTGAGTTATAGCTGGTCCTTTGATATCTGTGTGCTGTTTGTTGGTGTCTCATGTCCACACACACACACTTTCATGAAGAAGCATAACTAAGTCAGAAACTTTTCTTTGCAGATTAGGAACACTTGCTCTATTTTTCAGAAATACTCTTGTAGTCTCTATAAAATCACCATGTAACAATAGGGCTTTTAAAAAGAAAAAGAATGGTATTCTTGAAGTGGACAAAGAAAATATAATGTATAATGGAACCAGGGGTCCTCACTGATCTAAGCACAGTATTCATTATCTGAGCCCCTGCTGTTAAGCAGTTTGCATAGGGAGGCAGAGCTGTCAAAACACACAATGTTCACTAGCAAACTGAGCCCTTGAAAAAAACGAGCCTCCATCATGAACCCTTCCCTGCTCAACAGTAGCCTCTTTTTCCACTTGTTATACTGATCTTTTTGCCCAGTTTATGGTTATTTGTTGGACAGTGTATCATCACACAAAAATGCAAATCTCATGAAGGTGACATGTTGGAGAATTGCTTACACCCACACACACAAGCATTAGTAAATACGGATCTCACAACTAGGAAAAACATAAGACAAGGATGGAGACACAGGTGCTATATTCTTCCAAAGAAAGTGACTCAAATAGTGAAGGACTAGCATTAGAGACTTGAAAAACTGGACAAAACCCTTGAATATTTTCCCCCAAGCTCTCTCTGTGATTATGGGAAAATAAACATGAAAGAGCATTGTTATCTCATGGTCTTCTACTGTGTTACGGGAGTATTACACCAAGGAGTAATCAACACTTGATTCCTCCCTCCCTAACAGCAAGCAAGGCATGGTTGCTCTTAGAATGTAAATCTTGAAGGAAACATTAGGTTTCTGTATTTTATTTTTGCAAGACAAAATCTCAGTGCAGCCTTTTTACTTTGCAACTTTCATTTCAAGTAGTCTACACCAAGTCATCCTTTTCCTCTTCCGGCTACCCCCATGTTTATTAGGTATAAGTAATGCATATGTATAATTTTCTACCTCTGCAAAAGGACTTAGAGATCAGAAAGTTTTTGGTTTGGGGGTCTCTTCATTGCCGTGAGTCAATGAAAGAGATAACAGTAACTGAACTTTGTGGTGATTGACAGTAAACTGAGCAAGCTTTTGTTCGCCTTGGTTTGAACTGTGAATCCTTGCTGAGTCAATATGCCAGTGTTGAATCGCATACCGGGGAACTCAGGTGAAAATAGTTCCTTAATTTTCTTTATGAGCTCTCTGCAGTCCATTGCTTAGTTCCAATGAAATAAAGCTTTTCCTGGAAGTTGGTGCTTTTTTTCTTATTCTTTCTTTTTTCCTTCTCTCCTTCCTCTTCTTCCTCCTCTTACTCTCCATTGTCCTCCTCCTCCCCCTTCTCTCTCCTTTTTTTTTTGGTTTTTGTTTCTATTTTTTTAACCAAGTATTATTTCACTTATGCAGAGATACATTGGGATCTTCTAACGCCTGGGTGGCTTAGTCGGTTAAGCGTCCGACTTTCGCTTAGGTCATGATCTCACGGTTCGTGGGTTCGAGCCCCGCGTCGGGCTCTGTGCTGCCAGCTCAGAGCCTGGAGCCTATTTCAGAGTCTGTATCTCTCTCTCTCTCTCTCTGACCCTCCCCTGCTCACGCTGTCTCTCTCTCTCTCTCTCTCCTAGAAATAAAATTTTAAAAATAAAATAAATAAATAAATAAACTAACTACTCTTTCCTTCTTCAAGATGTGGAACGTGAATACTGCAAATGACCTTAGAGGTGCGCTAGCCTTCCCCACTCATTTCAGAGATGAGAGAACTCTGGCTAGAGGTAGAATGTACAGCTGGCCTGAGCACCTACCCTGCTCTTTCGTGGCTCTAACCCACATCCCTAAGCCATGCACTGCCCCCTGGTGGGAATGCCCATGAGGGGGAATGACAGAATCTGGTGACACTAGATCTTGGAACCTTTTCCCCATATCCAGTTTTGTATTCCCTAGAAGTAGATGTTCAGACAAAGATTCAAGAGCAAGTAATTTATTTGGGACTGGACCCCAGGAAACACTGATGGGAGAGTGGGAGAGAGACAAAGGAGACAAAGAAGCACCCTCTGGTGTGCTGTCAAGCAGGTTACTGCCCTAGACATCTGGAACTCAGTCCCGTGGGGAAACTGAGTGATAGTGGGGAACACGCAAGTCAGGGCATCAGGGTTCTCCCCCAACAGTGAGAGAGTGGGGTTATGTACACACCAACTCCCACTAGTCACTGGTGGAGGGCTGTTCCTTGGGGGTGGGACACCCCAGCTCTTGAAGCCTGACCAATGTGAAGGCAAAGAAAATTCCAGCCAAGTCACAGATGCTGGATGTTGGAAGTCCAGCCTGAGTGCATGGAAATGGTTGATGAGGATGGGATACAGGCAGGAAATTAGCCGTGTCTTCTGAACATCATATCACAGAAACACAACATAGAGAGGTTGGGTCCTTTCTCCTGATCTCAGGGAGGAAGATACTAGTTTTACAGATGCTAAATTCTTTTTCAAGAAGGGGAAACTAGAACATATGACAGCCCTAAATTTAAGTGACTCCCTTTCAGAAGGAATCCTTTGAGGCCAGTCTCATCAACACACAGAAACTCTGCGCGTTCAATAGATTTGTGGGCAAGTTTAGGGTAAAAGGCCAGTCTCAGCCAGCCTGTCTTCACTGCAAGATTCTACACTGTTCTCCCTCTTTCCCCATCTTTTTTTTTTCTTTAAATTTATTTGTGAGAGAAAGCGTGCATGCAAACAGGGGAGGGATAGAGGGAGTGGGAGGACAAAGGATCTGAAGAGGGCTCTGTGCAGATAGCACAGAGCCCGATGCAGGGCTTGAACTCATAAACCATGAGATCATGACCTGAGCCGAAGTGGGACACTTAATTGACTGCACCACCCAGGTATCCCTCCCTGTTTCTCCATCTTTAAGGTATGGTAAAATCCATCACTGACCTGGTTCTTGGTACAAAGAGGAAAGGAAGAGGCTACAGTCTGTTCAGAGATTCTTTTAAAACAGTGATCAGTCTGATACCTCACCTAGGACTCCTGATATCTCGATCAGGACCCCCCAGGCAGAATGGCCAGTACACAAATGATTGTTGCCATAAACCACTGGAGGAACAGAGCGACATGGAGAAATTAACCTGACTGCTGCTATGTCTTTGGTCAAAGTCATACCTTCTCCAAAAGTTTTTTGACCTGTGGGAATTTGGGTAGTTCAGTCCTCTTCAGCCATACTCCACAAACCAAAACTTCATCCAAAATGAAAATAATAAGAATGTAGAATCCAAGGTTCAAAGAGGACATTTCTCAGTCCAGATTTTCTCCCAGTATAGTATCCCTTGAATAGATTCTTGATCCCACCTTAATCTGGCATCTGCCCCTTCACATCCCTCTAACTGCTTCCATCAAACTCACAGTGACCTACAAGTAACTAAATCTAAAGCCGATCACAACCTTCTTACTTGCTGTAATAGCAGCAAGTTGTCCATTCCTGAAGAGACTTTCTCTCCTTGGTGTCTGGGCTCCACACAGCCCTGGCTCACCTCCCCGCTGCTCCTTCTCTGTCTCCTTGGTTGGTTTGTCGTTCTCTCCCCACTGGACGAAAAATTGGAGTGCTCCGTTGCCTGACTAGTTTTCTTTTCTCTCCACTCTCACTTCCAGGCTTGTGGCTTTAAAAACCATCCACATGCTGATGATCCTAGACCCCAATCCCCAGTCACCTGTGGGACAGCTCAAACCTGGACTCATGACTCCCTGCAAATTTGCTTCTCTAATGGTCTTAAAAGTTAATGGTGTCTCCATCTTTGCAGAGGCTGAAAGAAACCTTGGAGTCATCCTTGGTTGACTCCAGACCCCATAACCCATGTCCAGACTACCAGGAAATCCTCTTGGATGTTCCTGCAGAATGCATCCAGAATCTGATCACCTCTTACCTCCCCCACCCCCAGCTGCTGTCCTGGGTGAGCCACCGTTGTCCCTCTTCAGGATTTGTTTGTAGGCCCTTGGGTGGTTTCCTTGGTTTTTTTTTTTCTCCCTCATCCCCACCAGCTGTGTGCCCTACAGAGCAACCAGAATGGCATTTGAAGGTCTAAATAGGAGCATATCACCACTCAGTGTAAACCCTCCATTAGGGTCCTGTCACACAGTATAAAAGCCAAACAGTGGCCTCCAGAGCCCTCTGACCTCATCTCCTAGAACTTTCCCCTCACTCTGTTCTCTCAGACCTTCTTGCTGTTTCACAAACACAACCCTTCCTTTGCACCTGCCCTTTATCCCTTCAGGAACACCCCTGCCCTAGACATCCACGCACTCACTCTCTCACATCCCTCATGCATTATTCAAATGTCACCTCTCATTGGATATTACTCAGCCATCGTGCTGAGAAGTTCACACATGTCCCTACCCAGAGCTCTCAATCCCCTTTCTCTGCCTTATTTTCCTCCATAGTCCATATCATCATTAACATGCTATATGATTACTGTATATTTATTTATTATACACCTTCCTCACATGGGATGCAAGTGTCATAAGGGCAGGCAGCTTCATCAGTGTTACTTCCTGCTATATCCATAGTACCTAAACTGCTCGGTATCTCTTTGGCAGTGGATGGAAGAACAAACATCACGATCAAGTGTCCATCCATACTCAGTGGCTTGTCATTCAGCGACACAGAGTGTACCATTTTGCATAGTGCTCCTTGTATGAATTTTTGGAAGATTTATTCCTTATAGTATTAAGCTCAAATGCCCCTCCCTGCAGTGTGTGGCAACTGGTATCATTTTTGTCTTGTCTGCTGAAATAAAATAGATCTCTTTTCTGCTTAATTAGTAATGAAAGCCAGATCTCAGATGGACCCTCAGGCTTCTGTTCAGAATGGGAACTCCTCCCGGGCTTTCTGTTCTCCCAGTGGCTCTTCTGGAACTTGACCTCAAGGTACCTGCCCCTCCTCGGGATGTTCTCCTGTGGTCAAAGTCTCCACCCCAGAGTGGATCCAGACCTGGGAGACACTGTTCAATGAGTGTGTAATGACCAGTGCTGAGCACAGGAAGACATCACTTCCTGCTCATATGAAATGCCCCATCAAGTAGCTGGAGACCACATTGCTCTGTGTGGCTGTTGGCTCTCACTCTTGGCTCATGAGAACTTTTGAGCTCTAGGTATTTTTCCCATGCACCGCCCTGTCCTATATTTAGGTGTGAGAGTCTTTACATCCACTGCTCATGCACCACCCTTGTTTATTTTGGCATAAGCAGCTGACATCTTTTTAAATCGTGATTCTCTCCTGCAGTACCTTCCGCGTCTCCCAAGTGTGTGTGTCCACAGATCTGATAAGGAATTTCAATAGTGTGATGAGGGTGGAGGCAGCTCACCTCTGGTAAGTTTCCAGGGAAGACTGGTCTTCCTCCAGCTTGTAGATATGAGCATTGATGAGAACAGGGCTGGAGCAGGTGGCCCAACGCCACCTACCATGAGTGTTGATCATCTTTGGGTTGGTGACAACCTTGAGAATGTGCCTCTCAGGTTCCCGGCTGCAGGAAAGTAATTGACTGACTGCCCTGGCTGCTGTGTTCTGAAATCCATTACTGCATTTAGGCCAGGGCAGTGCTTCCCACAGGCTACTCCCAGGGACACTAAGTAATTCTGGGAGACCTGGAACTCCTCCCACATGGGACTTTGACTTGAGATCTCTCTAACAGCCAAACTCTCTTATGATTTAGACTTAAATCCAGAATGTAGACTGCCCTCTAAGACACTTCTACAACCCATACTGTCTGCGTCCTCAAGTCCAGTAACCCCTTCTGGGGTCTGCAGTCAAGCAAAATGTGCTTTTGTATTCCTTGCCATTTCTGTAGCACTAAGGGTGGGCTGGAGTGGCATCTTGAAAAGATTGAGAGTATGATTAAAGGTTTGGAATTTGGAGTCACACTGTGGGGACTGAATCCATTTCTGGCACCTGCTCCCCATATGACATTGAACAAATTTTATGTGCCTCAGTTTCCTTACCTGTAAAGTGGATTAATAATAATAGTTTTTACCTTGTGGGGTCATTGTAATAGTTGCATGAATTAATACATGTAAAGTACCTAAAATGGTACTGGGTGTATAGTAAATATGCAGTAAAAATTACCTACTAGTATGCTTGTGCCCGTTAAGTATCTTTCTCCTAGAAGGTCCTTCCTGAAGGAGTTGGCCCAAGCCCTTCCGCTGCTGGGCAGCTCTCTCAGTGCTAAAGGTCTATTGACTCTCCTTCATGCATACATTGGTATTTACCACAAAGCCTTGCTCTTGATCCCATTCTGTTTTTCTTACCCACTTTGCACATGTCATTCTAGGTCACCAGGCTGGCCTGTGGGCACTGGGAGAGCAAGCATTATCACTTATACTTCCCATACATGCATGGTACACAGCAGGCTGTTATTAACCAAAGGCGCAGTGCAAAGTGTAGAATCAGAGAAGTGCAGTCACGCTCTGAGGACCTCTGGATACCATGTGGATTGATACCATGTGGATTCTGATTAAAATGCCACCAGCTCTGCAGCTGCCTGTGACCTTGACTCTATTGACCCATATAGATCCCTGACTTGGATCACTTTGCTAAGAACATAAAGACTGATCATGAGTAGTGAGGCTGAATCAGCAGGAGTGTTCAAAAAAGATCAGATAAGCCACTAGGTTAGCATCTAACAACCCAAATTGAAATCTGCTGCTGCTGGTGATGTGTGTGTGTGTGTGTGAGGGTGGGTGTGTGTGGGTGTACGTGCACACACGTGCATGTGTGTTTTGATTATTGAACCTTCCATGTTTGCTCATCATTCAAGCCATAATCCCTTTTAAAAGCTGTAATCTTTTAAGCTTTAATCTCACCAACTATGAAGTCTTTAGCTTCATCCCGAGCAGACCTTTATGGGATAGAAGATCATTCCCACCAAGAGGTTTAATTCCTTTTCCAGTTGGTTTTCTTGTTGTTCGTTTGGGCTGGCTTATGTTTCATTTTTGTACTATTTTAAAATCAGGGCCAATTCAATCACAGCCTAGATATTTTGAATGAATTAATTATGTGCTGCCACCAATTGGGTTTTCTGCAAGCAGACACTGAAGCAGAGTTTTGGGTGCAAGATGTTTTTAGGGATTAACACTTGTGAAGGGAAGAGAGAGAAAGTTTACATCAGGCTGTGATGCAGACTCTTTAAGGCCTGGGTAACTAGGCAGAGTTCTGAGGAATGTATGGCCCACATTGGGCCCAAACTTCCCAGCCTAAGTGCCACTGCCTCTCTCAGTCAGTGGATGAGTGCCACCCAGGAAGGAGATGGCCTCAAGCTGAAGAGCCAGCCCCAGGGAGCCAACACCTGGAGGCTACCCTACGTCCACACCCCTGCAAGTGGGCAGCAAGTCCCTCCCTGATGGCTTGAAAGTCACCTCTCCATGCCTACCACCTGTGCTCCAGCAGAACCATCCAGGACCTCTGAGCATTCACATGCACCCAGTCAGGGACAGCGTGTTGCAAAAGTGGGGTAAGTTCTTGGCCACATTTTAGCAAGTTCTCTGACCTCCCAGTTCTCAGGCCCTCTGTCCATTCTGAGACAGCTGACCTAGATCCACCCACCGATGCCAAGGCCACCTAAACAGTGGAGCTATTGAAACAAAGCTTCTGTGTTCAAATCACCCCCAAGGAAATGGGTCCCAAAGAGTGTCTGATTATCCAGAGGGTATCGGAAGGCCTAGGAGCCATTTAGGAATTTTGATCACTTGATGTTGAGCCACATCTGTAAGGACATCTGCTCCTTTCTGGGATCACACTCCTCTCGATGTCCTCTTCAGCCAAGAGCCCAAGTCGGGCTCAGTCCAAGGTGCTGCTCATACATGTGAGAACAACCCAGAGCCTCTTCAAGGAGTGGGAAGAGGGAAAGGAGCAAACCACCTCTGCAGATGCTCCAAGATCCCCCCTGGACAGGAGATCTGTGGGCCTGTCACTCACTCTTTCATTCAGTATCTTATTGGTGCCTACTTATCATGAACGATAAGTAGGCTAGTGAAGCCCGTATCTTCATGGGCCTTGTTTTAAGTGGAGCTTACGGCCTGCCAGACACTATGCTGAACCTTGCATGCAGGCCAGATGGGCATGGTCCCAGCCTTCAGAGCTTATAGTCCAAAGCTCCAAATGAAACTGACTTCATCAGGCTCCTCTGGAGCCTACACAGTCCTTCATCTGGACTCAAACTCTGATGAGGTGTGAGAATCTAGACTGGGTCATGGAGAGTGCCTGGTGGTTTTGGTGCCAATGCATTGAGACCCCTCACCCCCAGTAGTTAAGAAGAAAATATACCCCCTGATCACTTGTAAGTGTTACCCAGACATGTTGGACAACAAGCTCCCAGGACTGTGGTAGCCATGGACATATACCCAGGCCCTTCTTCCCACGGCACTCCATCATTGGCCAGCGAGGAACAGAAGCAGCCTCCCAGGCTTGAAGTAGCAGGGCTTTGAAATGTGCAATGAAGCTGACCTTGGCATTGAGGCCTTTTATTCTCACATAGGCACATGGTACATCAACCATTAGATTTGTTTCAGGGCATGTCTGGGAGGGTGAATGGTGGTGAAACCAAGACTTGAGTGTAGGAGGGCAGTTCTGAGGTCCCTCCACATACTCTCAGCATCCATCACCAGCCCCAGACACTTTCTGCCTGTCACAGCAGCAACTGTAAAA
Source organism: Hyaena hyaena (assembly GCF_003009895.1). Lineage (NCBI taxonomy): Eukaryota > Metazoa > Chordata > Mammalia > Carnivora > Hyaenidae > Hyaena > Hyaena hyaena. The sequence continues at coordinate 593,688 of NW_024081492.1, forward strand.
GAGATTTTTTAAAAAGAGAAGGGGTGTCCCAGCAGGAATTTCTGGTGCCTGGTTCAGCCAAGGCTGCATGTTATATAACCACAGGGTAATGAAGTCAGGGACGCTCTGAGGGGCCCTTTTTGATCTCCAACTTCCAAGCCACATCCTAGCGAGCTTTAAAACTCCCCTCATCCTATTTTAAATAATCTCATTTCAAGTGGGGTTTTTTCCCCCTCACTTTGAATTGTCCTTCTCCTACCATTTCCACAGAGCATCCACCTTGAAATTTGTAGAAAAGGGTGCCAGCCTGTCTTAAAACACATCAATTACTAATGATGGGGGGTGCTAGGGAAGAAGATCACTGATGGAGAACCCCACTTTCCAGCCCCCAAAGTAGAATGAGAAGGAACATAGACCAGAGTCAGCACACGTAGTTTCAGATTCCTGCATCACCATGCATGCATTTGCTAGGGCTGCCTAACAAAGTACCACAGACTGAGGGGCTTAACCAGCAGAACTCTATTTGCCCACACTCGTGGAGACTGGAAGTCTGAGGTCAAGGTGCAGACTGGGTTGATTTCTTCTGAGGTTGGCTTGTAGATCACCACCTGTCTTCTTGCTGTGTCTTCATGCGGTCTTCCCTGGGTGCATGTCTGTGTCTTAATCTCTTCTGACAGGGACACTAATCATATTGGGTTAGAGCCCACCCATATGACCTCTTTTCCCTAATCACCTCTTTAAAGACCCTATCTCCAAATTCACTCACATTTTGAGATACTTGGGGTTAGAGCTAAAACATATGAATTTGGGGGACACAATTCAGCTCATAACAACCATGTACCAACTAGGTGGTCTTCAGTGAGAATTTTTTATGCCTCATGTGCCTCTGTTTCTTTATCTGAAAAATGGGCACCATGATCATGGTGACCTCACGGAGCTGTTGTGAGGATTAACTGGCTAGATACCTTATGGATTAAGTAGGAGTTAGAACAGTGTCAGGAATTATTATTTCAGAGGGAAGCCAAACTGATTCTCAAGACCTTGCTTTTTCATTCCAGTGGTCTGTCAGGACAGGCATGCCCCACTCTGTCCTCAGAATCAGAAACGGTCTATGGTCAGCTATTTTTACTCTTTGAGAGTGCTGAGTGGTTCAGATTCCCACAAACCAAAATGTAAAACCATGGCAGGATGGACCATGAGGGCAGACCAGAGCACCCAGACACCTCCCCAGCACTGCTTCATGGCACCCAAATATCTCCCCATGCCACTCTTGCCCAACTGTAGTGGCTTAAAACTTGGCAGCAAATTCCTTTATCTTCTCTCTCATCAAAAAATAACAGTCTGGTTACCTTATCCTTGACTGTGGGCTGGTTAGTGCTTCACTTCCAGAAAATAGTGAGAAGAAAGTGACATTGCATGGCTTTCCAGACTGTTGTCATAAAAGGCAACAAGGGCTTCAGTTTCTCAGAGTATGGACACTCAGAGCCCTGAGACTCCATGAAAGAAGCCCAGCTACCCAGAGCTGCCATACTAGAGAGACCATATAAGAATAGAAGGAAAATCCCAAGGAGCTCCAGATTTCCTACTTCAACTATCTTGAATGTTTCCAGCCCAGAAGCCAAACATGAGAATAAGCAATCTTCATATGATTCCAGTCCCCATTCCTCAAGCCACCCCAAACAATGCCAACTAGAGTAGAAAAGCTGTCTCCCCAGATCTGTGAGCATGGAAATGGCTGATCTATGCCACCATGTTTTGGTGTAACTTGTTATGCAACTGATGTATCTGGAGCACCAGTTTAGCTAACTGGCAATGACTTTGGGCAGCCTTTGTGTGGGGGTGCTTCTCCAGGCTACAGCCTCTCCCTTTGATGCATTAGGTTATAGATCTCTGATAAGGAGCTCTATGCCCTGTATGGGTTTAGGTCTAGGTTATTGGAAATTGACAGAAGGAACTTCTGTGTATTGCCAATGACAGTTGAGAATCTTAAAAAAAGAGCAGTTCTGGTTATGGTTTGTCATGCAAGTGATAAATTACGGGTGCAAATTAAATTATGGCATGGGAAAATCTTAACTGAGAGGAAGGTTGATCGAGAAGGAAAAGAAAGAAGGTAGGGGATTACTATGGTTTTAGGGCACTTTGTTCTACAGGGAAATAAAACACACTCACCAAAAAGACCCCTTTGCTACCCCACATGCGTACACACACACACACACTCCGCAAAGGTTCTCCTTTGCATTTTCAGAGGAACTAGAGCAGCTTTTTCCATTGGTTGACTCACTCCATAATCCTCATAGTTAATTCAGCAACTGGGAATCCCATGAAAATCTGCCTAGCCCGGGGATCTCTGGGTGCATCCAAGCTATAATCCTGCAAAGCCTCCCCATGTCCCCTTGACTAGTTAAGCAGATCTTTATATCATCAGGGCAGCTTCCAGCATGTTAGAAATAAGATTAAATGGTGACTCTTTTCCCTTTGGGATAAAAGAAATGATGAATTGGGAAGTCTTAAGAGTCTGTGTGCTGTCAGTTTTCTTTGAGGGAGGCTTGAAGAGGTAATGATGGCACTGGAATGTCTCAAGTTCAAAGCTCTTCAAAATCAGTACATTCTGCAGTGCTCTGTCATGGGAAGCCATATAGGTGGTGAGAGATCAACCATTCTGGAAAGAAAGATGGGAAGAATAAGAACTGATATCACCAGAACCTTGACATTGAAGCTTTGACAGCAAGGCAGAGGTTCATCTGGGGGGCAGGCAGCTGCAGCATCCATACCAGCTGTCATCTGATGTCACTGGGACACGCAGCACAGCACTGAAGGAAATCAGAAAGGACCCCATCTGTTGGGACATCATTGGGTCTACTGTCTTGTGTGTTCAGAGCAACTGGATGGGTAATTCACTCATTCCTTGCCTGGGGAATAAGACGTGAGTTTCTGTCCTAGCGTGAGAGATCCAAAGGAAGATGCTTGTTGGGCTAGAAGAAGCTGCAGCTCTGGCTTCATTTTAAGTCTGCGCTGCACAGAGAACAAGAGAATGTTGAGCTTTCCTTAGGTTTTCCTAAGGAAACCTAGCTTTTCTTAGGTTTTCCTAATGCCTGCCAGGGTAATTGCTGGTAATGCCCAGAGACATTTTTCATGGACCTACAGTACTGTCCTGCAGAACCACAGTTTCATTGGCTCTGAAAAAGTGTTCTTAACTTAAAAGTACAACTTTAAGGGCTGCTTGTCTCTTTCTGGTATGGGTTTGATTTGAAAGGTGCCTCTAGGATTGTCTGTTCTCTTTCTTTAGAGGCCAATTGAAAGTTCATTTTCCAGACTCTTCACTCTCACCTTCTGGAGATAATAAAAGGAGACAAAGAACGTAATTTCTAAGAAATCTTCCCCCCGCCCTGCAAATCTACCAAGCTTCCTGTTTTTAAGGATCTCCTCTTGATTGGCATCTGCCCAGTTGTAACTTCCTCTGTCCTGGTAGCCAGCCTGCAGGGACACTTGAGTGGATCTCCAGAGATTGACACTACCTAACCAATAGGGTCAGAATAAGATCATTGTCCCCTAGGTCTCTTAGCTCCTTGAATAGTTATCCCTACCTGCCCCCTCAGTAGTGCCCCTTAGCACTCAGATCTAACTACCTGAGTCGTATACATGGGTAAAAGGTTTTGTTTTATTTATTTTTTTAACTCAGGATACTTCGTATTTTTCACCCAAATAAAGAATTGGATTTTGGCACTCTTTCTCAGAGTGTGTTGGATTTGGTCCCTTCAGGAATAATATCTAGTTCTCAAACATGCAGAGAAGTGAAGTGTTCCCTAGGACTCACATCCTGTAAACATGTCCTTGGGTATGTCTGTTTACTTCTAGACCAGCATTTCTCAAAGCGTAATGTGCAGATGAATCACTGGGAATCTAGCCAAAATGCAGATTCTGATTCAGAAGGTCTGGGGCAGGTCTGAGACTAGACGTTTCATCCCTGCCCCCCCCCACCCGCCAAAGTTTATTTATTTTGAGAGAGACAGAGACAGCGTGAGTGAGAAGAAAGGCAGAGAGAGAAAGAAAGGGAGAGTGAGAATCCCTAGCAGGCTCCACAGTATCAGCACAGAGCTCAATGCAGGGCTGAAATTCACAAACTGTGAGATTATGACTTGAGCCGAAACCAAGAGTTAGATGTCAGCATTTCTAACCAGCTCCTAAGTGACGCAGCTGCTCCCCTACCCCAAACTCCACAAGGCTGTAGGGTATATCCAGTCTGCTGCTCTTACCCACTCTGCCCAGGAACACGTGTTACACCCCCCTTCCTTCGTCCTTTCAGCTGTCTGCTCATGGCAGATCATTACCCCATGAGGCATGGAAGCCCGGAAATGCCAGATTTCCTAGTTGCAAATGTAGCCCTGTCGCTCTTATCAGCCCTTCCATCTAATGTCAAGCATCCATCGAGCTCCTTCTTGTGTTGACATCAAGCAAGATGCAGAGGTGATGGGTTTCCAGGGGCTACCTGGGGCAGCCCCTACAAAATTCCTGCTGTGCTCTCACAAAGTCAAGGACACAGAAAGAGAACCAGATGAGAAAACAAGATGAGTACTTAAGTGCAGGATTGCACGGTGCCAGCGCCACAACCTTCAGGAAATTGGGAAGAGTCTTTGGAGCTTGATGTGGGATAGGGAGTGGGAGCCAGATGCTGAGATGCACCAAGACGGTGACCAGAGTGAGCACTCACTCATTGGAGGGATGGGATGGGGCCATTAAGAGCCTAGCTTGCTGGTACCTGAAAGTCTATACAGGTTTAAAGGAATACAAAAGAGGGAAACTGAGTCAAAATGCCTGAGTCATGTCTAGAGAGTCTCTGAGTGATCTGGTACCAGTGCTTTAAGGTAGTTCTCTGCTTGTCCTCACACCAGCAGCCGCAATTTACAGCAGTTGAGGAAGTGTTTTTGATCATAAAGAGCGGAAAAATGAAAATCTGTTTCAGGGAGCATGGTCCAGAACATTTTTACTCCTGTCCGTGAAGTTTGCATAGACTTCTGAGAAGGCCTTTCGCAATGCACCACACTTTTGCCTAAACTGGGAAAGAGCATATCTGAAAGCAAACTTCACATTCCAACCACGCTGGATTCTTTTCCAACCCTGGAGCATAAAGATGAGTTCAGATGAGTTCAGTTAGAGATTTTTTTTTTCTTTTCATTTTGGTTTAGTTTGGGTTTTTAAACAATAGGAACTACGAAATGTCGTGTCTTGAGTTCCAAGCAAGAGAAGGGGATTCCCATCAGTGGCTGCTGCACACTCCAGAATTTGCCCAGGAGGCTTGAAAAACCCACAGGCCCGTTTTGCTAGTGTTCATTTTATTTTGATGGTGGCAACATTTTTGCCATAAAACCATCCTCAGAATGAGTGGTTCTTGGCCCTGGAAATTTAACTTCTGTCACTTTCTGTGCTGACTGTAAGCACCTGGTTCACTCAGTTCTGAGGCTGGATCAGTAAGCCTGGGGTCCTTATTGCAGAGACTTAGCCTTTCAGTAGCTTTTGCTTTTTAATGAGTAATGTTTATTAAAACTTCATAATGTAGTAGGATTGGCCAGCACACTGCCCTCTAGAATTGTGCTGCCCAGTTGAGCAGCCCCTAGCTACATTTAAAATTAAATTAAGTTAAATTGTAAGTGTGATTTTAATTAATTAAAATTGAATTTAAATTTGAAATCCAGTTTCTCAGTCATACCAGTTTCAAGTGCTTCATAACCACAGGTTGATAATAGTTACCATATTGGATGGCGTAGACTGTAGACTGTTTCCGTCATCACAGAAAGTTCTGTTGGACAGCTGTTTTGGAAGCTAAGCCCACACATTGTCTTGATACCCAGCAGTGGATGGGAAATGGGCCTGCAATAAATGAGCAGAACATCTGAGAAGAAGAGCAAATGTGTGTTTCTAAGAAGAGAGATCAGACCTGTATCACCCCAGTGGGGCTGAGCTTACTACCAATAGGTGCAAACACCTTGTGGCCAGCTGCATCTCTGTGGCTCGGGAAGAAGAAGAATTGAAGAGCACACTTTATTCTCCACAAAAGTCCCCCTTTTTGAACAACTCTTTCTCATGTCAGGAGTCGGGACATAGACCTCCCTCAAAAAAGCCAAGGCCTTCATGAAATCTCTTCAGTTCTCACCTCCTATTACTTTTCTTCAAGAACTTACTTGCTTTGCCTCAGCTCTTATTTTGAGGCCTCTTTACCTGGCATCTGCCTTTATGTCCTGTGCCTTCTCTCTGATGCTTTAATAGGACTCTCTTCTTCCTTTGATCTTGATGTGACCTCTGAAGATCATTTTTCCAAAATTTCTCTTTGACTGTTCTACAGGCATTAAGCCTGGAATCCTGAAGCCCAGTCCTGGATTCGTGCCTGAGACACTCACTTATCTGGGAAGGGGGTCCAGACAAGTTCTCTGTGTCAAAATAAAGCTATATGTTTGAGTCAGCTCTCACTGTGTATCAAACACCCCCTAAATCTCACTTGTACAAAACAATAAGCATTTATTTCTCATATATTATATTCATTCTGGGGCCCAGATTGAGACAGGAGCAGCTACTCAAGGAAAGGTATTCTGTGGTGATAGCAGAAATACAATAGACCAAATAAGATATGCCAGACCTCTTCATTCTAGGCTCAGAACTGATGAACCATCACTTTTGTTCTCATTTCAGCATCCAAAGAAAGCACATTCTACCTTTTATAAGAATTGCAAAATTATGTGGTATAAAGTGTGGATCCAGAATGAAGAATCAGGGCCAATAATTCAGTCTGAAACATTGCTAGAACACATGTCCAGCTCTTGAGAAGAAAAAGTGAGCTGGTTAATCAGTCATACAGCTCACGATCATTGAGTTCTAACTCAGTGGATGATTTCTGGATAGTATCAGTTATCTACTGCTTTGTAAGAAACTATAGAAAAACTTAGTGGCTTAAAACAACAACCATTTTATATGGTTGATCATTCTGTAGGTCAGCAGTTATGGGTCAGCTCAGCAAAATGACCCTTCTGGTCTGGGCTCTCCTGGCTGGGTTTGCTTAATGTCACCGGCTGAGAAGGCTGCACCTTTTATTCTCTAGCAGGCTATCCCAGACTTGTTCACATGATGATGGAAAAGTTCCCATTGAGAGTCAAGCTCAACACCTCTAGAGACTGAGGCCTGGAGCTGGTACCCCACCACTTCTGCTGCATCTTATGGCTCAAAGAAAGAAGCCCAGATTCAAACGAAGGAACAAGGAATAGTTTCTGCCTCTTGATGGGAGGAGCTTCAAATAATTTGGGGTCATTTTTTTTCAGTCCCCTGGATATATCTGGCATATATATTCTGTGATTGGAAATAAAACTATGAAGCTTACTTCACATCCAAAATTTACTATGTAGAGGCAAGAGGCATCCTGAGGAGTGCGAAGTATAGGTGCAGGTAGAATTCAGAAAAAGCAGTGTCCCTTTCATCAATTTCTCCATTTGCAGTGGGGCATCATTGCATGTCTTGTCTTATTTGATGAGACCACATTTGAAGAATGTTGACATTATATGATATATTATTATGGCAGTCAGTTATTAATCCAACATGACACCAACAATTTCCTGTGTCTGAGTTTACTAAGACAATCCCTGTGGATGTCCGTCCTAAGCCAGTACCACCTGTCAGGTTTTTTTTTCTAAGAGATGGAGTTGCAGCTGCTAATAACAGCTGTCAACAACAGCTGTAACAATAACACTAAACCCCAACTTTCTAGAACTTCATTCTTTCTGGGAGCCAGAGTGACTATAAGCATATGTTATGTCATTTATCCCTACAGTGGTATATTTATTCAGGAACAGTTGTCCACAAGCAAATGCAAGTAGTAAATCCTTAAAATATATGTCTTTTCCTTGAAGTACTAGTTTTCCATTTCATCCCACCAAGAGTTTTAATGCAACACTTTCCTACTTCAGACATTTTTTATCTATTCATCTGCTTGAAATTTATTTTGGACTGCCCTTTCTCCATCTTTGCTGAATTCTATCTTTCTTGCAATTTATCTGTAAGAATAGTTCATTTTTCCATCATTTTAGTTCATCCACCATTAGCTTGTTAAGGTATTAGTGAATTTGTTTTAGTAAATCTTTATTATTTTTTAATATTACTTGGATTTATAAAATATCTCAACTTAGTCACTTATTCCAGTAAAAATCTGCCAGAATTCAGAATTAAAGGGAAATTGACATATATTGAGTACCAACTACATGCATGCTCCACAGTAAGGCTTGCCATTATCCCTCTCATCCTCCCTTGTTCATCCTCTACCCTTCATGTAAGGGGTACATTATTATTTTCATATTTCAGCTGAGAAAGTTGAGGCTCAGAACAGTGAAGCACCTGGCCTAGATCCTAGGATGAAAGTCAAGAAAAGCAAGAATATGATTCATGTCGCCTTTCCTGATGACAAAACTGTGACAGAGTTACACATAGAGTAAGTCAGAAATTCCAGTGTTTTTTCCCAAAACATCTATTTTTGTGCTTTGTCCATAGTAAGTGACAAAAAAGTGATGTTTAATTGAACAGAATCAAGTCCATCTTTAGAGTAACGGTGCAACTTATTTCAAGAGTAAGTGATTATTCCTTTGTTCTATCTTCCTGGGTTCGGAGACATCTCCCCAGGGAAAAATGACACATTAAGCCTAAGTAATCCGTGCTTCATTGTAAATGGTTATTTCCTCAACTCCAGCCCTCTGTATACACTACAACCTAAAAACTTTACATAGGTTACTCTGGGAATCTTACTCCACCCCCCAAGTATTCTAATCATCAAGCATTAGGAATAAGGATAACAATGCTGATGTAAAGGAAAAATATTTATTTTCATGGATCAAGTCCCTCCATCTGAGATAGTTGCTTTGAGTATTTCAGTTATTAGCAATATGCCAATTTGATTATCTCCCCCAAACTTTTCAAAATGAATATGAACTGTCATGGAGAGCTAGTTGATTCCTGGGAATTGAAGACTATTCTTACAAGGTTATACAAGCAGAAAAATAACCTGAATTACTGGAGATTACAGATTAACCAGGAATGAAGCCCATTAGAGCCCTTCAAACTCCCCTGGTCATGCAAGGCAAGGTGAAACAGTTCAGTATCAGAGTCAGTGTGTGAGTACATCAGGCACTTAAGAAGGCTCTATGGAAATGAAGGCATTCATTTGGGGATCCATTCTGTTGAAGGATATGCCTACTACTGGGAAGCAGTTACCTATCTGTGCTTTTTTTTCTGAAGAGTTGCACACAGGCCATTCTTTCCGGTTACTATCTCCCTATTTTTACAGGTAAAAATATTGTTATTCCATTACATCTGGATTTTCTACTTTCCTGACTATGTCTCCCATTATTACCGTGGTATCTCTACCATGAAGGATTTGGGCTTTTTGAAGAAGAGAGAAATTCTTCACTTAGTTTTAGCACTCATATGTCTAACGTGATGCTTGAGCATTCTGTTTTTACAAACCTCAAAACCACTTACAACTTCTATGGACATAAAAGAGTCATGACTCTTGTGTTTTACTTGGAAGATGGGTTGAAGATTAATTAAAAGGTACAGAATGAAAACTATTAAACGTTCTTGGGGAGAGGAGATTATGATAAAATAGATAAGAGAGCAACAAGCTCTAAGATTCAAAAAAGGAAAGAATAGTAAGTCATGCCTGACCAACATTATCTTAATTGTTTCACTATGTTAATTAGTAGAGAAAGGAGCACCATGTTGCCTTCCCTTAAGAAGTATGTTCTGTTGAGTGATTTGTGAAATATTTACTGTCACATTTTTTTAACAAGTATAAACACTGAGCAATGATAAGTGACAAGGATTTCATAAGAAGAGCTGTATTAGCACAGGTAGAAGTAAATTTGAAGTAACTTTAAGGAAAAATTTTAATCATCTACCAAGATTAACAGATATCTTATTGAAAAACCTGCAGAAGTACCAGTGTTCATATCACTGATAAGTACAGAGAGCATGAGAGTGACATTAGCAAGATGGTGGAATAGGAAGGCCCAGACACTCCTTCCCTGTGGATATGGACCAAATGTAGGAGCCATATAGTTGCCTCTGTGAGAACACCAAAAGCCGGCTGAGAGGTTATAGCAACCTATAGGTTGCTCCAGATGAATGCAAAGCTAAAGAGAGCTGCATTGGAGCAGGTAGAAAAGTCCATTGCACTTACCCACCAAGTTCCATCTCACTCAGCATATGCAACATGATTGGGAGAAAACTCCCAATTCAATCCCTCTTCCTTGTGAGGGAAAAGAAAGATGGAAAGCATGTCCAGTGTTCTGGCTTTTCAAGGTGCTTCCAAAGAATGGTTTCTATCTTTCCTGACTCCGAGCACTGACAGGAAAGGCAGTAGCATTCTTTGGATGCCTGGGAGACACTGAGAACAAAGATGAGCCTCTTGACTTGGTACAGCATCAGAGAGATTGCAGTACCACAGACAGACACCAAGGGAGGTTGGTGAGTAGAAACAGGTGCGTTTCTTTAGCTGGGAGATTTCACACACAAACCTAGGGAAGACTCAACCCAGAAAAGGTTTGAGAGACTTACTGAATCTCTAGCTGGCCTGATTGGTCAAAATTTTCCCCTACCTGAAGATAATCCATAAAGACTGCAAGAAGTGACTCTTCTTTTCAGATATCCACATCTCAACAAAAGATGTATACATTGCATACAAAGAAACAGGACAGCATGGCCAAATCAAAGAACCAAAATAGATCTCTATAAACAAACCCTAAAGAAATAGAGATCTAGAAGTTATCTGACAGAGAATTCAAAATAACTATCAAAAATATGCTCAATGAGCTAAAAGAGAACACAACAGATAACTACATAAAATCAAGTAAATACTGTATGAACAAAATGAGAATATCAACAAAGAGAGAGAAACTTCAAAAAAGAACCATACAAATTCTGCTGAAGAGTACAGTAACTGAATTGAAAAATTCACTAGAGGGGCTCAACAGCAGACTGGCTATCAAGAAGAAGAAACAGCAAACTTAAAGGCAAGTAATTTGAAATGATCCATTCATAGAAGGAAAGAGGAGAAGAGGAAGAAGAACAAGAAGAAAGAAAAATGAAGAGAGTCTAAGGGGCTTATGGAAAACCATTAAGCAGACCAATAAAGCGTTCTGGGAGTCTTAGAGATTGCAGAGTGCCAGTGGGTGGTGTTGGAGTGGGAAGAAAGCCTATTTGAATAAATAATGGCTGAAAACTTCCCGAATTCAAGGAAGGAAATAGACATACAAATTCAATAAGCTTAAAGAAATCCAACCAGGATTAACTTAAAGAGACATACACAAATACACATAATAATCAAACTACCGAAAGGCAAAGACACAGAGAGAGTCTTAAAATCCACAAGAGAAAAGGAATTCATTTTGTACAATAGAGCTCTCATAAAATTACCCACAGAAACTTTGCAGGCCAGAAGGGAATGGAATAATATATTTGAAGTTCTGAAACAAAAGTAAATAAAACTGCCAACCAAGAATACTAACAAAACCGTTTTTCAAAATTGAAAGAGAGGAGTGCCTGGGTGAAAAGTCAGTTTAGTGCCTGACTCTTGATTTTGGCTTAGGTCATGATCTTGCGGTTCATGGAATCAAGCCCCACATTGGGCTCTGTGCTGATGGTGCAGAGCCTCTTTGGAATTCTCTCTCTCCTTTCTTTCTGCCCTTTCCCCCACCCTTCTCAAAACAAGTAAACTTTAAAAAAATCAAAGAGAAAGCAAGAACTCTCAGATTAACAAAAATTGAGAATTCATCATCAGTAGGCCTGCCTTATAAGAAATGGTAAAAGGATCCTTCAAGTTGAAATGAAAGGTGCTTAATAGCAATATGAAAACATATGAAAATATATAATTCTTTGGTAAAGATAAATACAGGCAAATATAGAATCCTGTAGTATTGTAAATTTGGTGCATAATTACTTTTAATTTCTGGTGTAGAATTTAAGGAACAAAAGCATTAAAAATGACCATAAATGATAAATGAGTAGAAAGAAATAATCTCAGAAGCTCCATGTACATGAGACCCTGTGGAAGGCCACTTTGAATTATGCTCAGAAAAGTTTCTGTTTTGAGTAAAGTTTTCTAACTGGAGATGAGGGAAACAGAAGTAAAAGCATTAGGTAAAGTCAAATAATAAATGTCAGATAGCGTGTGACTTTGAAGATATATCTGTTCAGTAATAATATTAATAGCAGTAAGTTTTGTGACAAGAAGCAGCTACCAGAATACTCATGAGGACCCTATGTTTGACTTGAATGATCTGGGTTGACTTGTGATATATGACGTGAGAATTTCCAGAATCCTCAGGTTCTTTGCTTTTTATGCCGACTAGGTAACTCTGGTTCTGTTTTGAAAGAGGCTCTGATGATGAAAATAAATAGCGGGTTAGGATCAAAGAGACCGTTTGAGAAAGAAATGACCCTGATTCTGGTTCTGAAACAGAATCCCAGAAGAATAACAAAATATAACTTTTAGTGTTAAAAAAAAAAAGAAATAAAACATTTTTTAAAATTTTTTATTTATTTCTAGGAGAGAGAGTGACAGCATGAGCAGGGGAGGGTCAGAGAGAGAGGGAGATACAGACTCTGAAACAGGCTCCAGGCTCTGAGCTGGCAGTCAGCACAGAGCCCGATGCGGGGCTCGAACCCACGAACCGCGAGATCATGACCTAAGCGAAAGTCGGATGCTTAACCGACTAAGCCACCCAGGTGCCCCAGAAGTAAATAAAACATTTTTAAAAATTAAAAAAAAACATTTTTAAGTCTGTAGAGTACTAATGCCTCTTGCCTCTCCCTCTGTCATGTTTTGGACCATCAGGGAGAGCAAAGGAAATGAATGTGGTTGGGACATCATTCTCTGTGACATCTGTGTTTGTATAGAAGGAGAGTAGGTGGAAATTGTGAGCTTGAAGAGTTTGTAGTTCTCCTTCATTCCTCTTGTAATTAGTAAGACTCCCTGTGGGCAGTGCAGGGACTGTTTGACCACAATTTTAGGCACAAAATGTAGTGCTACAGTATGACCAAGAATGAGTTCTAAATTCTTCTGTAAATTTGGGCTGTGGGTACCTCCACTCTGAGCCATGCCAGAGCTTCCCTGTACATAGCTTGAAATGATGCAGGAAATAATGCAAAGGTTAGAAGTGTGGACTTCAGAGATGCCTGGGTGGCTCAGTCGATGGAGGGTCTGACTTCAGCTCAGGTCATGATTTCATGGTCTGTGGGTTTGAGCCCCATGTCAGACTCTGTGCTGACAGCTCAGAGCCTGAAGCCTGCTTCAGGTTCTGCATCTCCCTCTCTCTCTTTGCCCCTCCCCTGCTCATGCTCTGTCTGCCTGTCTCTCCAAAAAATAAATAAACATTAAAAAATATTTTTTAGGTGTGGACTTCAAGCATGACTGAACCTTGCCGCCATTATGCTGAGTAAAATAGGCCAGACACAAAAGAGAAATACCATATGATTCCACTTGTGGGAGGTATCTAGAGTAGTCGAATTCATAGAGACAGAAGTAGAATGGTGGTGGTCAGGGTCTGTAAGCGAGGAATAGGGGTTGATACGTACAGAGCAAAGTTTCAGTTTGGAAAGACAAAGTCCTGACCATGGGTGGTGGTGATGGTTGCACAGCAGTGTGAATGTCCTTCATGCCACTGAAGTGTATGCTTAAAAATGGATAAGATGATATCTCTTATATTGTGTGTATCTTACTGAAACTTTTTTAAAAGTCTAAAAATCATTATATGGGCTTAAGGGTCTGGCAAATGGGGATTTGGACCCAACCCTGTCACTCTCAGCTGTGGCAAGCCTCTCCACTATTCTAAGCTTCCATTTGCCTCTCTGTAAAATGGAAGCAACCACATGGGTCTGCAGGGGGTTATTGGAAAAGTTGGAGGCTATGGCAGATTCATTAAAGACACCCCACACACAGCCTCAGATGCAAGTCTTTGGGGCCCCCATTGGCCTAAGGAAAGCCAGATATTTTTTATCACAGGAAAACAATTTGAACCATACTCTGATTAGAACCCTTGCCAGCGTGGGATTGGTAGAGGTCAGCAGCACCTGGCACATGGACACAGGTGTATTCATTTCCTACTGCCACTCTCACAAATTTAGTGGCTTAAAACAACACAGTGGATTTCCTATAAGTTCTGTGGGTCAAAAGTTAGAGTGGCCATAGAGCTGCATTGCTTCTGGAACCTTCTGGAAGCTTCAAGGGACAATCTGATTCCTTGCTTTTCAGCTTCTAGAGATTGCCTGCATTCCTGTGTTTAGGGCCCTACCTCAGGTCACTCCAACCTCTTAATCCCATCGTCAGATTTGCTATTCTCTCTGACCCTGACTCCTCCCTCTTGTGATTACATTGGGCCCACCTAGGAATCCAGGATAACCTCTCCAGCTCAAGCTCCATAACTCAATCATATCTGCAAAGTCCCTCTTCTCATGTAAGCTAACATACCCCTAGGGTCCCCAGATCAGGATGTGGACATCTCTGCGGGGCCATTCTTAGCCACACCAGGCAATCTGGTTTGTTTGTCTGTTCTCTTCAGGAGACTATTGAACTGCCCCTTTATGTCATCCCTGAGGGTCACCTCAAGGGGTAAAGGACAGTTGTGCTGTGGGTTAGATCAGATCTGGGCCTGTAGTCCTAGACTAGCCTTCAAAAATGCTGAGCCTGATCCTACAGCTCCTTGGGTTGTTCAGATTTGACAGCTGGGCCCTGTGGCCTGCTTCCCATGGCAGAAGTTTGCCATTACAATGAATCATAAGTTCCTACAAGATAGGGACCTGCCTTCCATTTTATTTTTATTACTGGAGGAAAAAAGTTGCTTCTTTACAGAAAATACAAGCATGGGCTTTTGAGTCAGTCAGCTGGCTCCATTACTGGGCATACAAAGCTTGTTAGCAAGTTATGAAGATCCTTGGCTTTCCATGTCTGTAAAATGGGGACATTATGCAGCCCCGCATCAGTCAGCTGGGAGCCTCAAACAACTGGTATTTTTTCTCACACTTATGGAGGCAGGAAGTAGAAGATCGAGGCACTGACAGAGCAGGTGACATCTTCCCTCTGTTTGTGTCCAGATCTCCTCTTCCATATAGACACCAGTCATAGAGTATTGGAGCCCACTGTGGTTACCTCATTTTTAACATAATTACCACTTTCGTGACCCCTCTCTCCAAATACAGTTGCCTTTTGAGATTCTGGAAGGTAAGTCTGTAACATATAAACTTGGTGGGGGAGCCTGGAGAAGGCAGCACAAATCAGCCTGTAACAAACATCCATCTCAGTGAGGTACATGATCAATTAATTAAAGCATGTAGAGAAAAGCCGTTAGGATGGTGCCTGGCACTCGTAAATATTCCACAAAATGCTACTGTTGCTGCTGTGGCTGCTCCTATTGTTTTTAAAGGAAGTTGGCCAACACTCCCTCCCACCCCTTTCTATATCTGTTATAAAAAGGTTCACATGTTTATAAGTTGTTTTAAAAAGCTTCCTGTGTCTTCCATTTCCTTTTGGGTTCCCTACTTATTTTTATATGCATGGCCATTCCCAAATACTAAGACAGTACTGCCACTGAAAAGAGATGCATTTTCAGGCCTTTGCTCCATGGCAGTGGTATTTATATTCGATTTAAAGGAGGCTACTTATCTCCTTGAAATGCTTATTAACAAGGCATACCTGAGTCACATTTTCAGCGCAGCAATGCTGGCTTTGATTTTCATAGGCCACTTTTTTTTTTCTTAAATAGTTTATTGTCAAGTTGGTTTCCATGTAACACCCAGTGCTCATCCCCACAAGTGCCCTCCTCCATGCCCATCACCCTCCTTCCCCTCCCCCCACCCCCATCTACCCTCAGTTTGTTCTCAGCATTCAAGAGTCTCTCATGGTTTGCCTCCCTCTCCCCAACTATTTTCCCCTTTCTTCTCCCCCATGGTCCTCCATTAAGTTCCTTCTAATCCACCTATACATGAAAACATATAGTACCTGTCCTTCTCTGTCACAGGCCATTTTTGATTCGGTTTGTTTGTTCCCTGTAACTCCTGGGATACAGAGTTTTATCATTCATAGAAACACTGGGAAAATGAGTTGCTCATTTATGGATCCCAGTCACCCAGCTGGCACCAGGAACACTGCCAGGGAAATTCTACACCCTCTAGGAAAAAATGATGAGCCTCACAATATGTAGGTCCTGAACATTCATCCAGTCTCCACAAAGAGACTTGTGCCAACATGGCGGAAGCAGTTTTAATCACAGTACCTCAGAACCAGTGACATCCCAAATGTTCATCAACACGTTAATGGGTTACAAAAGGAATACAGCTCAGTGATAAAAAGGAGCAAGTTATTGACACACAACAACACAGACAAACTCAAGAAGCAGCAGATGCATAAGTAAATCCACTGTGTGATTCCACCTATGAAGCTCTAGAACAATGAAAACTAATCTGTGATAGAAATCAGATGAGTGGTTGACCAGATGGGAATAGATGGTCTGACTGATCAGAAGGAAATGGGGACACTTTAATGGATGAATTAAACGTTCTATCTATATCTTCACTGGGGTGATTGTTGCTACATGAACACACAGATTTGTTCATAAGTCACCGAGTTCTACATTTAAAATGTATGCATTTAGTTGCCTATAAATTAAGCTTTCAAATTTTATTTAAAAACCAATCCATAAATAAAACAACATCCTGCTCCATGCCATCTTCTCCAAATTCGAATTTGAGGTTATATTGACAGAGCCCTGAAGCCAGCCAACCTTTTGTGGCTCTCCTATCCCTGTGTGCTTTACAAACCTCAAAGGGCCATATTGGAGATGAGAAAGTGAGGCTGGGAGCTCTTGAACGGAGCGCCATGGAATATTACATATCGAAGTAATGCATAAGCCACCAGAATGCCTGGAATGAATAACTTTCTGCTGATCCACTGTGAAAATTCAGCAAACTCAAAAAGCCCTCTAAATTCCTCATTTCATTCCCAGAGCCTAAAATAGGTTTTCGTACTTATTTGCTGACTAACATTCTGTCCAGAATCTTTTAAGAAAGAATTCTTATAAATTATCAGCAAATGTTCTGCCTGAGTTTTGATGCTTTAGAAAGTGAGCATTGCAGTTTGCTGGGAGATACTGTGCAACAGAGAATATTAACTTCATCTGTTCCCTGCTCAGCATTCAGTAAAATTGGTCACTGTGTAATACAAGATCTGCTATGTATTTATCAGAGGACCTTATGATATGACTAGCATGTGGATCTAAATTACCCACCTGTATATGGGAGATAATATTACCTTCTTATGCCTATCTCATGCAATTTTGATGGAGAAATAAGAATTTGGAATAACTTAAAAAGGTGAGAGTCATACATAGTATTATGCCACACTTCTTTCATGTACGCCCATAAATGTCTATCTGAACATCAACAAAATTCTTGATTTATCTCTTCTCTATTACAACTTCCATAACTCTTACAGCAAGCCATTTTGAACTAGAACCCTCTTTCTCTCTCCCATTAATAGAAATTCTTTGTACTCCCACCCCATTCTTGCTTTCACCCCAAAGGAATTTTTTTTTATCTCTTCATCTGCATGGAAGACTTTGTTTAAGAACAAAGTAGGAAAAGGGGAGTTCCATTGGAAAAAAGAGCTGGATACCTGTCAGGCACCTTGAGCTGGTTTTGGTTCTCTATGGAGAAAGGGAATTGAGAAGCAGAACCCCGCAATCCTTAATGGTATGAAAACTCTGGGCATGTGCAGAGCTGACTGTCCCAGGAGGCAAAGAGTGTCACAGTATTGAGAAGACCCTTTTCCCTACCTCCAAATGAAACCCAACACTATGCTGACACTCAACACTCTTTTTGGTAAATCTAAAGATGGAAATGATGCCATGCAAGCTGACCTTTTTAAGGCAGTCAACTTCTTTCCTAAAAGGATTTGCAAAGAGCAGATGTAGAAACTGGAAAAAGACAAGAAAAACAAGGTGCACGTTGCGTGGCAATTCTAGGTGAACAAGTGGGCCAGTACCACACCTGAAACATCTTTGAAGTCCTCTTAGTTTTAGGAATGCTTGGGAGAGAGGGATGAGAGCCAGCTCTTCATGAGTCTGTGTATCCAATCAGGACACATTTGACTATCCCCCTTTTTTTTTTATGTTTTTTTTATTGGTATGTGTTTATTTTTTTAAATAGTTTATTGTCAAGTTGGTTTCCATATAACGCTCAGTGCTCATCCCCACAAGTGCCCTCCTCCATGCCTATCACCCCCTTTCCCCTCCCCGCACCCGCATCTGCCCTCAGTTTGTTCTCAGCATTCAAGAGTCTCTCATGGTTTGCCTCCCTCCCTCTCCCCCACTATTTTCCCCTTCTTCTCCCCCATGGTCCTCTGTTAAATTCCTCCTAATCCTCCTATACATGCAAACATATGGTATCTGTCCTTCTCTGCCTGACATATTTCGCTCAGAATAACACCCTCAAGTTCCATCCGTGTTGCTACATATGGCCAGATTTCATTCTTTCTCATTGCCATGTAGTATTCCATTGTTAGATAAACCACATCTTCTTGATCCATTCATCCGCTGATGGACACTGAGGCTCTTCCCATGATTTGGCTATTGTTGAGAGTGCTGCTGTGAACATTGAGGTACATGTGCCCCTATGTATCAGCACTCCTGTATCCCTTGGGTAAATTCCTAGCAGTGCTATTGCTAGGTCATAGGGGAGTTCTATTGTTAATTTTTTGAGGAACCTCCACACTGTTTTCCAGAGGGGCTACACCAGTTTACATTCCCACCAACAGTGTAGGAGGATGCCAATTTCTCCACATCCTCACCAGCATCTAGAGTCCTCTGATTTGCTCATTTTAGCCACTCTGACCGGCGTGACGTGATACCTCAGTGTGGTTTTGATTTGTATTTCCCTGATGAGGGATGCTGAGCATCATTTCATGTGTCTGTTGGTCATTTGGATGCCCTCTTTGGAGAAGTGTCTGTTCATATCTTCTGCCCATTTCTTCACTGGGTTGTTTGTTTTTCGGGTGTGGAGTTTGGTGAGTTCCTTATAGATTTTGGATACTAGCCCTTTATCTGATATGTCATTTGCAACTATCTTTTCCCATTCCATCAGTTGCCTATTAGTTTTATGGATTGTTTCCTTTGCCGTGCAGAAGCTTTTTATCTTGATGAGGTCCCAATAGTTCATTTTTGCTCTTGATTCCCTTGCCTTTGGGGATGTGCATTTGACTATCTCTTTGACAGCCCTATCCCTCCCCTTCTCTCTTTCTCTCTCCCCTTCTCTCACTCTTTCTTGCTGTCTTTTTCAAAGTTCATTATGGTTGGCTATATTTTCTGAGCTGTTTCCACATTCACGTAACATTCTGGTTTCTCTTTCGTAAATGAGGGAACAGGGTTGTATTATGTATAAGAGTCCTTCCATGATCACCAAACTGTGATTTTCTGAATAGAATGGCAGAGAACATGGTTTGTGAAGGTGTACTACATAGTTGCCCAAGGTTGGGCTCATATACCCTGCATCTGCTTCCCAGGGAGAATCTTTAAGCTTGGTGGGGTGGTAGGGAACAGGAGGGGTGGAATTTGAAAACTGAAATCTTACATTTCCTTCCCTATATAAAACAATAGGTTGGGTTCCAATGTATATTTATTCCAACTTCCATTCTGATAGGAAGTAATAGAAAGGAGTGGTTAAGGGCATGGACTCCCAACCAAGTTTTGTTTGAAATCCAGTCCCCCCAGTGGCCTTGTAATTAACTTCGTTATGTTCTCACTCTTCTCACCTATAAAATGGATATGGTTACAATATGACTTAATTCAGAAATTTGTAGCAAGGAGTGAAAGAATTTTCATAATGTTTGAAAGAGAATCTGGTACATAATTTATACACTATACAATTTGTTTACACAATATAAATAAATATAATATAATTTGACTTATACAATATAAAATTTATACAACTTAAACTACAAATTAGAGCGTGTATTATATTGAAATAATTGTCTGATTATATTTCTAGTATTCCTTCTTGAGTCTGTGCATCCCATGAAGACTGGACCAAATAGCACATGATAATAAATATTTAATTCATATTAGACAAATTTTAAAAATCCAGCAAAGATTGGGGTGCCTGGGTAGCTCAGTTGATTAAGCATCCAACTCTTGGTTTCAGCTCAGGTTACAATTTCAGTTTCATGAGTTCAAGCCCCACACTGAGCTCTACAGTAACACCACAGAGCTTGCTCTCTCTCCCTCTCTCTGCCCTTGCCCCACTTACACTTTCCCTGGCCCCCTCAAAATAAATTAATTAAAAAAAATTTTTAAAAATCCAACTAAGATAAAAGAAAATTAATGTCAGTTTCAAAGCCTGTGTGATTAGAAAGAAGACATCTGACTACATTTTGATGTTTGTGTCTTTGTTATTTCATAGACACAGCCTGTTACTAATTCATTACTGGCTATGAAATATGCCTATTTTTGAATGGAGGATCTGTCTCTTCATCTGAACTACATCATGTTTGGTTCTCAGGAGAGACATTTAACACCCTATCTCCATCTACAAGTTTATTGAAATAACAGTTGTGACACACAGAGAGAATGAATCCATTATTATTTCCCAGAGATGAGGAAGATATGCCAAGAGTGGTCTAGACACTTTCATGAATTTCTAGAGGATGGAAATTAGAAGTGATCGTACTGATCCAAAGCAGAGAAAGTCTCAATCCAGACCACATGTAAAAAAAGAGTTAAAGTAAAACTGGGTCCACTTGAACCTCCAGAGCTTAGAGTACAGGATCAGGAGGTGTGATGTGTGCAGAGGTTGGTGAAGAAGGAATAATTAGGGTAATTAATTAAATGACTATCCTTGTGCTTCAGGCATCTATTGCTGTTTAACCAGTCACTCCAAACCTAGTTATGTAAAACAGCATCCTTTTAAATCTGTGCTCCAGGAATTTAGACAGAACACAGTAGGGATGATTGGTCTCTGCTCCACAACATGTAGGAATAACTGAAAATATTAGGAAAAGCTAAGAAAATAGTGTCATTGGAAATTCTGGACTGGCTAGAGGTGACTTGACTGGCTGAGGCTGGGATCATCTGGAGGATTCTTCACTCACATTTAACCCTGCACTGAAGCGACTGGAGGCTGGGCTCAGCTGGGACTGTTATCTGGAGCACCTACACGTGGCCTCTCCATGTGCCTTTAGCCTCCTCACATATGGTAGCCTCAGGGTATCAGATGACTTCATGGTAGCTCTGGGATCTCAGGGTTAGTGTTCCAGAAAATAAGGTAGACATTGTATGGCCTCTTATGACCTAGCCTCCAAAGTCACATAATACCACTTCTGTCTTGCTGTATTGACAAGCCCACCTGGATTCAAGAGAAGGGGATACAGGTCTCCAATTTTTGTTGACAGGAGTGTCCAAGAATTTGTGACCAAGAATTTGCGGAAAACCACTCTACTTTAGAACAAGTGAATCAGCTGATTCTTTCTCATTTCCATCAGTTGACCAATGTCTTTTCCAAGGAAGAACCAGGAAAATGGTCTTTAAAGCAATAGAATATCTGTCTAGGGAGGTTTGTACCTCTGCCATAGGACTTTTTGGCTAAGAAACAAAAGTCCAAACTATCTTTGAACCGTTTCAGTGTCTAATATTGTAGAGGGAGTCAACAGGAAAGTAGACAAGTAAATCACAGTCAGTATTATATCTCCTCTTTATTTTGCCATTTGGGGGACCTACAACACTGACCAAACACCCTGAACTGAAGCTTGCCTGTCTATACACCCTATGTGCCTCCACAGAGCCAGCAATTAGCTCTCCCTTTTAGAGGACTTCAGGGATGCAGGCCTACACACCTGCAAAGAAAACTGATGCTGGTTGCCATATTACTCAGCCACTAGTTCCTATATATGAGCATGCTTCCAAAGACTCCCAGGCATTTGAGAAAACTTCCCAAAGGAAGGATCAAAATGGATAAACAGAAGAGCTGTCCACCAAGTAACCAAAGATAAATCAGGTGATAGAGATAAACTTAAAAATTTTAATTCATATTCTCAAGATTTCTACATGGATATTAAAGCCATAAAAATGAGAACAGGATGCTGAAAGGGGGGGAGGGAAGAAGTGAGGAGGGAATATCAGTAAAAAAATAAATTATATAAAATAATTTGTAATGTGACTTCCAAAATGTAAAAGAAGTATATGAAAAGGACAGAAATAATAGAATTGGCATGGCAATGACCAAAACAAAGACTTTAGAAACATAAGAATAGTGGATTTCAGAGCAGAAAGAAAAGGTGATAGAAAATTTAAGAAATGAAGGAAAAATTAAGAAACATGGAAAATCAACTGGCTGCTCTAATATGAAATTTAGCTGGAATTCCAGAAGAAGAGAGTACAGAAATTAGAGGAGAAGAAGTCAACAAATATATAATAATAGAAAATGTCCTCTAAGCAGAAGGAAAACACAAGTGTACATATTGAAAGACCGGACACAGTGGCAAAGAGAATGAAAATACATCTATACCTAAAAACATCTGCATGAAATGTTGAAACGTCTAGGCTAGAGATACTAAAATTTTCAGAAAGGAAACAGGCCATGTACAAAGGGATAGAATTGGATGAATTTCAGACTTTAACCGACAACACTGGATGCTAGAAGACAGCAGAAATATAGTTGGTTAGGAAAGGTAATAAATTTAGACCTAGATTCTATAGTTAGCTAAACTAGCCATCAAATGGGAGGCAAGATAAAAATGTTTTTCAGCAAAAAAAGGATTTTACCTCTCACATAACCTTTTTTTAGGTAGCTACTTTAGAATGTGCTCCAGCAAAATGAGGATAAAATCTGAAAAAGACATTGGCAAAATTAACACAGAAGTCTAATAAGAAGAAATCTCAGGGACGCCTAGGTGCCTCAGTCAGTTATGCATGGACTCAGATCATTATCTCATGACCCATGGGTCCAAGTCCCATGTTGGGCTCTCTGCTGTCAGCACAGAGCTCCGCTTCAGAACCTCTGTCCTCCTCCCTCTCTGCCCCTCCCCTGCTTGTGCTCTCCCTCTCTCAAAAGTAAATAAACATTTTAAAAAAGAGGAAGAAGAAGAAATCCCAAAAAGCAAGCTAAGCAAGCAGGTCAAAAAAGAAAATGGTTCAGATTTTCAAAGAAAGGAAGTTCTAAGATCTCTGAGAATAGAAATAACTTAAAGTCATGTTTTAAAAAGTGTCTTCACATGTTGATAATATGGGGAAGAAGCCACATGCTGAGTCTCCCAACAAGGGAAAACTGTAGTTTCCAACCCCAAGACAAAAAACTATGGAAAAAAATATTGTGACTATGTAATGCAGACTGAAATATGGAATTTCTTTGTTTAAGGGTGATATCTAAGATGATGTCTAAGATGAACTATTTTATCTTGACATAAGAACATTATCTTTTAGGGGCACCTGGGTGGCTTAGTCGGTTAAGCGTCCGACTTTCGCTTAGGTCATGTACTCGCGGTTCGTGGGTTCGAGCCCCGCGTCGGGCTCTGTGCTGACTGCCAGCTCAGAGCCTGGAGCCTGTTTCAGTCTACGACTCCCTCTCTCTCTGACCCTCCCCTGCTCACGCGCTCTCTCTCTCTCTCTCCTAGAAATAAATAAAACATTTAAAAAAAAAAAAAAAAGAACATTATCTTTTAAATAGCAAGTACGTGGTGACATCATACCTGTAAGAAGAGATTACATGTTTAGCATGCTATTTGGCTCTACAGTGAGCAAAATTCACTTACTAATAGTCCTATTATAACTATTTATTGTTTTTCTACACTTACACTCAATCTTTAACTAAAACATGGACAACCAGGGTGCCTAGCTAGCTTAGTTGGTAGAGTATCCAACTCTTGATATTGGGGCCATGAGTGTGAGCCCCACGTTGAGTGTAGAGACCACTTAAATAAATAAAACTTTAAAAAGAATAAAATAAAGAATTAAAAACAAAGCATGAACAGCTGAAAGATGGTGATAGATTAGAATGTAAATGCTTTCATGTTGACAATGTAAAAATCAAGTTATACTTAAGTTGGTGGAATAAGAGGTTGCTCCAGGCAAGAAGGTGAGCACTCTTTTCCTACCTAATATGGAGTCAAGAAGTATTTCTAAAGCTAATGGAATGTGAAATAGAGGAGGAAACCTTCAAAGATTTATTAGCCCTAATAGTAATAATAAAAATTTCAAACATTAGGAGTGGATAAGATGTAGGGAGTAATATAAATGAGCTAAATCTTCGTTTTTCAATAAATGATGCCTAAAGTGAATAAATCTGGAAAGAATAATTATGATCCCTTTATTTGGCATTATAGAAATAGGAACTGGAAGAACCAAAAAACAAAATGATATTAATAAGTATATACCACTGGGAGGTGGGAGGGATGAGGCAGGGGACAATTGTTTTTCATCAATAGACCCTGTAGGTATTACTTAGTTTTTTCATGTGCTATTTAATTTTCTTAATATGGATATAAAGTCATTAAAATAATGCCCAGAAGAGTGAACTCAAGTATCAGGGGAGGGGGAAGGGGAAGGTAAAAGAGAAACAACAATAACAGTAGCTATCTCTTATCATATAGACTTTAATATTGTGCCAGGCAGAGTTCTAAACCTGTTACATATATCAGTGCATTTAATCCTGGTAGTAAGCCTTGACAAGGGTGCTATCATTATCTCCTTTTCGAAGATAAGGAAACTGAGGCAGAGACTTGAAATAATAACTTGCCTGAGGCCATACAACCAGTGACTGTTGGAGCTGGGGTTTAAACTCAGGGATTCTGGCCCCAGGTCCTTGTTCTTCACCTTTCTGGTATATGCCCTAGTAATGCCTGTGGGAGTGTTGTTTCCTCAGCTTTCCTAATGATAGGTCAAGAAAGACAAAGATATAGAGGGAGAAGTAAACTATTTCATGGTAGCTTTGTGACACCTAAAATAACCAAAGTCAGAAATGTTAAGAAGGGTTACCTCTGGTGAGTGAGAGGGGCATGGAATAAGTGGGAGGCACAGGGAAACCGAAGATTTTTACTTCCATTCATATTCTGCTTATGGCTTGATTTTTTTTCAAGTTTTTATTTAAATTCCAGTTGATGTATATACATACATACATATAGTTAACATACAGTGCAATATTAGTTTCAGGTGTAGAATATAGTAATTCATCACTTACATAAAACACCCAGTGCTAATCATAAGTGCGCCCTCCTTAATACCCATCACCCTGCTTGATTTTTTTAACCATAATCATCAATTTTATGTTTTAAAGTTTATTTACACAAAACTTAACAAATTTCAGAGGACTTTTCCTTTAAAATCAGATAGAAGTAGAAAGACATTTCTGAAGACTCAGTTTACGTTACTTCTGTCTCCCAGGATTGGAGATAATTTGTATAAATGTGTGTGATTTATGCAACCAAATGCACCCGTTGGAAATATGATTTAAACATTTTATTACTTTAAGTGTTTGTTTCACTGGAAGGGAAACATATTAAAATTGTCCTGCCAGTACTTCTCTCCAATTTAAAAGCTCCAGATAATGATTAGACTTTATCAGTCTTGTGACAGTAAAATGAAGCTATATGATCCCTGAGGCCAGGTCCTAAAACACTACACAGATTTTGCTTATTCTCTTGGGATGCTTGCATTCAGAGCCATGAACCCCCACTGAAGTGTCTGACAGCCCTGAGGCTGACCTACTGTGAGGAAGCCCCTGCCACATGGAGAGGCCATGTGTACGTTTGGTCAGTGGCCCCAGCTGAGATCTCAGTCTGTGGCCCACATGAGCCCCCAGTCCTGCAAGTGAGCAAGCCTTCCAATATCTAGCCCCAAGCCTTTGCATCCTTCCAGCTATGAAGTTAAATCCAACAATTCTACACTTCTTGTTTTATACTGACATGACTCTCAAAGTGAATTTTCATTATAAATCCAAAAGAGATTTTAAAACAGATCTACTTTATAAGCAGAGTGATGAATGGCAACACTCCTAGTGTGTAGACTCTGAAATATTCATAAGGAATATATAAAATTCATTGTCATCTCTCAAAACCTCATACACATAGAATGGGGTTTTCTTCCACTCTGTGTGGGACTGGGAAGCACAGGGTAGTCTCCTGTTTCTCATTACCTGGACATCTGTGAGCCTAACAGGTCATAGCAGGATGGGACAATGGTGTCAACCCCTGCTGGATGTTAGAATCACCTACGAATAAAAAATTCCAGCGGCCAAACCACAGCCCACCTCAGCTAACTGACTGTCTCTGGGGGTGGGACTCAAGCATGAGTGTTTCATAAAACTTCCAGATGATTCCAATAGGCAGCCACAGCTGAGAACCAGGCCTCCCTGAGAGAGTCTGATTTAGAAGGTCTGAGTTGAGCCCAGGGATCTTTATTTGTCTAACAGAACCAGGTAGTTTTTATGACCAGGTAATTCTTGCTAATCACCTGCAAGGAACTGACTGTGGGGGCTCCGTGGGTGTTCACCCCTGGTTCAAGATGTGATTCAATCACTTTCAAACTGTGAAGCATAGGTAACTGTGTAACTTTATTAAGCCTTAGTTGACTCATCTGTAAAATGGAAATTTTGAAAGATTAGAAGGAAGAAAGCATGTAAGGTGCTTAGTATAGTATTTGACACAGAAGAACCAATTTTAAAGTGTTGACTGGTATGCTAAGGGGCTTCACTGCAGACCAGGGCCTCTTGGGAAACACCCCTACTAATGGTCCCTGAAGGTTCCAAATTGTTCACAGAGGCCTTTTCCTGCCTAGAAATGAAATACGGTACTCCAGATAGGGCCACAACTTGCCACGTGCTCTTTGTTTCAATTGCACGCATGCCCAAGATCCCTTTCACTTCTGAATTATAGGATTTTCTCAGACATTGTTGAATGAATCCTTACGCATTGCTGGGAGTCTAGTGTGGCTAAATATTATTATTCCTGGTAGAGGACTGAGATACGGGCGAGCATAGGCTATATTCCTGATCACACAGCACATTAATGGTTAAGCTGGGTAGAAAAGTACGGAGAATGAATGCTGAGGAAGAAAGTGTAGACAGGGGGGTGGGGATCCCCATTCCTGGGAGTCACCTGGAACCCACCCCTTGTCCCAGCTTCCTCTGCATAGTGTAAGCACATATCCCTTCTATTACACTTACCATCCTGCGTTTTGATTACATTTCTTATTCCATCAACAGGTAAGGTACTAACCACTCTCCACTTAACGTGTTCATCTGCAAAGTGAAAAACTAACCTAACTACTTAAATAACCTCTTGCCATGTTTTTGGTTAAGGGAAAGGAGGTTTTGGTTGGCTGGCTGGTATTACTGGCTGCCCCAACCACTCCATTCCCTCAGCTGTCTGTTTTATTGCCTAATGCAGATGAAACCAGGATGTGTTATTGGTGGCACCATGTTTTAATTTTTGATTCCTTAATGCAGGGGGAAAAATACCTTCCAAGCACTCATTAAAGAAATGTTCTTGTGTTCAATTTGCCCTGGCTGCAAAATCGATTCATGAATGTCACCTGCTCTCCCTACCCTGAGTCACAGAAATTGCTTGAAATAGATTGCCTGACAGATCAACTGGAGATGGATGAGCCACACAGACGTAGCAGCCAATATTTTTTAGTATGAAAATATCACTGCCCTGCATCCACTCACGAGTAGGGGACAGGTGCTTCCTTTCCAACCCAGAGCCCCCACGGTTGGTGGCCTCCCACGTTTCCCTTGAACACATACTCTGTTATAAGTCAGATTAACTCCTGATATTGCAAAAGTCCTATTCCTTGTCAAACAGTGGGTTGGCATCTTAATTTTTAAAGTATATAATCTATGTTACCTCTCCTTTATAACTTGATGAAACCAGAGAAACATGGATCTTTCCACAGATGAAAAGAACACTTCTAAATCCATACCTAAGCCTGTGAGCTGAAAAAAAAGAGAGAAAAGAAAAAAAGAAAAAATGCTGGCTCTATTTTTCTGTCCTCTTTGTCTTGAATATTTTAATGTTTAGAGGGAAGTGATGTGTCCATCCCCCATGATTCTACTACCAGCTTTCTGACAGCAAGGACATCAGCTTCTGCATGTAGCACGATTATAGACCTCAAACACTAATGTAATTGTGTAATTTGAGCCAGGGTCTTACTTTCAGAAGCCTAACTCAAATACATAGTCTTAGCTGTGTGATTTCTGAACTAGCGTGATATGTTAACTTCCTTCTTCATCAGTACTTCAAAGGCAGAGAAGCCCCACAGCATTTGAGGTCCCTACTACCTATGATGATATGTCCCAGATCAAGACCCTGACATGATCCTTTAGCTTGAGATTGTACTTCTAGGTTTCAAATCAATGAAATAAGGAGATACTTGCTTCCTACATATATCTGGCTGTTACCCCAAATGGTTTAAATTTAAAAATAAATTCAGGGCACCTGGGCTCAGTTGGTTGAGTGTCTGACTTAGGCTCAGGTCATGATCTTGCAGTTCATGAGTTTGAGCCCCACGTCGGGGTTTATGCTGACAGCTTGGAACCTGGAGCCTGCTTCAGATTTTGTGTCTGTGTCTTTCTCTGCCCCTCCCCCTGCTTCCTCTCTCTCTCTCCCACCCTCCCTCTCTCAAAGTGAATAAACATTAAAAATTTTTAATAAAATAAAAATAAATTCAGCATCAGTCCAATTTGGATTCTTTATACTGTTCAGCAGATGGAATAGGAGAGCATACAAGGGAGCTGGAGTTTTCTAGCATGGTTCTACAAAGGGGACAGTACAAAGGGGTGATTTCCCAGCATCTTCCACAGAGTTGAGACTAGAAACTGATGCTAGGAAACGCCATACGTAGAAGCATTAGGGTGCTTCTAATTTGCAGCTACAGCTCAGACACATCCATGCTACATTAGAGCCATTGCAGATTATCTTGGATCGTT
The DNA here is from genome assembly GCF_003009895.1 of Hyaena hyaena. Classification (NCBI taxonomy): domain Eukaryota; kingdom Metazoa; phylum Chordata; class Mammalia; order Carnivora; family Hyaenidae; genus Hyaena; species Hyaena hyaena. The sequence continues at coordinate 622,653 of NW_024081492.1, forward strand.
CTCCTTACTTGTTCTCTGGCATGAAGATCCTAAGTGGATACACATGCCCACGGCATTGAGTCCAGTCCCACTGCCCAGGGTGAAGGCCAAGGGCCACCCCACCAAGCCTGCTGCTCTTTACATTTCAGTTCCACAGATGCAATCCAGACTCAGAAATTCTCTGCCCTCTGGGCCAGCACCACTCCCACTGTAATGTGCACATGGGCACCTGGGGGTCTTGTTAAGATGCAGATTTTGATGCAGCAGGTCTAGATCGGGGCCTAAGAATTGCATTTCTAACTGAGTGCCCCCTCGCTTCCCACCCCTTTTCTGGAGGAAGGGACAATTGAGGAAATAATGAAAAGCCAGAATCCGGGAAGGAGTAGAACCCCAGGACTTCCATTTCCAAAAACTAGATTAGAGGAGTCTGTGAACTTGAGTGAGAAAAAAAGTTACATCCTTATTTTTACTGACCACGTATATTTAATGTTTCATTTCGTTATTCATGAGGCACCAAGCCATAGTAGTTGTTGCACTGCCTCATGACTGCATGACCAGAAATACAAGATAACTTCATGCTACATTACAACCATTGCAGATTATCTTGGCTCGTTCTCCTTACTCATCACTATGTTGAAATGACTAACTCTTTTTTATAATAAGGAAACTTAACTGGCTCTTGTTAATAAAGAAGCACATATATCACTAATATCTCAGTGTTTGGATAACCAGATTTCAAGAAATCTGTTTCTTTGTAATTCTTTGTTATGTATATCTTTTAATACACACTTCTGAAAAGGGGGCCATAAAGTATGAAGGCATCCATCGCACAAAATGTTGAAGACCCCCCTCCCCCAGCACAATGTTGGACTGTGAAGAAATAGCAGCTGGTGTCTTTAGCATGGTCAACACTAATTAAAATAATTCTTTCAGGTAAGGAATCACAAATGTATATTCCTGTGGAACCCAATTATATAGAATACATGAGTGAAGTGGTCCAGTCTAAGAATAACAACAGCAGAAAAAAAGTAATATGTGGAAGCTGACTTTTGCCTTTGGAGTTGGGGACAGTGGAGTTGAGGGGACTGTGGCAAGCTGAAGAACGTATGTCTTATCTAAAGAAGGCATCTCTCATGGCTCCACAGTGACATGAGAATGCCCCTAGGTTGCCAGGTTTTCGGATATTTCCGAGAGAAGGTGAAAGTCTTGGTCTTGTGAAAATCCCCAGAATGCCCACAAAATATTATAATGTATATCTTGGCAATTACTGCAATTGACAAGAAACAAAAGGAAAAAGATAACTCTGAGCAAGCCAAGCAACCAGTATAAAATAGCAGTCGAAATCCAACGTGAGATAAATAGACAATATTGAAAAAATTCAGCTTTCCCTTTGCCTGAAGAATATTCATTTCAAGATCATTAAACCTCCAATTTTGTACTTATTTAAAAGAAAGGCAAAGTAGTTATCTTAACCAACCCCCAAAATGTCATAGGAGGGTTACCAGATTTAACAAGTAAAAATAGAAGTCACCCAATTAAATTGCAATTTCAGATAAGCAACAAATGCATTTTTAATATATTTCCTAGGTGATTTTTGAAATTATACTTCCATTTTTTAATTACTTGTTGTTACCTGAAATTCATAGTTAACTGTATCCTGGGTCCTGTATCTTACCTGGCAACTTCACTAATAAGCCAACTCCAAGTGAGATGGAGTAGTTACTATTAAAATTAATATATGTTATTAACATTAATAACTAGCACCGTGATTGCATTTTTGTTTTGTTTGGGAAGCATTTTTACTGGAGTCTACAAACATTTAAGAAAATGCACATACCATCAGTACATCTCAGTGACTTTTTCCAACCAAGCACACCAGTAATCAGCACCTGATCAAGAAGGAGAATGCCCTTTCAGACTCTATCCCTGGCCCACGGGGAACACCATTCCAGACTTAAACAATGGAATTTGGGGGCACCTGGCTGGCACAATCCGCAGAGCATGCGACTCTTGATCACGCAGTCACTAGTTAAGAGTCCCACATTGGGGGTAGAGTTTACTTAAAAATAAATAAACTTTTTAAAAAAACAGCATAAGCCAGTATGCTGTGCTTTCACACCTTATGTAAATAGGATTGGGTTGTATTTTTAAGTTTTCAGTGCTCTTTTGGGGAGGGGAGAGAGATGGAGAGAATGCTGACTCTGATTATAGGATCATTGTGTAAATCCGTGTTTTAGGTACAGCAGACATGGTTGATGTCCCACCCGTGAACCCTCATCCTCTCCATTACAGTTCCCACCGACCTGACTGCATTTCTGTCTGAAGGCTCTCCTTGGTCACTGCCCCTGGGCAGAGAGTGCCAGGCAGTAACAGTCCTGAGTGCAGCCCTCATTTGTGAAGATTAGTAAGCTAAAGTCCACTGTATTTTGCAAAAGCATGGTCTTTTTACATGGCCTGATTATTGCCGTCCATTTCTGACAGTAAACTAGAAAGCAGGAGTCATTTGTATATCAGAGCTTTTTCCCAGGATTGAAGTATTTTAAAAGTGTAGTTGAGGGGCGCCTGGGTGGCTCAGTTGTTTAAGTGTCCGACTTCGGCTCAGGTCATGATCTCATGGCTTGTGGGTTTAAGCCCTGGGTCTGTACTGACAACTCAGAGTCTGGAGCCTGCTTCCAATTCTGTATCTTCCTCTCTCTCTCTCTCCGCCCCTCCTTCTCTCTCTCTCTCAAAAATAAATCAATATTTTTAAAAAATATTTTAAAGGGCACCTGGGTGGCTCAGTTGGTTAAGTGTCCAACTTCGGCTCAGATCGTAATCTCACAGTTCATGGGTTTGAGCCTCGCATTGGGCTCTGTACTGACAGCTCAGAGCCTGGAGCCTGCTTCAGATTCTGTGTCTCCCTCTCTGCCCCTCCCTGCTCACATTCTGTCTCTCTCTCTCAAAAATAAATAAACATTAAAAAAAACTATTGTTAAATAATGAACAGACAGCCATGCCAAGACTTCCCCGTGGGAGGAAAACCTGGGTCAGGCCCTCACCTGTTCTGAACACCACTGGGTGTTCTCAGAACGTGTGGGGAACACTCCAGAGCCCCATCCTTGCTCCACATCGTATGACTGTCATTCCTGAGATAAGAATTGGCTGTAGAAATTGTGTCAGCTCAAAAGCTTGGAACAAAACTCATGATTTTTCAAATCCCTTTTCCATGAAATCTGTGTGAAATAACAAATATTTCTCTGAGACGATCGCTGTATGTTTTGTGTCGTGTAACTATTATGCTGTTCTGACTGCTTCAATTGCTTTTCAAAAAGGCAAAGCATTTACAAGTCGAGGATTTTGTGCTTTTTAAAATGTGAGCACTGAGTGTTATGTGGAAACTAATTTGACAATAAACTATTTGTAAAAAAAAACAACAAAGAAAGAAAAAAAAATAAATCACAATAATAACAAATAAAAAAAATAAATAAAATGTGTCTACAATGTCAGATTCCACTGTTCATCAAGAAAAATCATCATAGGGGCACCCAGGTGGCTCAGTCAGTTAAGCATCCAACTTCAGCTCAGACCATGATCTCACGGTTCATGGGTTCAAACCCTGTATCAGGCTCTGTCCTGACAGCTCAGAGCCTGGAACCTGCTTCAAATTCTGTGTCTCCCTCTCCCTTTGCCCCTCCCCCACTCGTGCTCACTCCCTCAAAAATAAATACACATAAAAAAAGAAAAATTGTCATATATATTACATTGTATTATATATATATTTATACCATATATCTCCATATGTTATGTGTGTATACTATCCTATATATAAATAGCTGTATGTAGATTTGAATAATTACCTATAGAAAATATATCATTTTATCATAAACTCTTAATTTTTAACCCCCTCGAAGGAGCCAGAATTCCAGAAGATTATCATTCAGCATTTATTCAAATGTTGAAAGGAGAATGTGTTTTTTTCCTCTGTTTTAGAAGTGTGGTGTTTTGGTATATTTTTTTCTTTTGGCATTATGCCACTCTGAAACTAAATGAAATTACAAAAAGGAAACTAAAGCTGCATATTCAATAGAAAAACTGTGAAATGTACTCCAGAAATAGAACTGATGATCAAGAAATACCAAGATGAAATTTCAATAGTGAGGGATTCCTAGAGCTAGGCGGGAAATAGAGCCTCTGCCTTTAATTTATGGGGGAGTGTGCCAGCGGTGGCCTTCTGTAATCTGTAGCATCTGTATCATTGATTAACGAGGTCAAGGGCAGGATTCCTCACTGTTGGTTTTCTCCCAGGAGCCCTGTTCTGGTGTCTTTGCCAGAGTGACTTAGCCTTCCTTGAAGCCATTTTGGAGAGTGCTAAGGAAGCATCATCTTCTCATCGGTGCCTCCTCTGCTCTGGGTTGGGGTCACCTGCCAACAGATGACAGAGAGATTCTCAGTTTGATGCAGAGGTGCTAATATATCCCTCTCTGTCAATAAATATGTTCAGATTCTGAGTCAGACAGTTGCTGGCCCCCATTCGAGAGAAAAGACCCTTCACTGAGAAACAAAGGGAACACCTTAGACCCCACATCCCCCAATCTGTAGAAAAGTGGAACATTTAATCATGAACAATGATCTGTGTTGGTGTTTGTCTTTTTGTTTATTTCAACCAAACTAGCTAAACAGAGGAGTTTCCAATTTATGTACCAGACTTTCTTGCTCCTGGAATATGTCTATACTGTGCCCATATCTACAGTCCTTATGGTAACTCCTTTCAGCTTTGATTACTTGGCCTGAATCTCTTTAGTGCAGTATGTTTTTTTTTTCCTTAGTTTATTGTCAAGTTGGTTTACATATGACACCCAGTGCTCATCCCAACAAGTGACCTCCTCCATGCCCATCTCTCCCTTCCCCTCCCCCCCATCCCCCTTCAGCCCTCAGTTTGTTCTCAGCATTCAAGTTGTTTTTGAATTGAGCTGTGGTCATTCCTTTTTTGTCTCTCACCATCAGCTCTTCCCTCTGTTGGCTACCATCTCCAAAATACCTGCCTGATGGTTTAAAGTCATGGAGAAAAGATCTCCATAGGAGGTAGTCACAAATGAGTGTCTGCTTTCATTGCTGCCTGCAGGGAGGCCTTGTGCCATTGTAGTGTGAGGGGACAGAGGCTTGAGACCCAGGCTTCCTGGGTTCAGATCACAGCCCCTCCCCACTGATACTTGCACCAACTTGCCCAGATTGCTGGTTGTAGAGGGTGATAGTGCCCCCACCCTTATTAGTCATCATAGGAGTGAATGAGATAACTGTTCCCAATCCCGGTATTTGCAGGAAGTGTCAGGTAAATATTTGCCGTGGTGACCAGTGGTTACCACAGGAAGGTAAGGTAGCAGTAGACAGGAGACCATGGTGACATCCCTCAATACAGACACCACGGGCTCATCAACGGTGTTCTATTAATTCCCTCTAAGGTACAGAAAGAAATTCATCTTTGGTTTGACTCCTTACTTGTCTTCCAGTCATCCCTTCTATAGAAAAGAATTGGTTTTGCTCAGGTGTGGGCTCTGAATCTGAAGCTAAATTTGATGATGGTCTAGTGATTGAAAGCTATTCTGAAGGATAAAAGAGCCACTCTTCATCTGGAGTTGACATCTAGGCCTAACGCAAGGTTAGCACATCTTAGTGGATTTCTTGCAGCACATCTAAGTGGATAATTTGTATCATACTTTCTTAGGTTTTCATTTTTATTGAAGTCATATGTGCACAGAGCAGAACGAGGCAACTCGTTCTAGAAAGTTTATGAAGGACAGCTCTCGTCCAATCCCACCAACACCAATCTGCCACCTTTTTGAGGCAACCATGTTTTATTTTGGGTGGGTTTTTTGTGTGTTTGTTTGTTTATTCATTGATTTTTAGAGTGAGGGAGACAGAGAATCCCAAGCAGGCTCTGCAGCATCATTGCAGAGCTGGATGCAGGGCTTGAACTCATGAACCTTAAGACCATGTCCTGAGCCGGAGTCAAGAGTTGGACGCTCAACCAACTGACTCACCCAGGTGTCCTAAGGCAACTGTGTTTTTTTTAATGCTATATAGTTATATGTACAGCATAGTGATTCATGGGGATATCCTCCAGCAGCCTTTGAGAAAGGGTACACAGGAAATAAATTTTCTGAGACAATTTAACTTTTTATTTTTATGCTTCTCTCACTTGTAATGAATAGTTTGGTCAGGCATAGAATTTCAGGCTGAAATAATTTTCCTCTCTAATTTTAAAGGCGTCACTCCATTGTCTTTTAGTTTTCAGTGCTTTTGTTGAAAAATAAAATGTCATTCTGGTTTTGATCCTTTGTATGTAATCCCGTTACTCTCTCTCTAGTGGTTTCTAGGACCTTTCCTCTGTGCCAGTACTCTGAAAACTCATAATGCTTTGCCTTGGCATACATCATTTTTTTTTGTCCATTGTGCTGAACACTCAGGAAGCCATTTTACTCAGAAAATGCCTGTCCTTAACTTCTGGGAATTTTTCTTTAATTACTTAACTTGATTATTTTCTCTCTCCTCTGTTTTCTGGAACTTCTGTTCTTCATGCCAGGTTACTTGTTTCTGTTAAGGTGAGGGAGGTACCTTACATACTACTGGTCTGCTTGAAGTGAGTGAGGAGGCTTGTGGATTAAATGTTTAAATACCTTTTCAATGTCCCTGTTTTCAGGCCCTCCTTTATTCCCACTTCTAGAGCTCTGCCCATGGCCAGCAGAGTGGCCCAGTGTTCTGCTTTCCAGCATCCAGGATTTTGTGGCTCTAATCAGCTCTTATATACTCTTTCCCTTGAGGGTTTAGGTCTTGTAAGAAACTAAAAAAAAAAAAAAGCCTTTATTATTACCTTGTTCTGTTATAACAAGAAAGAGCAAAGGTCATGATATGTGTCCAGTCTGTGAGCTGTAACTAAAAGCCCAAGTGCTTTTTAAAGGAAATTCAGAATTGATATTTGCCACATGTTTTAAGTCCATTTTCCTAATCATCATACATTGAATCAATATTCACAACCTTTTATGACCTGCTGGAAAGTGGACAGTCCAGTCCCATGCAAGCTATTCCATAGATGAGAACAGATGCAATTAGGTATACAGTACAAGGAGAGAGCATGATAAAAGGATAAAGGAGTACCTGGGTGGCTCAGTCAGTTAAGCGTCCAACTTCAGCTTAGGTCCTGATCTCATGGTTAGTGGGTTTGAGCCCTGCATTGGGCTGTGTACTGACAGCTCAGAGCCTGCAGCCTACTTCAGATTCTGTGTCTCCCTCTCTCTCTCTGCCCTTCTCCTGCTCATGATTTGTCTCCCTCTCTCTCTTTCTCCCTCCCTCTCTCTCTCTCTCAAGAATAAATAAACATTAAAAAAACTTTTAAGGGGATAAAGAATACATTTGTTCTGAAGTGATTTCTGTGACAGGAGTCCTCTTCTTGACAACCCCATTGTCTGGAACTTAGATCTGCAAATACAAAGCCTAATAAGGCAAAATCAGCACCAGAAAATACCTAAGTGTCCTTATAACAAGTGAAAGAATGTGTTCATGGAAAGAGACTGGCCTCATTACTCATTTATGGTTCTATTTAAGTCCTATCTTTCATGTTATTTGAATCTGGAAAGCCTTTTCTGGTTTGACTTTGCCAGATCTTTTCTTTACAGACCGACACAGTAGTCAGGGAGAGAGGAGGCTCCAAATGTTGCCCTGTCCCCGAATCCCTTTTTCTATTGTCTTTGGTACAGCATGTGCCTGTCATTGGCCAGGTTGACAGCTGACATTTGCTGCATCCTTTTTCCCTTACGAGGCCAAGGGCAAAGGCAGCTAGATATGTCCTGTGGCCATGGGGTGGTTGACACTTGTCTAGGGAGGTGAGAGGGTGCTGTGAGTGACAGCCCAGGAAGCACGTCTGATGCGGCTCTTCCAGACTGTCCCAGGTTCTTTGTGAGAGTCAAAAATGGACCTACTCCACAAAGCAAAGAAAAAAATAGCAGGTGTCCTTTATAAAGAGACTTGGAAGGGCTTACCAGGGAGAAATGACTTTTCCTCCAGGACAGAGATCCTAACCTGGCGTCTGCAGCTTCCCCTTCGCCCTCAACCACTACCCCCCACCCCCCGCCCGTGGCCCAGCTGCGGCTCCATTGCCCTCCTTTGAATCACCCAGGAGCCTCCTTCTCCTGCAGGAAGTCTGGGCACAGCAGGCCAAGGCTGCCAAATCCCCCAGCACATGTCTCCTGGCCTCATCCCACAGCAGAGCCATCCTATCCTTAGAGGGATATCACCCAACTGTCAAGAATAGTATTTTCTCTAGATAAATATGCAAATCAGTGTTTTAAAAATTCTGATCAAGCCAGAAGTCAGGTGCCAACAAGGACAGGCATGTAATAGAGGTGAGAGAAGGGGGCTGCAGACTAGGAATGTCCAGGGCCTTCTGAAGGGCACCCACTGCCAGGCCTGGAGCTCATTCCATATGGGAGTACGGATGCAGCAGACACTAGAGCATTGACAAGGACACAGGGAAGGTGGCTCCTCTGTCCCCTTGGCCTAAGGGATGCCAAGCCTGGTGGGTTCCTGGGAGACATAGGTCTTTGAGTCAGCTTTGCTGAGCCCTCTTCATGCTGCCCAGCAGCCTAGGACACATCCCTCTGACCTTCCCTCTCTCCTTCACAGGGGTCACTCCTACCTTCCCCCCGACTCCCTCCCTGTTTTCTCTCTCCACCACAAAATTGTTGCAGGTTTAATCCTACCTTGAAATCTGCTTTTCAGAAGACCCAGAGAAAAATGCCTGAAGACCTTCAGTAAATTCATATCATTGGGCAGATTGACTGGAATCAGAGACAGAAATACTAGGTAGTGTTTCCAGTCTATCACTAGCCAGAGCCACCAGGAGCCATGCTTTCTCCTTGCACATGGAATAGCCTGTTTATTACTGTCTTTTCCCCTTTTCCATCAGGTTGTGGCTCTGTCCTCGTGGTGCCTACTGAGGGATTCGATTTACTACACGCTGTCTGTGGTCGCACTCATCGTGGTAAGTGTGAGACACACCTCGCCTAAGTCCTTTGCTGTTTGACTCTTCCTCATCCTTTTCATCACTCGGGATTATGTGCAGCTCCTCTGCATGGAGAAAATTCAAGGTCTCTAAGGATGAATGAGCAAATGGATGTCTGTGCATGGAGGTAGCTTTTCTTTCTTCCAGCTACTTTGATCACCCAGAACCACAATATGATAGTTTGGTGCTCAGAATAAGAGTGTTGACTGACTATGGTTATCTGGCTCCATGAGAGCTCTCTACTGTTTCCTTTTGATGCCCTGACGGTTGCCTCTCACTTTCTCATGGGCTCCTCTGTAACTCTCTTCAGTGTCAGTGTCCCTGGGTTTGGACCTTACTTCCCCCTCTGTATGCTCTCCCAGGACAGTGCCCATAGCCATTACCACCTTGTGCAGACACCTTCACACTATGTTCTTAGCAATGGCATCTCTCTAAGGTCTAGTCACAGATAAGCCACTCTGTACTGGACATCTTCCTGTCCCAAACCCAGCATGCCTCTAAATTTAGGATGACTTCCCCAGGACAGGACCCCCTTTCTAGTATTTTAGCCCCTATTTCTCTCTTAGCCACCCAACTTGCAAATGACATTAAGTTGACCTTTCTCTCAATTCCAACATATATCCATTTGGCATAGCTGTAGACTTTCATCTCGTAAAAATCTCCCCAGTATATCCTCATAGCCCATTTTACTTGAGGCTTTTTATGTCTTTTGCCTGAACTAACACAGCCCATTGCAGGTCAGTATTACAACTAGTAGCATCACTGCCGCCCACCCTCCCCCTCACCCCCAGGCAGTCCTCAGAGCCGCCTGTGCATGCCAGTCCCTTGTGGCTCCATATCATCTGTGGGGACAAATCCAGACCCCTTAGCCAAGTCATCTGGAAGAAAAGGGGCAAATCAGAAAGACACTGAAATGGAAGTTAGGACATCTGACTCCTAATTGTGGTCTCCTCCCTTCTTGCTAGCTCTAATGACCTTGGAGAAATCAAAGTCTCTTCAACTCTTAGTTTTCTTACCTACAGAACAGGAATAGATACACTGAAGGTTTTACTTGCCTATCTACAAAGCACTTACCTGTAGGTTATTTAATTGTATCCCTATACAAATAAGGTAAAAGTGATGTTTAAGCTCAGAGCCTCCTTTGGAGTCTGTGTCTCCCTCTCTCTCTACCCCTCCCTCCGTCACACTCTGTCTCTCTCTATCTCTGTCTCTCTCTCTCAAAAAATGAATAAACATTAAAAACATTTTTTAAAAGTCAAAAAAAAAAAAAAAGTGATGTTTAACATAAGGCTTTCTACAAGGAACCAGTAGATACTTCAGCCAACAGCAGTTCCTGACAGTGAAGGTCTTGGGTTACAACCTCCATCCAGAGGCCATTAATCATTGGGAGGTTCAAGACATGCCCAACAGTAGAGGGTTCAGTTATACCATGTTGGAATTGAAGATATGCCTCTTCTGTTGAACTTCTGGTTGGTATACTTAAGGATATGTGTGGATTCTGTGTTCTCATTCTCAATTATCACCTGTGAGAAAGGTATAATCACCCCAAATCTAGAAGATTCTGCTGTTCACACAGCCCAGATTTCTCAAACACCACAGTGAGCTTTGTCCTGCGACATAGGAACCCATATTGATCATGTGCACTCTCTGCTCAACCTGCCTATAGGCTAATTTAGGATGGTTTTTGAAAGTTACTGTTTTCAAGAGACATGGCTTGGGGATGACACAAATGAATGCAACTCTATATTTTGCTGAATTTCAGAAAAAGATGACTATTTCCAGAAAGGCGAGGTGATGAGGCAGAAAGCACAGGCTGAGATCTCCCCAGGGCATGGGCTTGGCAGTTCCGCTTCTGACAGTGAATTGCCCACATTGGCTTCTTTCTCTGTCCTCAGTACAGACACCTCCTGGACTCTGTGGGAAGTAGCTTGTCTTCAGTCAGATTTATCTGGACATGCCTGAGATTTTTTTTAAAAATGTAATTGTTGCTAATGATGTGTGAAGAGGTAAAGTGGTTTGCTTCTTTAGACCGTGGGTGACGCCCACTGGAGCAGGGTCTTTGGGCAAAGTAGTCATCTGCCCCATGCATGGCCATGAATCACAGAGCTGAGCCAGCTGAATACAGGCCGCCGCAGATCTGTACTTCCCTCAGATGGCTGGCCACAAGGTGCAAAAGCAAGTGATTCTCTGCTGTTTTCTGAAGGTCTAAACTGTGTGTTTACAGACCAGATGTCAAGCCTGGAGTTTTCTGATTTGAGAAAAATTACATTTCTCCAGTTAGAAAGTAATGGCAGAGATAAACTTGAGTCCTCAGGGTTTGGTCTTGGCTCTTAGGACTCTTAGTGGTGTTCTGCCAACTTCCCTGCACCCTGAAAATACCTAATGTACTTACCAAAAGGTACAACTCTGAGATTTTAATACGGTAGGTTCTGGAGGAGAATCTAGGAAGTTGCACATTGACCATGATCTTTCCTGCCCCTCAGGTGATTCTGATGCACACTTACTTGGGAAACTCAACTTCAAATACAGTTGGACACCATTTCCTTGGAATAAGTCCTCTGCTGCATGGCAGTGATCGCATCCAGAGGAGATTTTGAGATTCTCAAACACAAGGCAACATGGCAGCCCACTTGTCTAGATTTCTGATTGCTGTTCATTTTCAGGGTCATTTTCACATGAGACTTAAAACTAGAGTAAGGAGTAGAACAGTCTTCTACATGAGCATGGCACTTAGCAGAAAGGGTTTCTCCATGTCCCCAAATCCATTCCATGGCCCAGCCCCAGGCTGCTGCTCACACACACTCTTTTGTCAGGGTTTCCTGTTCTCCTTTTTCTATGTTTCCCTCAATGTCATGGTAACAAAATCACTTTCCCTCTGGCCTTCTTTATATAATATGAGGGTTCTCTGTGGGACCCTGCAGTGGGCACTTAAAATTCCTATATTTAAAATCCTTTCTCCTATCCACAAATAACAATAATCCAAACAATTTATTTTAACTATTAGAGTTTTTTTTTTTTTTTTTACTTCTCCCCCCTTTTTATGGTTCTGAAATGTTCAGAAGACAGAAATGCTGGTCCCCTGGAGGGATTCAATAAAGAGCTCGTTCACCCAGAAGGCAAGTCTGGACTAAGTGGGACCAGATGGCTGTTTCTCTGTACATCCCAGCTGGAGGCCTTACATACCCATGCAGAGGAGCCCCAAGGGCAAACTGTGGGGGCCAGGAGCCAGAGAACAGGAGAGACAGCTTCCACTGGGACGTTGGTGCTGCTGGACCAGGAGAGTGCAGACAGTCATGATTACCTGGGTCTGAAGTATCTGAAATGCAAGTGGGTTTGAGAGATGGATAAGGCCAACAAGCAAAAACACACAGGAACAAGACAAGCATGTACACTCTGAAATCAAAAGGGCTTAAGGCAGTTAACTAAGAGTCTGGGTGGCTCAGTTGGCTGAGCATCCAACATCGGCTCAGGTCATAATCTCACAGTCTGTGAGTTGGAGCCACACATTGGGCTCTGTGCTGACAGCTCAGAGCCTGCAGCCTGCTTTGGATTCTGTGTCTCCCTCTCTGTCTGCCCCTCCCTCACTTACTTTCTCTCTCTCTCTCTCTCAAAAATAAATAAACATTACAAAAAAACTTTTTAAAAGTTAACTTAGAGATGAGGGACTTGGTTCACTTGGATATTTGGGATTCACCTACCTTGGCTCTGTGCTATTTTCTTTGTTATTGTCTTGAAGGGAAAAAGCAGAAGAAATTAAGAATGTGTTACTCTCAAAAGCAGTTATAATTTTATATCAGAATCATGTAGAATGTGTCTCTCTGCCTTTCCCACCCCATCAGGCAACTCCCTCTAGCCCTGGTGACATTCTGTGCAGAGAAGCCTCAGGCCCTGGGGAAGCTGCACGAGGCCCAGAGGCCCGCCCCATGATTTGAGTCTCTCTCTGCAAGAGAAGTGTGCCCTCTGAGGTCCTGAAAGCATTCTGGGTTCTGGAGCATGTCCTTATGTGCATCTGCAAACCCTTACAGACCTTCTTGCTGCTTCTGTCCCACCCTGGTGAACCTCGTACAGCGGCCAGCGCAGGCGGCTAGCTTTCTGCCTTGGCCCTACTTTCTCATAGTTCCAGCGAGCCCCACCCATCTCTTTTATTGAAATGTTACTGTAATTTACATAATCATGTAATTTACATAAATGCAAATGATTCATTACATCCTCGGTCTAACAGCTGCCCTAAAAAGGATTACTTTATTTTTACCCTTCGTCTCTGCTTTGAGATTGCAGATTGTGAGCATTAAGAGAAGGGAAACCTCTTGGGAGAGGGGATAGGCCTCAGACACAGGTTCTAGATCACTTCCCTGGCTCACAAATCCAGAGTCAGGAGTGCCGCCTACCTGGAGTAGGGCCAAGTAAGCACTTGGCAGCAGGTGGGGGTCCCTCGGGGCAGCCTGAGTAGGAGGGGCGAGGCCCACCCAAGTTAATGGTTCCCTCTCTTCTTCTTCAGGGCTGACTGCAATCCCCCTACCAAGGGGATTTTATACGGACACAGAGAGACCACTCAGCTGACCCAGCTGCCAGAGATAGATTGGACAGCACCGTCCAGTAGTGTAGCCATGGGGCATAGGTGGTTCTTGAGCTCTTGGAATGCAGTTAAGGAGACCAAGGAACTGAATTTTAATTTAATCAGTTTATGTATGTAGCCACATGTGGCTTAGCACTTATCATACCAGGTAGCACAGTTGTAGACAGCAAATCCATCTGTACAAAATATATGCACATTCTCACAGGCATCCCTGAGTTGTTGTTTTTTTTTTTTACTTTAAGCTTATTTATTTATTTTGAGAGACAGAGTGAGTGGGGGAGGGTCAGAGGATGAGGGAGAGAGAGAATCCCAACCAGGCTCTGCATTATCAACACAGAGCCCAATGCAGGGCTCGAACCCATGAACCATAAAATCATGACTTGAGCCAAAACGAAGAGTTGGATACTTGATCAACTAAGCAACCCAGGTGCTGCCATCCCTAAGTTTTAACAAGCATAGACTCAATACTTAATGCAAGACTGAGTGCTGGGTCTGTCAATGAAGGATTTCTAGTTCAGTACTCATGACTGTGTGGCCAGTGAATTACATGAGTCCATTTTACAGATGGCGAAACTGTATTTTGCCAGAAATTTAGGGATTTGCCCAGGGTCAGGGAGTAGCAATAGTTCAGGTTTGCCAGAGGAGGTGTCTTAAGATGGTACATCTGCGCCACCCCAGCAAAGAATTTGGATTTCCCCACCAATAAAATCTGCCTTTTCATCTTTGAAATCATCCCGTTTTCCCTCACCCACCATGCAATCTGCCCTTAGAGAATAAGCACATGCCGGCTGTGCTTCCTAAATATTTTTAGACCAAAGGGAATAGTTTCTGCCTTCCCTCTCCTGGAATTCCTTCCTTAAGACAGCTGACTGTAAATGATCCAGAAGCTTTTTATGTTGTCCTGTCTGTGAGAGAAAAGATATGTCAGTCATGTTGATGACTGTCCTTCCCCACTACCCCTCCACTGGTTTCTAGGGCCCTCCCCCTCTGGCTCACATCCCCTTCTTCTCACAAGCCCCCTTCCTTGCAAGGAAATCCCTGCTTCTTCTCTCTCCAGTTCAGCAACACTAAAGCTCTTATGCTCATGGTTCCCCTGTTACATCTCAGCCACCCTTCTAGCAAAGTGAGAAATAACCATGGTAGCTGGAAGATTCTCCCAGGAAATGAATGCGAGAAATGATAAGTTCTTTAAACAAATCAACTATGATCATACAAAGTGTGGCCTGTGTCATTATCCCTGCCACTGAGAGGAGGAGGGGCCTGCTCTAAATGATGCTGGGTATACCAGGAAGCCGGATCTTCCTTGTATCTGCTCCTAGAGCAGGGAAGTGGGTGGGCCAGACTGTGGGATACACAGAGAACCCTCTTCTCTTTCATAAGGACAACAACTTGGAAGTTCTAGATAACGTGCCTCTGTTTGGTTTTGCTCAGAAAAACCTAGCGCTTTTGGTTTAGCAAACTATCTTCCCCTGCATCCTAACTCTGTCCCCATATCTGTTTTCCTTCCCCTGGCAGCCTGCCTGCATAGTTCTATGAGATGACTAGCTTTGCTCAAGCCCTGCCTTTGGATAGTCTTTATTTCCTACCGTCCTCCAGCCCCTTCCACTGTTGTCCACCTGCTCGAGATCGTGAATCGAAACTCTTTTTTAGCCTTCGAGTGTAAATAAACCATATCAGTGCATAACAGCAGCTTTCCAGTACATTCCATCAGATTCCTCTCCTCAGAAGGAATGCCATGGCGTCGGCTGAGCCATCTGCACCCCAAGCCCCCAGAACTTCATTTGGGCACATCTCCTGAGGGTGTCTCCATCCTGTTGAATGACAAGTCAGAGCAGCAGGGGCAGTTTCCAGAGATTTCTCAAGGTTTTAGTCTCCTGAAAGAGTGGTGTTGATTTTCTCCTAAACCGGGTGCTGCCGGAAATCCTAATGGTGCCAGTGATTGTAACACAAGCGGAAATCTTCGGTTCTTCAACGCCGCTGCTTCTGCTCCAGGGTTACAGCTTATAGTAAGCAAGTCCATGGACTGACATGCAGTGTGGGGACAGCCACCTGTGTCTCTGCTGAGAAGCCAGCCGGGCTGTGTGCTGTCCACACACCTGGGCGATTCCTGGCCCGTGTTTTCTCTGCTGTTCCATCTTGAGGGTGCCACATCCTCTGCAGTTCCCTGGGATGCTCTATCCTCCAGGGGTTCACCTGCCTGCTTGCTGTAAGCCTGTTTCTCTTAGAGGAACTCTAGAGCACACACCAGGACTGAAAGCTGGTTTCCATGGTACCCAGCTGTGTCTCTCTGAGGCCCGAAGGAAAAGAGTGGGGATTTTTTTCTCAAATCCACTCCTGTGTGTTCACATTTAGCTCGTCTGTGGAACACGTGGAAAGCTTAAGGGCAAAGCCAAACATAGCTTTAGATGGATCACACTGGTGTCAGAGAGCAGGTCCCCTGACCAGCGGTGTGCAGCAGACCTGGTGCCCAGGTGCCACCTGTGTGTGGTCACTGGGGGTGGCTGCAGTGTCAGGCACAAACACAACCAGAAAAGCACAACGAGCTGCTTTCCCAAGAAAGACTCATTTTCAAAAACCTGACTGTGTTCTGAAGACCACACAGCAAGTCCCTCAACTGTAATGCGGCCTGGGATTTGAGTGGTGGCATGAAGTGAGGAACCTGCCTGTCCCCCATCAGAACGCATCCTGCCTCCCTGACATTGGCTGAAGACTCTTTAGGAAGCCATCTGTCTTGAGGTGCTAACCTACCTACCAGGAAGTTTCATGGAGCCTTGAAGTGGACTTGATCGGACTTCCTTCCTGGCAGAGTGGACAGGGAAAGGGTAGGACGTGAGCACCACCTAGTGGTGAATGGGTGGGAGTGGGGGCCTGATTTCTTGTTTCTGACAGAAACCTATATAAATGATTTCAGGTTTTTTTTCTACCCTAGGAATGCTGCTGTAAGGGAGCAGAGCAGTTGTTCCATCTTCTTTTAGCCATGGAAAGAGCATGGAAATACAGAGGGAGATGCAGCATTTGCCTTAAGAAAAAATAGAATAGAATAAAATATAAAATAAAACTGTTGGGAGTAACAAATCCATTCTCTGGACCCATCAGCAGTGTCAAGTGGGAGAGTTGCCTGTCCTTGTCATTAAGAATTTCCAGCACTGCTTCGGGATGGCCCAGTGCCGTGCTCTCCCACAGGAACATTCTGTGAACAGTGCCAGTTTCCTCATTTTCAGCCCTCTCAGTGTGTGATGATCCGTGGCTCAGCCTCATCCCGAGGCTACCGGCAAGGCCTAGAGGCATTCATAACTCACCGTCTGCCTCCTTTCCTGTTTCCTTATAGGTTTTCTTACAGGCCTGACTTTGAGTTCCTTTTCTCCATTTTACCATTTTTTTTTATATTTGATTGAATTTTTTATCTACATTGACATAGACCCCTTCTTTCTGAACTTGTGAAAATACTTTTTTATTCTATTCACGTGTTCCTTCATCTGATTCTTTCTTTTTTCTTTTTTTTTTAAAACTTTTTTTTTAAGGTTTTTATTTATTTCTAGGAGAGAGAGAGAGAGACAGTGTGAGCAGGGGAGGGTCAGAGAGAGAGGGAGTCACAGACTGAAACAGGCTCCAGGCTCTGAGCTGGCAGTCAGCACAGAGCCCGACGCGGGGCCCGAACCCACGAACCGCGAGATCATGACCTAAGCGAAAGTCGGACGCTTAACTGACTAAGCCACCCAGGCGCCCCTGAAATTCATTCTTTTTTCTATTTTTTATTTTATTTTTTATGTTTGTGTTTGTTTGTTTTCAAGTTGGTTTCCATATAACACCCAGTACTCATCCCAAAAAGTGCCCTCCTCCATGCCCATCACCCCCTTTCCCCTCTCTCCCACCCCCATCAGCCCTCAGTTTGTCCTCAGTATTCAAGAGTCTCTCATGGTTTGCCTCCCTCCCTATCCCCAAAAATTTACACCCTTCAACTCCCCCATGATCCTAAGTAAAGTTACTCCTAATCCACATATAAGAGAAAACAAATGATATATGTCCTTCTCTGCCTGACTTATTTCCCTTAGCATAACACTCTTGAGTTCCATCCATATTGCTATAAATGGCCAGATTTCATTCTTTCTCACTGCCATGTAATATTCCATTATATATATAAACCACATCTTCTTGATCCATTCCTCAGTTGATGGACATTTAGGCTCTTTCCATGATTTGGCTATTGTGGAAAGTGCTGCTATGAACATTGGGGTACATGTGCCCCTATGCATCAGCACTCCTGTATCCCTTGGGTAAATTCCTAGCAGTGCTATTGCTGGGTCATAGGGGAGATCTATTGTTAATTTTTTAAGAAACCTCCACACTGTTTTCCAGAGGGGCTGCACCAGTTTGTATTCCCACCAACAGTGAAGGAGGGTGCTGTTTCTCCACATCCTCATCAGCATCTATAGTCTCCTGATTTGTCCATTTTAGCAACTCCGACTGGCGTGATGTGGTAGCTCAGTGTGGTTTTGATTTGTATATCCCTGATGATGAGGGACACTGAGCATCGTTTCATGTGTCTGTTGGCCATCTGGATGTCCTCTTTGGAGAAGTGTCTGTTCATGTCTTCTGTCCATTTCTTCCCTGGATTATTATTATTTGGGGGAGGGGTTGGAGTTTGGTGAGTTCCTTATATAGATTTTGGGTACTAGCCCTTTACCTGATATGTCATTTGCACCTATCCTTTCCCATTCTGTAGGTTGCCTATTAGTTTTGTTGATTGTTTCCTTTGCCTGAGGAAGTAAATAAAAAGCAGAAGCTTTTTATCTTGATGAGGTCCCAGTAGTTTATTTTTGCTCTTGATTCCCTTGCCTTTGGGGATGTGTTGAGTAAGAAATTGCTGTGGTTGAGGTCAAGGAGGATGTTTCCGGCTTTTTTCTCTAGGGTTTTGATGGTTTCCTGTCTCACATTCAGGTCCTTTATCCATTTTGAGTTCTCCCAGCACCATCTATTAACGAGACTGTCTTTTTTCCATTGGATACTCTTTCCTGGTTTGTCAGAGATTAATTGGCCATACATGTGTGAGTCCAATTCTGGGTTCTCTATTCTATTCCATTGGTCTATGTGTCTGTTTTTGTGCCAATACCATGCTGTCTTGATGGTTACAGCTTTGTAGTAGAGGCTAAAGTCTAGGATGGTAATGCCTCCTGTTTTGGTTTTCTTCTTCCATATTACTTTGGCTATTTGGGGTGTTTTGTGGTTCCAAACAAATTTTAGGATAGTTTATTCTAGCTTTGAGAAAAATGTTGGTGCAATTTTGATTGGGATTGCATTAAATGTGTAGATTGCTTTGGGTAGGAATGACATTTTAACAATATTTATTCTATCAATCCATGAGCATGGAATGTTTTTCCATTTTTTTGTGTGTCTTCTTCAATTTCCTTCGTAAGTCTTCCATAGTTTTCATCATACAGATCTTTCACATCTTTGGTTAGGTTTATTACTCTGTATTTCATGGGTTTTGTGCAGTTATGAATGGGATCAGTTTCTTGATTTCTCTTTCTGTTGCTTCATTATTGGTGTATAAAAATGCAACTGATTTCTGTATGTTGATTTTGTACTCTGAGACTTTGCTGAATTCATGGATCTGTTCTAGTAGGCTTCTGGTGGAGTCTGTCAGGTGCTCCATGTAGAGTATCATGTCATCTGCGAAAAGTGAAAAGTTTGACTTCTTCTTTGCCAATTCTAATGTTTTTTTTATTTCCATTTGTCTGATGGCTGATGCTAGGACTTCCAGAACTATGTTAAACAACAGTGGTGAGAGTGGACATCCCTGTCATGTTCCTGATTTCAGGGGGAAAGCTCTTTTATTATTTTTTTTAATCTTCTCATTCTCCCACCCAATCTTCTTAAAGAAGTCAGATAAAACCCAGACCGTGTTTGCTCATTAGCCACAGGTAAGCTAAGGGCTCCTGGCTCTCAGTGGTCAGTGATGGGGCATCTCTCACCAGTTATTTGGAGTTTTCCCAGGTCACCACCATTTGTTAGCACTTGTAGGGAGGCCATGGGCATATCTCTTTCCTGGCCTGCCTCCCTCAACCACATTCCCACCCCCAACTTCCCTGGGCACAGCCACTACCTTAACTTTGGAATATTGATGCTTCCTAATTGTGTGTCTAGTCCAGATCCCAGTATTCCCTGATTTATTGTGTCCTCTGTAAATTCCCTTCTCACTTTGGGATCCTTTGTACAATTCAAACTGTTCTGATTTTTCCCCTCTAATCACTGAAATAATCAATCATTAAAGACATACTGATCTATGCCCCCACCTGCCAGTCAGATGGCATAGAATAAGGGCTTCTTTTATATTATAGCTGCTTTTATATTACACAGTATTGCCTGCTTTCCCTGATACACAGAAATTAAATTGGTACTATAATAAACTCTTTACTTATGTCTCCTGCTCTCTTAAGTAGCAGTGAATTGATTGCTCCAGCGTGCTGTTCAAGACTGATACTGAATTAACTTCAATTAATAGAAACGCTTTCCAACTTAAATTGTTTGTTCTGTTCCATGATTTCTTGACAAAATTTTTTTTAAGCTGTGATGATACAAAAGGGTCTGGGAACGCCTTCCAGGGGATGGATCGCATACCATCCAGCATGGATCACGGAATGGTTTCCTTTATTTCTTTAATTCTCTTCCCATTCTGGTTTGACATTTCCATCCAAATGTCAACCTGTTGAATCTGATAACAAGAATCACAAAGCTGCTGAAGACAATGTCTTTGTCACTGTCCTGTCAGGAAGTGTGAGCTACAACTAGCGGGGACCCTTTCTTCTCATCTTCTCTTTGTGCCTTCAGGATAATTGGAGAGAGGTCCTTTCATGTGCCTTCTGAGCTGTACTTGCTCATCTGTGTGATTTTCTCAGCCTCTCTCACAACTGATGGTCATTCTGATCTCTGGGGATGGAAGCGATTTCTGTGTCATTTGTTGACTTTACCAAATCCGTGCAGTACTGACACTTGGCACCCAGATGTTTCTGCCTTAGAGTCTCCAGAGGGCCACCCGCTCAGAGATGATCGTACCCGGAGCAGTTATATTTGGTGACAGTGGAAGGAGCAAGCTATAAAGCAACCCTTGGCTTCCTGGTTGACTAAAATATAGGCATTCCCACTTGTTTTAAACAGTGTGCCATCTGGGCACATAAATGTGTCATGGAAAGAAGATTTAAAAGCCAGGCCTGAGTTCTAGAACAAACTCTAAGTCCCCTCAAGGTAATTCCTCGTGTTCTCTGTGGCTTCGTTTCCCCATATAAATCAAAGGGCCAGGATTATGCCACTTCTCCCCCTAAAATGATTTAGAATGAAATATGGGCTAGGACTTAAATGAATTCAGTTTTGTTGTGTATTCCTTTTGGATCCTACCTGATCAGAGCCAAATCTCCATTTGGCACTTGTATGTCTTCCCACTGCCTCTGAATCTTGCTAATCTCCTTTAACAAAAGGACAAGCCCATGGCCCAGGGCATGGGCAGCCCACAGTACCCAGCTGGGACTTTCAATCACTGTTGTCCCTGTATTTATTTTCACCATCTGCACCTGGTAGCAAGCAATGCTGATTCTCTACTTCTGGTTTTGATGCAGAGTTTCCTTTGAAAGTAAATTCTTTTAAGGAAGCAAACTAAAGAAAATAGGTCCACTGAAAGAAAAATATTGAGTACATAGAAGTTCAAGTGCTTGCGTAAAAGCTTAAAGGTTCTACAGAGAGCACAGGGGCATGCAGACATCTGACAGGTGGCCTACAAGTGGCTAATGTTTGCAGGCACCTGCCAGGCTTCCCCAATCCCCTTCTGGATCTAAAATTCTACAGTGCATCTTGTTCTGCACAGCACGGTGGTCGTGCGTCCCTCTCACTGCACTGTTGGACAGAAATTGCCAGGTGGGATGGGATCACCTGCTGCTTCTCCCCTCCTCACCATGCCACCCTGGTCTGCCAACACCACATCCTGCCACTAACATTAGCTGCAGATTGAACCAGCACAAAAGGAAGCTCATCCGCAGATTCGTCGTGTTCCAGGCCAGCCCCAGCCTAATTTCCACCAAACCAGCTACATGGGTTGGACAATGTGCAGTCATAAAGCGTGCATGTGCATGCAGATATTGCATCTGTGTATATGTCTAATTGTTCTTTTTTTTTTTCTTTTTTACAGTTCATTTATGATGAACAAGTTTCCTGGTAAGTACCTCTTTTTCCTTTCCAATTTCTCCTTGCTGTGTTACAGAGCCAAATATATTGAAGACCAGAGTCAAGGTTTAGGAAAGAAAGAGGAATGACATGGCAGCTTAGAACAACTAGCGTTTCTTGGGACCCCTTTGACTGCAACAAAGAAACTAAATCAGCTTTCACAGAGCAGAGACCTTTTCCCTGGGCTGGGATGGTGACCTTCCATTTGGGATGCTAATACTTCATTGTCTTTATCTGCTGGGTTAGATGACATGACTTAGCTGTGCCTTTTTGCTGTCAGCCACTTGCTAGGTGGTGGTTAAGATTTGACTAATCTTTTCAAATTATGTCCAAACCACGTTAGCATATTCCAAATACCACATAAATCTTAGGAACTAGAGATGGAGACACTTCCATTATCCTTAACCCATTAAAGTTCTGCCTGATATTCAAGATTATCTAGACGGGTGAAAAATCAGTGATTTTTTTGATAGATACAAAACTGTAACCAAATTAAATATATGGGAACATGTGCTTTTGGGCCAACTATCCAAATCCCATTTTTCAGGTGGGTTCGAGGCAAGCCAAATATGTTTCGAATAGAAATAGAAATTGGGTATGTTGTGCATTCCTGTTACGTGGGTTTTTTTTTTTTCCCAAATATTTGATCTGTAGATATAGAATAATGTGAAATAGCTTTTTAGGGATAGGTAAGTGTGGCACTGTAAGAAGGTAGGTAGACAACTTTCATAATATATATATATATATTTTAAGTTTATTTATATTTGAGAGAGAGAGGGAGGGAAGAAGACACAGAATCTGAAGCAGGCTTCAGGCTCTGAGCTGTCAGCACAGAGCCCAACTCGGGGTTCAAACTCATGAACCAGGAGATCATGACCTGAGTGGAAGTTGGATGATTAACCGGCTGAGCCACCCAGGCGCCCCTCATGATATTATTTAAAGCTAAGGATGAGCCTTCAGCAAAATGAGCCTTCAGCTGGCTCTTTGTCAGAGTGGCATTTCTTTGTCTTAGGCTATCTCTGATATTCAGAATTTGGGCATGGCACAGAAAGTTGTCTCATTGTATACTTTTCAAAAGTATACTTTTGCCAACTTGCTCTCTCCTCTGTTCAGGAGGAGCAAGGAGAAGACAGCTAGAAGAACTTGCTTTAACACATGTAATCTTTATATCAGCCCATAAAAAATAAGGAGGTCTTCTTTGGGAAACTGTGATGAGCAGGCTAACAGGGATTAAGATGTCTCAGGTCAGAGGTCAGAGGTCAAGGAGAACCTCCTCATGGGATCTGCCTGGATGTGGTTGCCAAGTAGAGTGGTGACCTCTTTTCCCCATGTCCTTAAGTACAGAACAAGAAAACTTAGAAAGATAATCTCAAACTGATGCACGTTTAGCACAACCACCACTTTGCTTTAGCAAACAGTAGGTACTTAAGAGTTGCTCAGTGTTCGAAATAAGTCAGGCAGAGAAGGACAAATATCATATGTTTGCACGTATAGGAGGATTAGGAGGAACTTGACGGAGGAACAAGGGGGAGAAGAAGGGTGGAAATGGTGGGGGAAAGGGAGAGAGGCAAACCATGAGAGACTCTTGAATGCTGACAAAAACTGAGGACTGATGGATGTGGGGGGGATGAGGGATGGGCATGGAGGAGGACACTTGTGGGGATGAGCACTGAGTGTTATGTGGAAACTAATTTGACAATAAACTATTTGTAAAAAAAAAAAAAGAAGAAAAGAAATAGAGAAATAATATGCTATAAAAAAAATAAACTGTGGGATGTTTTGGTACGTAGTATTACTTACATTACTTATACTGCTTTTATCAACTCATAGCAGTGAATTCCTTCTATATTACATTCTCCCAGGAATGAGGACCTGTAATATGTCCCTTGAAACTATTATCATATATTTTGGTCAAACAAAAACCTGTAAATAGCTATACCTCTGAATTTCAATTTTACCTAGAGACAACTGGGATTATTTGTAATTAAGATACTGCGATTTTGGGGCACCTGGGTGGCTTAGCTAGTTAAAAGTAGGCTTCAGCTCAGGACCCGATCTCATGGTTCATTGAGTTACAGCCCTGTGTTGGGCTCTATGTTGACAGCTCAGACCTAGGGCCTGCTTCAGATTCTGTATCTTCTTCTCTCTCTCTGTCCCTCCCCCACTTGCACTCTGTCTCCTTAAAAATGAACATTTTAAAAAATTAAAAAATAAAATACTGTTTTTATAAATCTGAATTTTACATGTAAATATGAGTCTAATTTTCCCTGTATATTTGTAAAATCTACTAATAAAAAACCTACATATCTGCAAAAAAAAAAAAAAAAGAGTTGCTCACTGTTGCTGCTCTTAGCTAACAATGCTGCCAAAAAAAGACAAGTTATGGTCACAGTTGATCTCAGCAATTTTTCTGCTGGGTTTTTTTGTTTGTTTTGTTTGTTTTGTTTTTTTGTTTTTGTTTGTATGTGTGTGTGTGTGTGTACAGAAAACCTTACAAAGGATATCCACGGGTGGTTTACTGTTGGTTTTTCTTAGAGAGAGCTCTTTCTACACCTGCCTGGTTTTGCTGGCAAAGGCAGGTTTCATGACCAGCCAGTTTTGGTCCTCACCCTCAGAATGTCTTTTAGGATAGTGGCGCCTGAGTGGCTCAGTACGTTAAGCATCCAACTCTTGATTTCCACGCAGGTCACGATCTTGCAGTTTGTGAGTTTGAGCCCCGTGTTGGGCTCTGTTCTGTGCTGATAGCGTGAAGCCTGCTTGGGATTCTCTATCTCCCCCTCCACCCCTCCCCTCAAAAATAAATAAACACCTTTTTAACGTGTCTTTTAGGATATTTCAGATGGTATAGAGCAAGAGACAGAGAGACCATTTCCTCTGCATTTCAGAGGTCAAATCTCCTACAGATGTTAGGAGGTTAGAACCCCGGGTTCTGGGCTAGAACCCTGGGCCTGCTCCGAAGGGCCCAGATTCTGAGGTCCTCAGACCCTCGGCCTCAGCAGCAAGGCTCTCACATGAGTAAAGAGATAGGAAGGCCATGGATGAATGAGGCGCAAATTCCCCCAGCACGCTTTTTTCCAGCCTGGGCTGGGTTAGAATCAGAACCCATGCACGGGAGTAGCTGCGAGGAAGAACAAGGAGGCTCATGGCCCCGGAGCATCATCCCCAGACTGCTGCCCATTACATAATTACTGCTATTATGTGGATGGGCTAACGGAGAACATTTTTTACATGAGTGAGCCTGAGAAATTAAAGTCTACACTGCTGACCCATAACTGCTCCAGGACTTCCAGGGATCTCAGCTCCTCATTTAAATGCAAAATACGTTGAACTTCAAGGTGTTTTTCACCGTCCATCAAAAATACTGGACATATTTCATACCCAGCCAAAACAGGCATTTGTTTTGTGGAAAATGTGTGTCTAGGAGCTGATTTCTCCCTTTAACAGCAGGTTCTTCAACCTGTATGAACCAGACCACAGTAAAATTTCAGTAATACTAAATAATAAATTCCACTCCTTGTTGTAGAACATTCCATCATGTCCTAGCAATTTTAAGGGAGGTAACCAATTCATCCTGAATCCTCAAAAGGAAACTAATTTCAGTTGTGTTTATTTTGAAACAAGAGCACTCTTTTTTTAAAATGTTTCTTTAATGTTTATTCTTTTTTGAGAGATGGTGAGAGACCAAGCATGAGTAGCGGAGGGTCAGAGAGAGAGGGAGACACAGAATCTAAAGCAGGCTCCAGGCTCTGAGCTGCCAGCTCAGAGCCCAATGCAGGGCTCAATCTCATGAAACTGTGAGATCATGACCTGAGCTGAAATCAAGAGTTGTACACTTAACCTCCTGAGCCAACAAGGTACCCCCGAGGGTCAATTCTTAGACATGGAGCTTTACTGAGAAGAAAAACTGGAAGGAAAGGTGTGAACTAGAATTTCTTCATAGACCATTCTCCAGTAACCTCTTATCATAACCAGAATTCCTCCCTCAATTATACAGCTAAAGGGGAACCTAGAAATAAAATTCCCTGATTTTTTAACTGGAAGTTACTAAAATGAAGAAAGTAGGAGTATCCGAATGATCAGAAGCTCAAGGTACATTCCAGGGGGCTCATTATTTTTTTCTTTCTTTCTCTTGACCGTTTTCCACTTGTCCATTCTTACCCTTCCTGCTGGCATCTTCCCTGCCTGGGTTTTATCTCTCTCCCTCTCCCTCCTTCTCCCTCTCTGCCCCTCCCCCCCTCCCTCTACCTTTTCCTTCTCCCTCTTTCTCTCCCTCCTTCTATCTCTCTCTCTCCCCCTTCTCTCCCCTCTCCCACTATCTCTCCCCCATTCTCCTTCTCTCTCTCTCCCTCCTCCCTCTCCCCACTACCACATCTCTCTTTCTCTCTGTTTGCCTTACTCCTCTGTATCCAGCAATCCCTCTGACACTCCTGTTAATTCCTTTAGTTTGCCCTTTGTAAATGCATCCGAATAGTTTTAGTGAATTATTAAGCTGTGGACAGATATATAAATACAGGCCTATATTCAGCAATATTATGGTAGACTCACTGCTCTCACAGAACTCTTCTGGGTGAGCGAATGACAGGGGAAGGAGCATTTTCCTTTTAGGTAGAGAAGGAAAAGAAAGTGCATTGAAAGCTGTATGCAGCGTAGAAATATCTACAGACCAAGAAATATTTGTACCAGTACACACATTCACTTCATCTTGCCTTGCTCACCTGGTTTAACTGCCATTTGTGTCACATGGATTTTCAGAGACAGGCTGGTGTATTGCATGCCTGCCTGTGATGACTTCCTTTAACAAGCCATTCTTGATTTTACACAGGTGGGAGTCCTTAGTCCTCGTGCTGATGTATCTTGTCTACATTGTCATCATGAAGTAAGTAAAATGTCTTCTTGGTTTTCTTTTCCAAAACTGTTTCCCACATTTAGCATTATGGGATAGTGTGGAAAGGGGAATGGAGGGGAGGGCAGATAGCTGGCCAGCTTTCGATGCGGTCTATCATGGACTCAATGGTTCCCTCAGCAACCTGCTGTGAATCACTGCAGTTTTGATTAGTGCAAAGACTCTTCCAACCGCTATGTGATGACAAAATCAAATCTTTAGTATTTAACATGAGAGATCTCTGAAACCCTTGCACCCTCTTTAAGGCCTAGCAACCTAGCTTTTGGCTCTTTTGGCTGTTTTTCACTCTCTTTTATAACAAGAAAGGGGGTAAAACTCACTAAGTTATGCTTCTATATAGGTTGATAAAGATGGAACCAGAGCTAATTAAGAGATGGCTAAAACCATGGATCAAAAATCTGCAGACTTCCATTATTCATATTGCATTAGTCATCTATTACTGGGTAACAAATGACCCCAAAATGTGGTGGCTTAAAACTAGAAGGATGTGTTATCTCATTACAGCTTCTGAATTAGGTGTCCAGGGGTACTTAAGTGGGGAGTTCTAAATCAGAGTTTTCCTTGAGATTGCGGTTAGAAGGTTGGCTGGGGTGGCCGTGATCTACTTAACTAGGAATGGAAAATGGCACACTTGCACTATTGGCGGGTGAACTGATAGCGTCTGTTGGCTGGAGTCCTCAGTTCCTCAGCACATGGGCCTCTCCTTGGGGTTGGTTGTGTGTCTCCACAACAAGGGAACAGGTGAGTCAAGAGAGAGAGCAAGAAGGGCCCCCATGCCTTTTATAATCTGGTCTCACAAGTCATACTGTCACTTCTGTCATATTCTGTTTATTAGAAGTAAGCCTAGCCCGCACTCAAGGGATCTGCTTCACCTATTGAAAGGAGGAGTGTCAAAGAATTTGCTGATGTATTTTAAAACCACCACTTCATATGTTCATTTTCCCCCTGGAGCCTGGGTGTCTTACTCTTTGTATCAAGAATTAAATTGCTGGTGTTTCCCTTACTCTAAGGTAAAATGTAAGCACCATGGCTGTGAACCTGCTGGTTCATCTTTTTGCCAAGTATCATTGAGATAAGAAACTTATAAATAATGCAGAGACATTTCATGCTGCAGCTACTGAACCCCCTGGGAACTGTTTCTTTCATTCTAAATTAACCCATACTTCCCCCAGCGTATGTGACTACTTCTCAGGGGCATGAAAGTAGAACACAATCAGCAATTGCCAGTTTGGATAAATCAGGTAGTAGTCTAGAATTTGACATGTCAAGTTGTCTTTGCTATTGAGGTCTGAGAAAAATTAATTCTGGCCACTAGTGTCTGAGAGACATGTTTTGAGAAATCAGTCTGGCCATTGACTAACATCAAATGGACAATAAAGGTAGGAACTGGCTTAGCTAATGTTCAGTGTGGGCTGTAAGCAGTCTGCTGTCGGTCCACTCAATATAGCGTTCAGCCTTCACCTCAGGAGCTGTCCTGATACCTGGGTCTTGTTACTAGAAGAGCATATTTCTAGAGTATCCTGGTGTGGAGGTACCATGGAATAACTGACAAAGAAATCAGGTGCTTTTATGACTCATCACATTCCATTTAAAAATACCAATTAATGGGCTTCCACAAAAATCGGAGTTGGCCCACAGGCCTTCTAGAGTTTCTAGACTCCAAAGGAAAAGTCTTTGAAACCATCTTGCTCCTCCTCTTAAATAGCAAAACCATTAGGGAATCAGGGTCACTATGAGGAAGCCTCAACAATGCACACATCTTCTTTCAGTGTTTTTTAAATTGATTATTTCACCCCTTTTTAAAAAACTTTTTAAGTCTCTAAGTTCGAGTTCCCAAAGAGTCAAGAGTCTTTTTCTTCCCCTTTGAAAAGGTGAATCAGTCATTTATTCCAGAATCATTGACTGCTCTGTGCCCAACATGGATCTTGGGTTTTGAATCTGAATTTAGATGACAGCATGTCCTATTGTACATTCACTAGGGGCTTCACAGAATAAGGAGGGCTTACACCAGAGCTGGTCTAAAGGGAAGAAAGATTGAGGAATTTTGCTAGCATGCATCGTGTGGTCCCTGCACCCCCATACCAAGCCATCATAAATCCCATGAGTTACTGGCAGGGCTTGTGGACATTAAGATAACACCGTAAACAGTCTCTCTCCTCGCCCCCAAACTATGCCCGGTGTAAAAGCTAATGAGGTGTGTTTCTGCTGATGCCTCAACTTTACCAACCTTCCAGCTGCTCAAACCAGCAGGATACAAATAAAATGGGGAATGGCAGCTACTGTGCTCACAGAATTTTCTGCATCAATTCTGGTCCCAAGTTCTAAATTGAAATCTCTGCTCTTTAGCCATCCCCATCTGCAACCAGAGGCTTTAATCATTGGGTTTTACAAAATCTGATTTATAAAATTGCACACTCCACAATAAAATAGCTTCAGGGTGCAGGCACAAAATTTAAAACATTCAATTAAAAACATAAAACTGAGTAGCATCAGTTAAAAACAGCATATATTAGAGTTGTCAGCTGCCTCCTGGGGGGATGACTTTGAACATTCTGTGTGAAGGTCAAAAATCAATTTAAGTTTAGGCCAAGTAGATAGAAATCTTAAGGGAGCATGAGGCATAGTTGGCCTTAGTGAAGATTGATTTCTATACATATCTGAGTTCCTTCTTTAGGATTTGGCCCCCAGGTGAGGCAGTGTAGTTTGGTGATTGAAATCAAGGGTGTCACATTCAGCTCTGCCTGGTCACAGCTTCCACCCACCATTTGCCAGCAGTAAGACCTTGGCCAAGTCATTCAGCCATCTTGAATCTGTTTCCTTCTTCCAAAACAGGATGCATAATGCCTCCTACCACAAAGGTTGTTTGTAAGGATGCAATGTGACAGCATAGTTAAGTTATTAACCACTATCTTGTTTCAAGAAAGCTCTCATAACAATACTATACATAGTGTTGTTACTTTGTTATCCAAATCCAAATAAATGTGTAACACACAGTTGTACTGCAAGTTGGTATTTCTGTGGATTCTGATGACAGAAATATTGCCTGTCCCCCATAACTCTATCAGTAGGGCAAGACATTCTTCTTGAGTTTACAAAATGGGGAGAACTTTTCATTAAGAATAATTTGAATATTTAGGGGCCTCTGGGTGGCCCAGTCACTTAAGCATCCAACTTCAGCTTGGGTGATGATCTTGCAGTTCATGGGTTTGAGCCCTGTATCAAGCTCTGTGATGACAGCTCAGAACCTGGAGCCTTCTTCAGATTCTGTGTCTCCCTCTAGCTCTGCCACTCCCCTGCTCTCTCTCTTTCTCTCTAAAAATAAGTAAACATTAAAAATTTTTTTAAATTTTAAAGAAGAATTTGAATATTTATAAAAGCTAACAGAATAGCCCCTCCCCATGCTCATCACCAGCCCTGATGGCCAGTAGCCCACACCCCATCCACCCATCCTTTTCCTTTCCTCCACATGATTTGAAGCACCAGACAGCACACCAGTTCATCTATAAAAATTTCAGTATACATCTCTAAAAGGATATCACCACGTCATTATCACACCCAACATTAATGCTACTTCTTTAGTGTAATTAAATACCAAATCAATGTTCAAACTTTTAATGATCTCTTGAATGTCAATTTTTACAGGTTTCTTTTAATCTCATAAACTTTAAAAAATCAGAATCCAGGGGCACCTGGGTGGCTTAGTTGGTTAAGCATCCGACTTTCGCTTAGGTCATGATCTCGCGGTTTGTGGGTTCGAGCCCCGCGTCGGGCTCTGTGCTGACTGCCAGCTCAGAGCCTGGCGCCTATTTCAGAGTCTGTGTCTCCCTCTCTCTCTGACCCTCCCCTGATCACGCTGTCTCTCTCTCTCTCCTAGAAATAAATAAAAATTTAAAAAAATCAGAATCCAAATAAATCCCACTCATTATAATTGGTTGCTCCAACCTTAAAAAAAAATTTTTAATATTTCTTTTTTTTGAGAGAGAGAGACAGAGACAGAGAGACAGAGTGTGAATGGGAAAGGGGCAGAGAGAAAGGGAGACACAGAATCTGAAGCAGGCTTCAGGCTCTGAGCTAACAGCTTGAGAGTTCACGGGGCTTGAACTCATGAACCATGAGATCATGACCTGAACCAAAGTTGGATGCTTAACCAACTGAGCCACCCAGGCACCCCAATAGCCCAGCATTAAGAGAGATTCACAGGATCCCAACCTGTGATTTTAGAAAACCAAACACAGACAGAGACCTAGAGTGCCAGCCAGCCTGTAACACGCAGACTGTGACACACTGGGTAGCAGCGTAGGTGTGACACCTGTTCCTTCCCCCGCTGAGTCAAACCCTGACAGCAAAGAGTCCTGGAGACATGGCCAAGAGAAGGTAGACCTTGCCCATACCACTGAGCCTCATGGTGGCCCTTCCATTCACAGACTGTGGGCAGAGGATCTCAATCCTGGGGTACCTCCATTGACCTTGAAGAAGTTGCAAAGAAAGCAGTGTGTCTCTATTGACTTATGTAATGTTGGTTTTATTTTCACTTACCATAGATCCTTAAGTTGGAAAATAGGACAGGTAGCATTTTCTGCAGGGAAAACGGAAGGACAAAATAATAACAATGATAACACCACACCTAGACTGGGAGCAGTGCAGAACAGCAGATAGGGGGTGGGCAGTGGGGGAACAGCAAAAACTGACAGACCCCTTCTGCTCATTACTTTGTTCAGATATAACGCTTGCATCCATCAGTGCTTTGAAAGAAGAACGAAAGGTACTGGAAACATGGTCAACGGCTTAGCCAACAATGCGGAAATCGATGACAGCAGTAATTGTGACGCAACTGTGGTGCTACTCAAGAAAGGTAACCGAGTGGAGCCTCAGTCCAAGAGGGAGTCCTGAGAGTCTTCCTGGGGCGCTATGGCGGGCTTGGTGGGATGGCTGCCTGTCCCAGAGCAGACTGAAGGAGAGAAGGGTCTGGTCCCGCCGCCTCCCTTTGGCTGCATCCTGAGGCAGTCATACCTGGTGATGAGCCCGCCTGAGAAAGCTTTGTGAAGTTCTTGAGCAAAACATATGCTGGGAGTGACAAGGGGGAGGAGGAATTAGGAGAGGCTGTAAAAAAGAGAAGACTGGGAGAGGGAGTGTGGTTTGAGGTATTGACTCACATTTTGGCTGTGTGACTGTGAAGTGGGCCATGATTTTCTCTTCTGCAAAATGGGGATGACTTTTTAACAAGTAGAGGAGATAAAGAATGTAAAATACCCCATTTGTGATCATTGTTGTTAGTATACTATTATATCCAAATTCTCTTTCAGGCTACGTTATCTCAGTTTCCAAGCTGCAAAATAACATGGCAAATTACCCTCCACTTTTTTCAAAGCAATTCTTATATTCAGTACATTCTCATTAAGCAGTTGATATACTAAAAGAACTAAGATAGTGCTCCCTAATAATATTCTTTCTTAGAGGAACACAGAAAATTATCATTTACTTTTGCCTTAGAATGTGTTTTTTTTTGTTTGTTTGTTTCACTTAATTTCTTTTAACTTTCTCCAAAAAACATGTGGGTTTATTTCTTCTTGGTCCCATATGGTTGCTTTGTAGGAAAAACAAAAAAGAAATTAGAAAATATATGTTATTTTCAAATATATGTCTGAGTTTGAAATCTGTGGGTAATTATTTGAATTTGAAAATCAATTATGTGGGGCACTTGGGTGGCTCATTCGGTTGAGCACCTGGGTTCGGCTCAGGTCATGATCTCACGGTTCGTGGGTTGGAGCCCCGTGTCGGGCTCTGTGCTGACAACTCAGAGCCTGGAGCCTGTCTTTGGATCCTGTGTCTCCCTCTCTCTCTGACCCTCCCCTGCTCACGCTCTCTCTTTCTCAAAAATAAATAAAACATTACAAAGACATTTTAAAAAAGGAAAATAAAATTGATTATGTGATATACTCTTCTAGTTATGTTTAACAAAAGACTTAAGAGTATTCAGTGCCATCCCACATAAGGATTTAATCTCCTCTCTTCTGGATAGTTTTTAACCATAAAAGGAATACTCTTAGGGAACCAAAAAGAGCTACCTCATATTAGTCAGTGTTTCCAGACATCATTTCATGGTTTAGTGGCTTGGAAAACAGGAGTGAGGACCAGGTGTGTGGCCAGGTACCTGTGAGAGGTGTGCTTATATCACATGTTCACAGAGAGGGAACTTGGGCCTTGGTAAAACTTTTTTATCAGTCCTGTCAGCAAATCTTGTGTACCGATTTGGGCCCCGCTGGGCCTTGGCCCTCTGTAATGTGGCCAGCTCAGCCACCTACCCCTGTCTGTCAGCCCTGCTCATAGACTGGGCTACAGCAGTGTGCGCGTTTCTCCACTAAGGCCTGCAATGGGCATTAAAATCAGTTCTATAGCTTTTAACAGCTCAGGACATTGAACATTGTTGACATTTGAAAGGCATAAAGGGTTACTAAATATTATTGGGATCTTTCCTGTGCCCCAGGACTGATTGGTGGAGAAAAAAATCCTTTGAAGACACAGAGGAATTCTCTTAGGTTATCACTTATTTTTACTGTGCCAGTGAGTGATACTTAAATTGTTTCAAGTCATTTCAAACAAGCTATATCAGTGAGCCTCATGCAAAGAAGAGTTTGACTCTTCTCTAGAGTTTTCCCACTACAGTTTTCCTTGGATGGATGGCCAGATGGATGAGTGGTTGGATGGTTGGATGGCAGGATGGATGCATGGATACATGGATGGATGGATGGATGGATGGATGGATGGATGGAAGGATGGATGAAGGAAGGAAGGAAGGGAGGGAGGAAGGGATGGAGGGAGGGAGGGAGGGAGGGAGGATGGGTGGGTAGATGGATGAATAGATGGATGATTGGGTAGATGGAAGGAAGGATAGAGGGGTAGATGATAGGATGGATGGACAGATGAATAAATGAGTAGATAGGAGGGAGTGGGGGCAGGAAGGAGGGAGAAGGGGAGAAAAGGAAGGGAAAGAAGACTACATAAATATCTCTTTCCTGCTCCTAGCCTCAATGTTATCTTTACTTTTTGTTTTTAATTTCCCTAGCCAATTTCCACCGCAAAGCGTCTGTGATCATGGTAGATGAGTTGCTGTCAGCCTATCCTCACCAGCTTTCTTTCTCTGAGGCTGGACTTCGAATCATGATCACCAGCCACTTTCCCCCCAAGACCCGCCTCTCCATGGCCAGTCGCATGTTGATCAATGAGGTATCTGGGAAATTCTGTGTTTGCCACTGGACAGGGGTGGGAGACTTTGGGAAGGGGAGGAAGTTTCTCACTCTGAAAACAGAAATTCCAAACTCAGCACTGAACACAATAATATTCCTCAGCTATTTCCCAACATCTTTGCTTATGGAGCCAGCTGTACATCCTATTTCTTGCTCTTCCTCCCACGTGTTGAAAGACATGATCAGGCTCACAGTTATATAGAAAAACTCTCCTATCCTCTCTACCCACCTATTTCTTTTCATCTTACATATGGGTAGAACCCTCTGATGTGAACTTGCACAAAAGCAGTTGCTAAATCAAGCTTGCCTTACTTTAAAGTAATATAGTCTCTGACCTGAATTTTTCTGTGTATCCCTTTTTCTGAAGTGGCAGCCTTATTGATACACTAGTCCAGACACATTTGTGTGGCTTTCTCATATATGTACCAAGTGATTCCTGCAGTGCAGAGAAGAAAGATAATAGTGTAGTGCCCAGGGATCAAGAATGCTGATAGAGGGGCGCCTGGGTGGCTTAGTCGGTTAAGCGTCTGACTTTCGCTTAGGTCATGATCTCGCGGTTCGTGGGTTCAAGCCCCGCATCGGGCTCTGTGCTGACTGCTAGCTCAGAGCCTGGAGCCTGTTTCAGTCTGTGAATTCCTCTCTCTCTGACCCTCCCCTGCTCGCGCTGTCTCTCTCTCTCTCTCCTAGAAATAAATAAAACATTAAAAAAAAAAAAAAAAAGAATGCTGATAGAAAAGAAGGACATGTTGGAGAGAGACAATATTTCCTCTAAAGGAATTTTCAAATTCCTGTGGGTCATAACAGGTGAATCCTTCCTCCCAGAAGGAGGTTGTCTGAGTTGCTTATTACTTTGAGGAATCCCTTAAGACTTCACTGAAGAGTCTTCTGGAAGCATCTCCCTATCACAGCCTGAAAAATGTCCTAATAGCTGGTGTTCTAGTTGTAAGGATCTACAGTCCCTCTGACTGTGACTTTCTCTTTCCAGAGGCAAAGACTCATAAACAGTAGGGCCTATGCCAATGGAGAATCTGAGGTGGCCATCAAAATACCAATTAAGCACACCGTGGAGAATGGGACAGGACCCAGCAGTGGCCCAGACAGAGGCGTGAATGGGACTCGGAGGGATGATGTTGTTGCCGAAGCTGGTAACGAGACAGAGAATGAGAATGAGGACAATGACAACAA
The DNA here is from genome assembly GCF_003009895.1 of Hyaena hyaena. Lineage (NCBI taxonomy): Eukaryota > Metazoa > Chordata > Mammalia > Carnivora > Hyaenidae > Hyaena > Hyaena hyaena. Next base: position 657,785 of record NW_024081492.1, read on the forward strand.
CGAGAATGATGAAGAGGAAGAGGATGATGAAGATGATGATGAAGGACCATACACACCATTCGACCTCCCCTGTAAGAGGACCTATGTCTGGGCTAGTATTGGGAGCTATTTTAGGGCACTTAGTACATGTCCTTGACTTTGATGATCTTTTTACCATCCAATTCAAAGAACAATCTCTATACACAAATATAGAAATATTTACAGTAACTCCTACCATGGGCAAGACTCTGTTTTAGAGGGTCCAGATGAACAAGATGGCGACACATGATCATTGGCTGAAATGTGGGTTCTTTGATCAAATGTATAATTTTGTTGGCACTTTGTGGAGGAAGATCTTCTCTTAGCTGCTCTGTGGGACCTTTTAGTGCTAAGGAGGAAATGCACAGACCCCATGTTGGGGAGACAGCTTGGTGCTCAAGGGAAGAAGCTCTTCACCCACCCATTACATTTGGCTGGGGGAGCTGTCCTGTCAAAGCCAGACTAGGGGAACATGTGCAGCCTTCCCAGTTGGCTTTTGTTCTTCTCACTTTCTACCCCTCACCCACCTTCAGGTCTCTCCTTTCCCATTACCTAAGATGCCACCATAGATACAGACCTAAGCAAAAAGCACCCCAGCCCCAGCTAAATCTCATACAGTGAGACTGGCAGAGGGAATCTCCCTGGTACCTTGAAGGGGAGGGATAAGGCATGTATAGTTTTCAGGACCCCAGCCACCAAGGTAGTTGTCCTCTCCTGACTGCTGCCTGACAATGACTTGGCTATTCCAGAGACCTTGTCCTCCTACCCTACCCATTACTGGAATGAGTGGACCAAGTCCAAAGAATTATACCTATTTGCTAGACCTTCCAGAACTTCTGGCTGCTTCAGGAGAGAATGCCCTGGTCAAGTCTATGAGGCTTAATTAATGTGTGCAACTTCTCCAGGATGTTTGAATATCCAGGAGGACTCTGAATTCTGGGGAAGGATTGCTTGACCCACTTGAAAGGCCATTTAATGATGGGATGTGGGTGTGGAGTCTCAGAGTTCTGTGTTATTTTCAGATGCAAGGTGACATCAAGTGAAACTAGGACCAGAGCTGCTCTCCTATGCCCCCTCAGGGTTCCTCAGATCTAAACTTCATCAAATGTTTACCAAAACTAACTAGAGAATACTCACTCAGATCCTATACCCCAAAGTCCTGAACTGCCCAGCCAGAGTTAAATCATTACTTGTTAGAAGATTATCTTGATTGGAAAAAAAAAGTATACTGGCTCTTTACCCATTTTGCCACCTTTGGCTATATTTCTTGGTGGCCTTCTTCCCTATCAGCCAGGACAAAAGCATTTTAAGGATGAAGTGACCAGGCCCCACTCTTTCTCCCTTATGAACGTTTGTGTTCATTTTCCATTGCTGCATAACAAGTCACCACAAATTTAGTGGCTTAAAACAGCATGGCTGGGTTTCAGAGCCTCCGAAGGCCATATTGGAGGTGCAGACAGGGCTTAGTCTTTCCCAGAAGCCCTGGGGACAGTCACTCCCAGACACATGCAGACTGTTGGCAAAATCCAGTTCCTTGTGGGTTGTAAGGCTGAGTCCACTTTCCCTGCTGGCTGTCAGCGGGGGGTTGCTCACTGCTCTTGAAGGCCTGGTTTCTTCAAATCAGCAATGGTGCTTTGGGTCCTTTGCACACTTCTAATCTCTTGGCCCTCCCCTTCAGCTTTTGTGGGGCCTAGATCAAGCCCAACTGCATAATTTCCCTGTGAGGGAGTCAGTGCTATGACCCAGCAGAGCACAGTCACAGAACTGGTAGGTTGGCCTCCGCAGGTTCTGAGAATCAGGGCATAGACTCTTGGAAGCCTACATCTAAAATTCTGCCCAGCCCAGCCTTTGCTTTCAGAGTTCACCAATGGCAGCCCATAACCAAGCTCTAAAAGTAACTGTTTTGCTAAAGTTTCACTGATGAAAGCTCTCAGGCCAGGTGAAGAGTCTCTAAGGGGCCATGTTGGCCTCCCAAAAGCCCCAAGTGCACCCATCTACCTTACACTAAAGACACATGTGTGACACCAGATAACTGGCTTCCACAACTGAGGCTCATTACTTAGTGGGACAAAGGGGGGCCCTCTTCGGATCACTTGTTTTGTTTTTCTAACCTGAATGGGATAAATGCCAGGCCTAACCTTGAGGTTTTAAGGTGCCTTATAACTGTTGCTCACCTTCCCTCCTCATTTCTGGGCTTAGTTGCAGATGAGGAGGCCTGGGGCTTCCAGCTACATCATCTGGTCTCCTCATATGTTAAGAAATGTGGCTGTAGGCATGGGCTCACGAAGCCCACCTCAGGACCCTGCACACTTTGGAAGTGCAGACATGAGAGGAGAAAACATGCCTGCCTGGTCCTGCCACTCCTCAGGGTCTCTGCTTCATTCCTGCCCCGCGCCCCTGAGTTTCCAAGACAGTAAGTGGAATCCCAAGGTCTTCACCTTGGCCACCCTTGATAAAATGCAGGCTCTGGTGGGAGGCCCAAGATTCTGCACTTATAACAAGCCCGCAGATGACACTGGTGCTGTTTGTCTGTGGGCCACACCTGAGGCAGTGAGGGGTAGCACCCTGGAGTCACACCGGTGATCTGTACAGTTCCCCTGAGCCTTAGGGGAGCCTCATTCAGAGCCAGGGTCTGCCTTTGACATGGAGAGTGGGGAGATTGTCCAACTTTTATCTTCTGTCCCCTTCCACCAACTGAGGCCAAACTTCATTCCTGGACTCGGGAACTTCCATCGGAGGCTAGGGGACTGAGTCTCCAGCAGGCCCTGCCTTGGGCAGGGAGACCTCTTCAAGCAGTGCGGCCAACAGAGGCCACTCGAGGAGCTGGGAGGACTCAGTCTGGGGAGCCCCACATCTGGTTCCTCTGCACTAAGTTCCTTTGGCCTGAAAAAGATCTGGCCACACGGTGGGGACATTTTCCCCTCTCACAGTAATGTAGGGGCGTGGGCTGTCTGTGTTCCTGTCACAACTGTAGGGCTTTCTTCTCTCCAGAACTTGACTATAATGAGCAGTTACAATTAGTAATTAAGAAATTATGTGGAAGTATGTAAATATAGGCATATCTATGATGTCTGTACGTGTGCACTCATACATTGTGTGTGCATATATGTATGCATACACAAATACAAGTATGTGCATATATGTGCAGTGTGCACATGTTGATATAATGTATACATCTAGTGTGTTTATTCATATATAATATACATTTGTATACTGTGTTGTATGCTTATATGATATATGCACAGATATTAACATACCTGTGTTTTTATATGTGCATATAATATGTGTATAGGCTAAGTTCATATCGTATATATGTTTTATATACACCTATGCACAGTATATGTCTATGTGCATATATATACATATACATTGCACATATATTCTTATCTCTTGCATGAAGAAAGCCTTACTGTTGACTGGCAAAAATAGAAATGTTTACATGTGTACATAGGCAGACATATTTCCACAGAAAAAAGACTGAATAGAAGTACACTGAAATTTGAGTATATTTATCATAAGTGGAATTCTTGTTTAAACTTTTCTAGATTTTCCATTCTAAAACAGTGTACATTTTTCTTGCCTGTATAATTAGAACAAATTGATATATTTAATCTAGGCCTATAATGATGAGCAATGATTTTTTTCTTCTCAATAGAATTAAGCTTCTTTAAAAGGTCAATAAGGAATATAACTTAAGAACAGGTCCTTTGTAGGGCGCCTGGGTGGCTCAGTTGGTTAAGTGTCTGACTTTGGCTCAGGTCATGATCTCACAGTCTGTGGATTCGAGACTTGCGTCAGGTTTTGTACTGACAGCTCAGAGCCTGGAGCCTGCTTCAGATTCTGTGTCTCCCTCTCTCTCTGACCCTCCCACACTTGCTTTCTGTCTCTGTCTCTCAAAATAAAGACCAAAAAATTAAAACAAAAAAACAGGTCTTTTGCTCTTTGGAGCCAAGTCACACTCAAAGGGATGCTCTAATGCTCAGAGTCCCCGCTTCATGTCCCCTGGCTTCATCTCTCAGTTGCTGGCTGACTTCCGAGAAATCACATAATCACTGGCACATCGGGTTCATGCACAGAGAGTTTTGTTTTCTTCATTCATGGCTGTAGCCTCAAAACCCAAAGCGGCACCTGGCACACTCTGGCAGAGGGGCTTTCAATAAATATTTGTTAAATGAAGGAATAAACCTATCCCTGGAGGGCTCTGTTTGCACCACATAGCAATGCATGAAAAGATGGGGAAATATCCAGAAATACTGTTGATGCAAGAGGAAAGGAAGCCATTTTTACCTTTTTATTTAGAAGTGGAAATTTAAGCCAGCTGAAAATGCACATGCATTAACATCACTGTGTTTATATGTGCATATAATATACATAGTGGTTAAATTCTTATGGCATATATGAAATTATTTACACCTATGCAGAGTATAAGTTGTACATATATTCTTATCCCTTGCATGAAGAAAGCCTTATCATTGACTAACAGAAATAGAAACGTTTACATGTGGATGTAGGCAAACACACTTTCACAAGAAAAAAGGCTGAAAAGAATACTCCAAAATATAAGAATGTTTCTTATCTGACTGCTCCTGCTCCTCAAAATCACTTAAAAAGCACATTTCTCTATCACTTGGTTTGCTTAGGAGCTGTTTTAGTTACATTACATTCTTGATTATACTGACAGATTCTTTTTTTTTTTAATGTTTATTCATTTTTAAGAGACAGAGATAGAGCATGATCAGGGGAGAGGCAGAAAGAGAGGGAGACACAGAATCTGAAGCAGGCTCCAGGCTCTGAGCTGTCAGTACAGAGCCCAATCCAGGGCTCAAACACACGAGCTGTGAGATCATGAGACCTGAGCCAAAGTCAGACGCATAACCAACTGAGCCACCCAGGCACCCCATACTGATTGAATTTCTACTGTATATTTGTTGCTGTTACAGTAGAGCCATAATTCACATAAAGCATCTATATCATGAAACAGAAAACTGTTTTCTAGATATAAGGCCCCCCAGAGTCAAGCCAGAATTTTCTAAAGCAGCCGAGAGGAGAAAACTCAAAATTCATTGGTGCTAACATGCACTGCTTGCAGCTCTACGTAATATCATTTTCTAAGCTCCTACACTCATAAGTTCCGATTTCTTTTTTTGTTTGTTTAATTTTCTGAAGAATTTCTGAAGGATGACAGAGCCAGAGGGCAGTCATTCCTCTTCCCATTGGTGTATTTCTTTGTAACTCTGATGGAGTGTGCATATTTCAAACTGCACCGAGTCTCTCTGTGTGGGGGCCTCAAGAAGACTAGAAGGCCAGTGAGGGGGTCCCCGGAGCCCCAGATATGTAAGTGACATCACCACATTACAGGATTTAGCAGCATGCAGAACCCCAGGATGCCTTTGGCATCCAAGGGTCTGACTATGTTCTAGATTCTACAGCATTTTTAAAACTGCTCACAAAAATCCCCCAACGGCTTTCTTGCTTTGAAATCTGGCCAAACAGTCCCTAGTGTCTGTGGCATTTGTCCCCATCCTGTAGCGGCTAACTGGGAAAGTGCTGGATTCCACTATAAAGTTACAAAATAAATTTCATTGAGCACTTTATTAATCATCGTTCAAAGTATCATATTAAAAATACCTCCTTAACTCTGGTGGGAATATAAAATGGGATGATCATTTTTGGAAGACTGCTCTACAGTTTCTTACAAAGTTAGAAAAAAAACTCACCCTATGACTCAGCAATTCTATTCCTGGGTCTTCACCAAAGAGAGATAAAAACATGCCCATAGAAAAAAGTATACAAGAATGCTCATGGACACTTCAGTTGTAATACCTGAGAACTGGCAACAATCCCAAAGTCCCATCCACAGGAGAATGGATAATAAGTTGTGTATCCATAGGATAGAAGGCTACACAGCAATCTAAGTGAAATGAATTCCTGACACACAAATGAATCTCAAAACACATGTTGACTAAAATCACACACCATATGATTTTCCTTACTTGAAGGTGGACAACATGAAAGACTAAACTATCATGGCAACGGGTGGAAGACAGACTGGAAAGAGGCTCAGGGAACTTTCTGGAAGATGGACGTGTTCCATTGGAACAGAGAGTGTATACAATGCATTTCTTACCAAAGGTGTTAGGAGTTAAGCAGGATTATAACAAAGGCCAAATGAGAACTGATATGTTTGTCAAATCTGAGGCGACAAGGGATTCATGGCAATACAGTCACCAAAATAAGCATTTATGGGTATCTCTGAAACACCGTGCTCAGACAACACAGAGATGATAGGATCAGGTCATCACTGGCCAATCCATCACCTTGTTCCTGGCAGCAGGTATTTAGAGAGACAGAAATCAATGACTAATTTGCAAATTCATATCAGCTTGAGATACAAACACCCAAGCAGTGTTTTGACAACTTTGAGAGCTTTCAAATCTTTCAAGATTTCAGTGAGTTGACAATGTTGAGCTATTACACTAGATGGCGCTGTGACCACTGACACTTTATAATCTGTAAAGATTTTGTTATCTAACCATGGGGAGAACAGACCCCAGGCTGACTGCTGGTCTTCCTACCTCCCCTCCCCCACCTTCACCCACACCCCCCACACTCCCCTCCCTTTGTGTCTGAGAATCTTCCTCGTCCTTTCCCACCTGGCCCCATTTACCAAACCATCTCCCCCACCCTGTGTACTCAGAAGTATCTATCATTTGGGTGCCTAACTAGCAGGTGAGCAGTTCATAACTTTTTTTTATTCTACTGGGTTTTGTACACCAGGTTTCATTGCTGGTGGAAGCCATTTGTGTCTTTTATGAAAAGAACAACATAATAAGTTTTATTTCCCAGGCCATCAATTAGGCTGTAAATGTCTGGGGCAAGCAGCATGGAGGGCTGGTAAAACAGAGAGAGGAAGTTAACTAATTTCTTTTTTGCTTTTTTATCCTCTTAGCTGGAAAACTGGAAACAGTGAAGTGGGCATTCACCTGGCCACTGAGTTTTGTCTTATACTTCACTGTACCCAACTGCAACAAGCCACGCTGGGAAAAATGGTTCATGGTGACATTTGCTTCCTCCACGTTATGGATTGCAGCCTTCTCCTACATGATGGTGTGGATGGTGAGTGGAGTCAGGACCCCGCAGCATTGCTAGATCTCTTTAGAGGGAAGAATACGCTCAACCAAAGGGGAATAGGGAGTGCAGTTTCGGCCCAGTAACTGCATCAGTCAGCTATTACCTCAATAAGCTGCCTAACAAACCACCCCTAAACTCAGTGGTTTAGAATCACAAGAATTTATCATTCTGCTCACGTATCTGCAGAGTGACTGTGGTTTGAGTCACCGTAGCAGGCGATGACTGAGCAGTTCTGCTTCCAGCTACAGCATGGTTACATTTGGTTCAAGCTGTGGGTGGGTTTCATGTCTACCCCATGTTTGCTCATTTTCCTTGGGACCGTGGCTACCCAGGGAATGTCCTTCTCATAATGGATCATTGGAATGCTAGAGGACTGGTAGAAACATGAGGTGCCTCCTAGGGCCTTGGCTGGTGACTTGTGCCCAACATCAATGGGAGTGGGGAGAATATACTCCGCCTTTAGCAGGAAGGACAGCAGAGCCACAGGCAAAGGGCGTGAAGGAAAGGCCTGAAGAATTAGGGAGTAATAATCCCATCTGTCACAGTCACTTCCCCTAATTGAGTCTCAGTTTTGTCAACCAGTAAATAAGGTCATTAGACCTGGTGACCACTCAAGGGTCCCTTCTGAAGCGAAAACAATAATTCAAGTACTGGCATTGGTTGTGTGGTTATGGCTCAAAAGAGCCTCTGCCCCAAAGCCATTTTAAGGAAACACAACCATCCAGAGTACATTGCCCATTTACAACTCTGCTTTTTAACTGGGGAGCAAACCTAGTCTAGTCAAAGTGGAGTTAGGCAGAAATGAAAAGCTGTTCAAATCTAAATTAATCTGGGTTAAGAATTGGACAGAAATGTAATATAAATTCTGGAGAATTAAACCCAAGAGCTAAAAAAGGGTTCTGAAGAGATCATTTCAGAAATCATAGCAAATTTGTAAACCTGACAGTTAACTCACAAATTATCCTTTGCCTTCAACATCAACAGACAAATTTTTTTAATGTTTATTTACTTTTGAGAGAGAGAAAGAGACAGAATGTGAGCAGGCAAGGGGCAGAGAGAGGGAGACACAAAATCCAAAGCAGGCCTAAAGCAGGCCCAAAGCAAGCCCTAAATAGGCTTCAGGCTCTGAGCTGTCCACACAGCCCAAGGCAGGGCTTGAACTCAGGAACCAAGATATCATGACCTGAGCTGAAGTCAAACACTTAACTGACTAAGCCACCCAGACGCCCCTACAGATGTTTTTCAACCCAAATCTTGTAGGGTTTCTCCTCCATCCAGGATTCATTGATCCTTTTATTTGACATATTTCTTGGGTGCCATCTCTGTTCCAGGTTTGAATAGTTTTGGTGTTCCTAACCTTCACGTGCAGGCTGGTTTTCCCAGGTCCACCACCTACAAGCCTACCAAGTGACTCCCCCCCCACCCCGCTGCCGTTTTCCTCCTTCCACTCTGCTGAAGGTTCTCAGTCCTGGGAAATGGCCGAGAGTAAGGGAGAACACAAAGAGAAATACGAGACTTGGTCCCAGCCACCTGGAGAATCGGTTCCCCAAACTCCAGACAAAACCACAAGCATAGTAATAATAACACTCACAAGAGCAGGAACTCCAGCTCTCTTCCAGGCCAGATACCACCGAGCCAAACCGGATTCCTGCAGGGACCCAGCTGAGGGATAAGAAGGGAGAAACACACTTTGGCCAGCTCCATTTCACAAAAGGCTCCTGGGAACAAGTGCATCTCACTTTCCTCCCCGGAGGGTGGGAGGCAGAAAGCCCGAGGCCTTCCCCAAATCAGTTCTGCATGGAATGGAAATGAAGTGCATTTTCTGATTTGAGAGGGGGAAGCCAGGTACCCCAGCAGGTTTAACATCCCACAAACCTTTGGATGGGGAAGGAGCGACTGTGACCTTTGGAGCCAAGTCAGGGATAAGTGTCTCTTACAGTGGGGTGGAGAGGTGGGGGAGAGATGAAAAGAGAGTGCGCTACTTACAACACATGGTTTGTGTTTCTCTTAATTTTCTAGAAAGCGAAGGCACTCAGGTGGCATCCCAAAATGACCTAATCATCTCTGCTCCTGCAGGTTGACCTCTCCTTATGCCAGCACATGGGGAATTGCTTTCTTTTTCCAGTTACCTCCATTTAACCGATGGCCCCTCAACAGCTAGTCTCTCCAACTGCCTGCCTCTCTTATTTCCCCACTCCAGGAAATCAGGTGCCAAGAATGGGCTCATTTGCATAATGCAAGCACTGCCTGGGTAGCACCTGTTTCTGCCTTCTGGCTTAACCCTTTCTATGCAAATACTGATGGCTGCCTGTGCAGAGGAGCCTGTCCCCAGAAAGCGCCCCCTCTGCCACTGACCAGCACAAGTGCCTTGAGCAGGGCCTCCGCTCCTATCTGAAGAGTGGAGGTAATCTAGCACCTACCCTGTAGGGTTGTTGTGAGACTTTATTAAGTTAAATCCCATGAACATCACTTAGCACGGTGCCTGAGTACTGAATCAACATAAGCAAGTATAGTGTGGACAATTTTCCCAAGCTTTAAGTTCTTGTGAGTTATAGTTGTGCAGCTCTGAGCTCAGATACTCAAATTGCCAGCACAAGATGGCGGTCATCCATTCTGGATTTCTTTCCCAAGACCATCCTAAATTCAAATATTCTGTCCCAGTATCACCTTTTGCCAGAAACTGTTTCTCCTGTCTTAGGACAGCTGCCTCACCTGAAAGGAACATGTATAAAATGCCAGTCTTTGGTTGGAAAACTTGGGCTCCATCATTGCACCCTGGTCTCCTGACCTGTAGTCCTGGTCTGCTCCATGCAATGTTCTTTACCCTTTTCACTGATACAGAAAGCAGACATTGCTCCCTGGCAGACTAGCCAGTCTGCAACCTTTTCTGTTTGCTGGGCAGAGGATCCACGAGCGGGCTGGGCTGGCACAGGCCCCCTGCTCACCACCTCTTCCTGCCTCATCCAGGTCACAATCATTGGCTACACACTGGGGATTCCTGATGTCATCATGGGGATCACCTTCCTGGCAGCTGGAACCAGTGTGCCCGACTGCATGGCCAGCCTCATCGTGGCCAGACAAGGTGAGGCCTCCAGTTAGATGGGGGCAGGGATGGGGGAGGAAGGAAGGCTTCCCTGTAGGCAGGGAGAGCTTTGGGGCACCCGCATAGCAGTTACCAGGGTGATGGGTGACTCAGTGCTGTGTTGGTCAAAAAGCTAACTGGCATCAAAATAACAGGGAAATAAGCCAGAAGATCTACCCTTAAGAAAGGGAGAGATGTTTTCTAGGTAACACCCAGATCCCCTTCTGAAGGTTGTATTACCGTCCTTCTATTATTAAAAATAGTAATAAATGTAATGATAGCTAACCTTTGCTGAGTGCCACACACCGAGCAAAGCAGTTTGAGTATGTTATCTTATTTAATTTAAACAATTACATGGAGTAGGGAAGATCATACCCCCATTTTATGGATTAGGGAAACTGAAGCTTAGAGAAGACAAACCCATAACCTAAGGTCTGCTGAGCTGCAGTACCCTTGACAGTGGTGGTTGCCACAGGTCAGTCATGAGACTACGGCAGTCCCTCCCCTCCTTCAAAGCCAAGCTCACAGGTGGACGCCCCTTCCAGATGGCCATGCCCTTCCCTGGCACCCACTCTAATTTATATGCCTGGTTTGTTTTTAACAAACACAATGGGCAGCTATAACACTTAGCATAGTATCCCCTAGAAGTAATCAGGAAATTTTACTGGTTACATTCATTCATTAATTCATTCATTTAGAGAGACAGAGCATGAGTGAGGGAGAGGCAGAGAGAAAGAGAATCACAAGCAGTCTCCACACTGTCAGCATACAGAGCCCAACATGGGGCTCAAACTCACAAAACCATGATATCATGACCTGAGCAGAAATCAGGACTTGGACGCTTAACCGACTGAGCCACCCAGGTGCTCCACATTATTTTTCTTAATAGTGCTCAATTATTTAGAAGAATTGAGAACAGTGTAGCGAAGTTGGGATATGGTACTAAAATATATGGGTTGGTGAGCTCATGAGAGGTTTAACAGAACTGTCAAGTTTATTCCTTTGCATAAAGGTGTTTCAGAATCCTTAGAACTATATTTGGTATTTGGAATCATTCACATTTAGCCATGATCATGTTTGAAGTAAAAATCAAGAGCTCAGTAGAATGTGTATCTCATTCTATTCCATTCTTTTGTATTCCATTCCAGTCTACTGAAGATACATATACTACTGAAAATACAGGTGATGGTCTGGGAAGGGATTCACCTAGCAAATGAGCTAGCAGACCTACCAGCTAAGTCTCTGGCTCTCGGACCAAAGGGTTGAGAGAGTCCCTCGGGGGTTCCCTGTACTGCCCTGAGATCTCCATTCTAACCCAAGTAACCTCTTATCCTTGTAGGCATGGGAGACATGGCTGTGTCCAACTCCATTGGGAGCAACGTATTTGATATCCTCATTGGCCTTGGTCTCCCATGGGCCTTGCAGACCCTGGCTGTGGATTATGGATCCTATGTAAGTGGGTTTTCTACACAGACACTGTTTTCAGAGCAAAGGAGATGCAATATTACTAATGTTGAGGGGCAAACAAACTCCTTCTTATCCAAGTCTTTCCAAAGTCAGGCTTGTGGGCACATTCAGCACTCAAGAACAGAGCTGGCAAACTTTTTCTGTAAAGGGCCAGATGGTGACACATCAGGCTTTGAGGACCAGACGGTCTCTGTCACAACTATCCACCCCTGCTCCTGTAGCCTGAAAGCAGCCAGAGACTATGTGCAAATGAATGAGTGTGGCTGTGTCAATAAAACTTTATGTATAGAAACTGAAATTTGAATTCCATACAATTTTTATATGTCAGGACATAGAATCTATGATTCTTTGCATTTTTTTTCAATCACTGAAAAACATAAAATGATTCTTAACTTATCGGCTATGTGAAAACAGGAAGTGGGCCAGATTTGGCCCCTAGGCTATCATACAATACCCCTGTCTGGTATATTTGCTTTATAGGCAAAATGATTTCATTCGCGAAGGAAGGGACACAAAATATAACAGGCCCTTTCTGCCAGGGATCTGGCAATAGTCAGACCCGAGGTGATGGCCTCCGTGTTGTTTCTCAAGGCTGAGCTGATTATGACCTTAGGTAGATTTGCAGGTGATTGACCCAGATGGTCTGGCTCTCTTTCCCAATCTCTTAAAATGTTCCCCCTCTGATAATGGCACCCCTGTCCTAGACACTGTCTGAGGACTCAGGGAGAAACTACAGTTTAATACTTTTGCTTAGATGCAGGAAGAAAAGGATAGCATGCCCCCAAAGTGTTTACACCCAACCCAGTGCTGAGTGCTTCTCTCAGTGTGTTACTGAGTGTTACCTTAGTCTAGCTGCAAAATTTGTTAAGTAACTGTATATCCTGCAGAAAATATTGTGGCTCATATCCAATGAGAGTTGTTTTCAAAGTTGTTTGATAAATGGTAGTTTGAACTAGGGAAACTACCAGTGTCCTGCCAGTTCCAATGAAATCAAAACTCATACAGAAAGTCCATATGGTTTTGGGTTCATGTGAAGTTTGGTGTTGACTGAGAGGTTTCACCAGAGAGTAAAGATAAGCACAAAGGAATGGAAAGAGGCAAAATATGTTCTAAGGAGTGACAAATTTCATTTGTCAATGAAATTGGGTAATGACATGGTGAGAGGGGCCACATTGCCTTGCGGGGAAGCTGGCTTTAGAGATGAGATCTAAATAACTAGAGAGGGCCAGCCATGGGGAAATCGGAGCAGGACAGAGCATTCCAGGCAAAAGGAGCAGTCAGTGCAAAGGTCCTGAGGCAGAGATGGATTTGGCATGTTGGAGAATGGCATGCTTTTTCGACAACATGAGTTTTAATCCTGGGCCTGAAGCCCAGGAATAAGGACCACTGAGCCTTGGCTAATTGTAATGTAAACAGATATATGTCCACCAGAAAGACCAATTCTTCAATAGCCCCCAGCAGTGCACCCTAAACATCATACTTCCCAAGCTACCTGCCGCCTCTGACATTGCATAAAGCCAAGCTAGCACCCCTCAGAGTCCCTGTCCCTGAAGATGCCCTACATTTCCCTTCCTGCCTAAGATACACACACCCTGTCACTTGTCCCATTTGAAATAATGTCCTTTCTTCCAGGGGTGTCTCTGTTGCCACTTTGTTCAGGATTCCATTCTGGACCCCATCACAAAATGGGATCTCTGCACACCTTTTGTTTTTATCTCACTCATGGCCCTTGAACTTGTTTCATCTTACTCCATGTTAAGTGATGCAAGTAGGAGACACTGAAGAAATGTCATCTAGATTGGCCCCTGAAAGGACATCATTCATTGGGTGGTCATAGGATTACAGACAATCTTTATAAGATTTTTATGAGTGACACTGTTGTCAGTCAGGCACTGATGAAGGGACTCACATCAACCAAATTCCCAAGAGTTTGATGGATATGCTAGAATGTCAACAGATGGTAGTAAGATATACACGTGCAAGATAGAAAACATACTTATTCTGGACTATTTGTGTTCTGTTTTCCTATGTGAAGACCTTAATGTGGGAGATGTTTTGGGTTTTGGTTTTGGTTTTTTGCGTTTCTTTTTTTTCCTTAGATTTATTTATTTATTTTGAGAGAGAGAGCTTGTGTGCATGCATGCAATGGTGAGGGGCAGAGTGAGGCAGGGAGAGAGAATATTGAGCAGACTCCATGCTGTCAAAACAGAGCCCAACACAGGGCTAGATCTCCTGAACTGTGAGACCATGACCTGAACCAAAATCAAGAGTCAGATGCTTAACTGGACTGAGCCACCCAGGACCCTCTGTTTGTTTCTTTTTTTTAAATTGAAGTGCAGTTGACGCACAATGTTACATTAGTTTCAGATGTACAAAGTAGTGATTTGACAAATCTGTATGTTATCCTGTGCTCATCACAAGTGTAGTGACCATACAACACTATGACAATACCAGTGACTATATTCTCTTATGCTGTACTTTTCATCCCTATGACTTCTTCATTCCATAACTAGAGCCTGTACCTCCATTGGTTGGGAGGTATTTGGGGAGCCCCATGACTACCCACAAGTTCACTGACTCACCAAGAGTATTCACAGGACTCAGTAGCAGGATTTAGTCCTGGCCAAGGTTTATTATAGCAAAGGAGATGGAGTAAAAGCAGCAGAAAAGTCAAATGCATCAGCAGAAATCCAGAGAGGTCAGATGCAGGCTCCTAACTCCTGTCCTCACCAGGTCACATAAGACTTGCTTTCTCTCTAGCAGCAGCCTATAGGGACATGTATGAGATATCTCTCTCCAGGACAGTCTGCTGGAGTTAGAGGCTTTAACAGAGTGCTGGTCAGGTAGACACCTTCCTGCTCAATATAGAGCCGTGATAGCAAAACTCAGAATTCTAGCATAGACATGAGATATACACCATAAAGCTTGCATGCCCCATTGCTTTCGGAGCACAAAACAACATCATTCATCAGTAACACAAAGAATATTCCAAAGGCCACGTTCTTGGGGATTGGCTGAGGATCCATCATCATTCTAGGTGGGCTACCCTAGAGGCATGCAAGGATTAAGTTACCAGACCTGCTGCATTAACACATTCTGTATAGAAGATCAAATTAGAATTTATATGTTATATATGTATCACTACTACTATATCACAAACATCCCCAACATTTCACTGGGGCAGCCCAACAAATGTTGATTTCTTCCTCCAAATCCCCTGCAGATATTTCCATCCTAGCAGCTCCTATGGCTCTTTAGACAGAGACTCAGACTAGGGCTGATTTCCATCCTGTGGTTCTACCATCTTGGAGTCCTTCTCTGATAGACACACAGAAACAGAGAAAGCAAGGGCATGGAAGATTATGCATATGGTTTTGTGATGAGAACTGAAGATCATATATGTCCTCTCTGCTCCCACCCATTGACTTATTTGGATAAGTCAAACATTCCCACATAAATGCAAGAAGGATCCAGGATACTCGGTTAGCTGTGCACCCCGGAAGGAGAGGCAATGAAGATGTCAATGGACACTAGCAGGCTCTAAAGTCTGGAGTGTCTGGTTGTAAGTGGGAGCCAAACAAGAAAGAGGGTATGGTGGATAACCTTTTATGGGACCTGTTGAGTTGCTATTGTCTGAGGCATCAACCCGTATCATAGGGCTCTTCTTTCTGTCATGAGAACCACCCTGGGGCTCACCAACCAACCCTGCCTCTTTCAGCTCCTTTTTCTGAGTCATATGTGGTCCCTGCAGCTCCCCGTTAATCCATTTTTCCTGTAACCAAGTTGAGAACACTATTATTGATTATATTGAATCTCTCTCATTAAAGTAGCTTCCTTAAAATACAAGTCACTTTGCTTCTGTTTTGCCATTCCTCAGATAATCTCCTGGGTTTTTCTACAATCAAGTCAGCTTAACTTGACTTTGTTTTTCCTTTTTTTCTGATTATAAAAATGGTGCATGTTCTTCATCAAAAATTAGAGAAACCAATTAGAGAAAACTCTGGAGCAGTGTCTGCTCAATAGAACTTTCTATAATGATGGAGGTGTTCTATGTTGTACTGTCAAATATAGTCAGATTTTTTTAAGAACTTGAAATGTGGCTTATTCAAGTGAAGACTTGGAGTTTTTCGTTTTTGTTTTATTTTAATTAATTTCAATTTATACAGCCACATATGGCTTGTGGCTGCCTGTGAGACTGCAGGTTCAGAGGATAAGATAAAAATCATGCATAATTCAATCCATTACTATCAGTTCTTAATATTTCAGCATGTTTTCCTTTCTGTATTGGTTTACATAGTTGAAACTTCACTGTACAGTTATGTGCATTGCTTTTAATACTTCTTGTTATATCAAACACTTTTCCTTAAAATCTCACTAGAAACATCATCTTTAAAGATAACCTCATATTCTTTAGTTACACCAAAATTTCTTTAGCCATGCTGCTGTTAGACACATCTTGCTTCAAGATTTTCACTGTTATAAATAATGATGCAACACACATCTTTGTGCACCACTCTTATAAATTCTAGACGTCTAAAAAAAACTATACATAAAACTGGTATTTACATTTGAGGCTATTTTCCAAAAAATTCTTTTTTTTTTTTTAAAACAAGCTTTACACTGACATTCTAACCAGACGAAGCTGCATGAGGGTGAGCTTCCTCATGGCTCACAGTATGGGGCATGTACATACTTGAGCCATGACAAGAGTGTTAAATGTAATGGGAACAGCACAGCCTAACTTGCTTCAAAGTACTACTCGAGACCCTCTATCATTACTCAGTCATACCCAGTCTTGGGTGTTTCCCTCCCTCCACAGGCTCTCGCTTTGCTAAATGCAATGCCCTGTCTCTCATTTCCTGGTCATCTTTAGATCCTGTCTTCACCAGCACCCCAGACTCTGCCTGGCTTCTGTACACCTTAACCCAGCTTACAGCACTGGTTGTGGATCTGTTGAGTTCACCAGCAGATCCACCTGCTGTATTCCTCTGTTTCATTTCCCCACTTATCAAAGTTACAAAGAAGTAAAATTCAGACCTGTGTGAATTTCAGTTACTTTTTGTTTCTTCTGGTGAAGACCAGAGAATAGTGACTATGAGCAGGCAGCAAGGGGCGCCAGGGTGACTCAGGAAGTTGAGCAGCCAACTTTGGCTCAGGTCATGATCTCGTGGTTCATGAGTTCAAGCCCCACATCAGGCTCACTGCTGTCAGCATGGAGCCCACTTTAGATCCCCTGTCCCCTTCTGTCTCTGCCCCTCCCCCGTTGGCACTCTCCCTTAAAAATAAATAAATAAAACATTTAAAAAAGAAAGCAGGCAGCAAAAAGATGAAAAGAAATGGTGCTCTAAATAACCTGGAAAACTGATTCATAAATAATAGACTCTTACCATATGGACTCTCTCCAGGGAGGGATTGACAGACAGGAGCTGGAGATGCAAATCCTTCCAGTGTACCAGAGATCCATTATGTTTATTTTTTTCTTTACTGTGGTTAGAACAGGAATAATCATATAACGTGAAATCAAATTCTTTCAAAAAACAACAACAACAACTCAAAATTCATCCTGTAAATAATCCAGCTCCTCCCCCACAGCTTTGAAATCTCCCTGACTGAACATGGATATCAGGCCTGAAATCCCAGCTTAGCAAGGCACAGTGACTGCCGTAAATGAGCCCCAGTGATCTGCCCTCCTTTCCTGTCCTTTGGAAATTCTCCCAACATTCTTCAGAGAACAGAAAATTAAACACCCACAGTCATGAAAACATATACTTTTCAGGTCCCTGACTTTAGTGACAGGGTGACTTAATGAAGACAAAACTCAGGCACTATTAGATGTTTGGCCCAAATTCATGTTTCCCATCTGTACATGACATAATTGGGTCGCTCTGGTCATTCTGCTGGGATTGTGCACATCTAATCCTGTGGTTGAAGTTCGCCCTTAACTGAAGTGGAGGGAGAAAGATAGGAGTAGAAACAGGCCACTTCTGTGATCAGCAGGCATGGTGCACAAGAGAGGGCTTCTGGGGGAAACGTTTGGTCAGAAAATTGGAGAAAGACATGTAATGTTGCATTTTCTTCCAAATGCTTCTATTTCTGTACTCCATTCCAGAGAGATCTTCATTTTATTTCCAGGATACAAACATCCAAAGGAGGGCACTTGTCAGGACGAGCACTGGGTGTTATATGGAAACCAACTTAACAATAAACTATTTGTAAAACAACAACAACAACAACAATAACAACAAAGTAGTGCTCTCTTTTGAAAGCACAAAATCAATCATATAATCTATAAAGAGTGTATGAATCTCAGGGAAATCAAGATTTTTTGCATATGGTGTGAGGTAGGGGTCCAGCTTCATTCTTTTGCATGAAGACATATGGTTGTTTCAGCACCATGTGTTGAAAAGATTTCATTTTGAACTTTTAAAATTCAAAGGAAAATATTTGTTAACTTATTTTTTATTTTTTAATTAAAAAATTTTTTAATTTATTTATTAGAGAGAAGAGAGAGAGGGAGAGAGAGAGAATCCCAAGCAGTCTCTGCACTGCTAGTACAGAGGCTGATGTGGGGCTCAAACTCAGGAACAGTGAGATCATGACTCGAGCTAAAACTAAGAGTTGGACGCTTAACTAACTGAACCTCCCAGGCACCCCCTTTTATTATTTTTTTTAAATTTGAGTATAGCTGACACACAATATTACCTTAATTTCAGGCGTACAACTTAATGATTTGACAAGTTTATACATAACGCCTTGTTCACCACAAGTGTAGCTACCATCTGCCCCATTACATTGCTGTTATAATATCATTGACTGTATTCCTTATGCTCTGCCTTTTATCTCTGCCTTTTATTCCTGTGGCTTACTCAGTCCATATATATATTTATACATATTATATATACACACTACATCTTCCTTATTGATTCATCTGTTGATGGACTCTTAGTTACTTCAATGTCTTGGCTATTATAAATAATACTGCATTAGACAAAGGGGTGCATATATCTTTTTAAGTTAGTTTTCTCTGTATAAATATCCAATAGTGGAATGACTGGATAATATGGTATTTCTGGTTTTTTTGGTTTTTTTTTTTTTTTTGAGGAACTTCCTTACTGTTTTTCACAGTGGCTACACTAATTTACATGTGCACCAATCATGCACAAGCACACCTTTTTCTCCACCTCCTTGCCAATACTTGTCATTTCTTGTCTTGTTGGTTTTGGCCATTCTGACAGATATGAGGTGATATCTCACTGTGGTTTTGATTTGCATTTCCCTGATAATGGATGATGTTGAACATCTTTTCATGTGTCTATTGGCCATCTGTTTGTCTTTGGAAAGATGTCTACTTATTTTTCAGTAGTATTCACAACTTAGGGGCTATTAGGAAGCCAGTGATTATATTTAATTAAGGCTCTGTAGTCTAGAATTCTGTATTTTATAGGTAGAAAATCTTATCAGGAAAATTATTGAGCCTAACTATGTCAGAACTAAAAGGTAAATGGTCAAGAAGCAAGAAAGGAGAGCCAGGTGAGTTGAATTAAGGAGAGACAGAACAACAAAAACCATCCTAGAGCCTAGCAGCATTCTTAAAATGCTAATTTTTTTGTATTTTACTCAGATAGTTTGATCTCTTTGACTGAGAGGGCACCCAACAAGGATGAAATCCCATAAGCAAAAGAACACCCCAAGTCCTGACCACATGCCTGGGTCTCTAGCCCTTCCAAGTGCTGCCCATACACAGCCCCATGCTGCAAATTGTGTAATAATCTCTTCTCCATGTCCCTGTTGGTCCATTTTGTTTCTTGCCTTGTCTGATAGTTATATGCCCATAGCATCTGCCTGCTACTAGAGTCTGAGTGTAGCACCATGTCTACTTTGTGTTTGCCATTCATACTGTGCCCTTTGCCCTCATGCACATAAGTGGGACATTTTACTTGTTTAAATAGAGAATAAATTTTATTTCCTCAATGGTAGTGGCAAGAAATTCCACATACATCAATAGCTCCTAAGAGCTTTGCCATATCTCACCTCAGGTAAAAAAAAATTTATATGAATGCTATTGATTCTATCAAGAAAAAGTTATGAAATATTTTTATCAAAAACGGTTGCTGGCCAGTAGAGAGGTAGACTTCAGTTTTCTGGGAGACTTCACTTGTATAGACTATGTCTTTGCCTAGTAATGGTAGACCAAAATAGTGGCCTAGGATTTTGCCCAACCAAACTGTGTGCTTTGGTTTTCCTAGAAACCAGGGGCCCCAGAATATAGCCATCTAGAACCAGAGCACCTCATAGGAGAAGTAAAGGGGCCATTACAAGAGGCTTCTCTTGTCTTTCTCCAGCTCATCTTTCAGGCATTGACTTGGATGTTTACTGTGATCTCCCAAGCTTGGGTCAGGTGTCATTCCTGTATTTTTGAGCACTTCCCATCATACCTTACCTTTTCCCCTTTGTCTGAGTACCCCCCAAGACAGGTGATCTCCTGAGGGCAGGATCTGTATCCATGTTATGCATTTATAGTACCTTCCATGCCCGGTAGTGCCTGGTACTTAGAATGTGCTCAACAAGTATTTGTTGGATAGATGGATGCATGAAGGCATGGATAGATGGATGGATGGTTAGATGATCCTAACTTTACCACCTAGGGTAAAAGACATATGAGTAGGACAGAATGAAGGAAAAGGCTGACCTGAGAAGAGAGCAGGGTGGTCGGGAGAAAATAGCAAGAAGAATAGCTTAACATTCATTGAGTACCTACCATGTGCCAGGCCCTCTAGGGACACCAGGCCCACATAGCCTCATCTAATCCTGATGGCAGTTACATAAGGCAAGGGTTATTTCTTCAACCAGCATTTATTGTGCAGCTGCTATGTGCCAAGAACTTGGCAAAGTGCTGGAAACACAAACAAACAAGGTAGAGTACACACCCCCCCACCTCTAGAATGTACACCGTGGGAGCGGGGGTGGCACCTGGGTAGCTTAGTCAGTCAAGCATCCGACTTTCGCTTAGGTCATGATCTCGTGGTTCGTGGGTTCGAGCCCTGCATTGGGCTCTGTGCTGACTGCCAGCTCAGAGCCTGGAGCCTATTTCAGAGTCTGTGTCTCCCTCTTTCTCTGACCCTCCCCTGCTCACGCTGTCTCTCTCTCTCTCCTAGAAATAAATAAAAAATATTAAAAAAAAAATAAAATGTGCACCGAGGTTAGGGGAGACAGACAATCCATGAGTGAGTGTGCTAACTTGGAAGAGCAAAAGCTTTATGAAGACAGTGATGTGATAGAGTGGGCAGCATACGTCACTCTGGATTTGTTGGACAAGGAGGTGGGTTCTGTGCTGAGGAGTGAATGTTAAAAAAGAGCTGGGTGTCTGAAGGCAGGGGGAGCACTGTATACAAAGGAGACTGCAAGTGCCAAGGCATTGAAGCTTGCTGCATCTTATAATAGAAGGGAAGCCAGGCAATAGAAATACAGGGGTGAGGTTGACAGGGGTCATGAGTTTCACTCTTAGTGCACTGCTGTCCCAAGTTCTCTTTTGCAGATCAAGCGACCAAGCTTAAGAGAGGTTGTCACAGCCAGAAGTAGCAGAGAGAAGACAATGAGACTTTTTTCTCCCTCCAAAACACCAGAGACCAAAGCAGGAGGGAGGAGCATATTGCCCAAAGCAAAGGTGCCACAGTGCTGCTATGCACAGCTGAGGGTACAGGAGTGTAAAGGTCATTGCTGGGTAGGATTTTAGACCAGATCCATCCCTGAATTTGAATCTCTGCTAGAAGAGAGGATAGGGTCTGCTTATAAGACTAAAATGAGCCCTGCAGCTTTACGTAAATAAAGAAGGATCTGTGGTGCCTGGGTGGTTCAGTTGGTTAAGCGTCTGACTCTTGATTTAGACTCAGGTCATGATCTTGTGGTTTCATGGGTTTGAGACCTGTGTAGAGCTTTGTGCACTGACCTCTCAGAGCCTGCTTGCGACCCTCTCTCCCTCTCTCTCTGCTCCTTCCCCGCTCGTGCTCCATCTCTTTCAAAAAAAGAAAAAAAGAGAAAGGGAGGAAGGGAGGGAAAAGACGGAAGAGAAGGAAGGGAAGGAAGAAAAAGAAGGACTTGGAGGAAAAAGACCACTCTTCATCACCAGATTCCTATTCCATAAGTCTCACAGGCATTCTGGCAGCTAAACTCCTCACTTCTCTAGGCTATGGCTCATTATATGTCTACATGGTTTTCCAAATAAAGGCTGGAGGAAACGTTCTGTATCCTTCCTTGAGGATTACCCCCATTTATTCAGTTCCTGAGTCCCCACCTGGCTTTCATCAGGCTCCCATCCAGTCCCCAATGCCCAGCCACATTTGGGGACTCTGTATAACTTCATTCCACAATGCAGAACTCGCTTGGAAAAATAGTTCCAGGCTCATAAAAAAAAGCACAAACTTAAGTGTTGATTTGCCATGAGCATTTTGTCTTCCCTCTTCTACACCTCCAGTTTTTTCTGAGAGAGAGGCTTCATTTCTGGAAGGACACCCAGGGGCCTCCTTTCACTTAGCATAGTGGTAACCCCATGACCACTCTCACATCAGAGTC
Organism: Hyaena hyaena; assembly: GCF_003009895.1. Classification (NCBI taxonomy): domain Eukaryota; kingdom Metazoa; phylum Chordata; class Mammalia; order Carnivora; family Hyaenidae; genus Hyaena; species Hyaena hyaena. The sequence goes on from NW_024081492.1 coordinate 680,052, forward strand.
AAGAAGCCTGGGTGGGTTTAATGGCCTCTCCTGCCCTCACGATGGACCTGCTGACAATTCTGAAGCAATTTTTCCATCTCAAGTAGAGTTTCCAAGTCATAATTATTGGATAATTACCATCAAGACAGCTGTTTTGTGCATGATATTAGTTTCAGGCATTTGATAGTGTGGGATAAAAGCAGTTTTACAGATTTTGACATTTCTTAGCATTTGTGGTTTGCTTAGAAGCCAGCTAGCTACCTAAGGTGCCTGAAATAAATATTTCTGAAAGCCAGAGTTTGGAAAATGAGCACCTCTTATACCACTTTGGCAATGAATGTCTGTTCCACATGCTCTAACAGAATTAAGAAAGTCACCAGGCAGGCTCCAGGAAACCATTACAAAACTCAGATCTCTGAGCTAGGGCTTAAAAATACAAAATGAATCGACAAAGTAATAGAGGGAGAGTCTATGTTTTTTCCAAGCAGGAGTCCACCTAACTCTAGAATCTACAGAGGGAAAAATAAGAGGTGATCATAAACTTTCCTTTTCTTAATACATTTTTAAAATAAAGTTCACTTATTTTGAGAGAGAGAGTAAGCAGAAGACACACACACACACAGAGAGAGAGAGAGAGAGAGAGAGAGAGAGAGAGAGAGAGAATCAAGCAGATTCCATGCTCAGCATGGAGCCCAATGCAGCGCTCAATCCCACAACCATGAGATCATGACATGAGCTGAAACCAAGAGTCAGATGCTCAACCAAGTAAGCCATCCAGTTGCCCTGGTGATCAGAAACATTCTTATCCCACACTCTCTGTCCAGCTCATTCTTTTTCTGATGAAACATTGAACACTTACTGTGTGCTAAGCTGGTAACCACCATTGGGGAACACCTTAGTGAGCAAGCCAGACACTGTCCTGTGCCCCTTGAGCTGTATCGTCTGGAAGGAGACAGTTATACAAGCAATTCCAAAACAAAGTGTGATGTGTGCCCAAAGTGTGATGTTGTGAGGTATGTGGCAGGGATTTGGGATTTCCAGTTCTTGTAAGGAAGTGATGCTTATTCTGAAAATCTGAGATTACCTGGAGCTAAGCAAGTAAAGAATGTGAGGATTATTTATCCAGCAGGAGGAGTAGTTTGTAGAAGACCAAGATCCAAGAAAGCTTCGCATCCCGAAGGACCTGAGGGTAGCGCCTAGGCTGGGGGTAGAGGGTGAGGGCAGGAAGTGACAAAGTGGAGGGATGAATGGCTGGGATGAAACTGGAGACAGGAGTTATGTGCTAAAGGACACAGTGAGCTAGAGCCATGGCAGTGGAAAAATGAAAGGTATGAGGGAGGGAGTGGTATGATTGCATGTGCATTTTAGAAAAAAGATTCTGACTACCATATAGAGAAAGCATTGGAGCCAGATAAGACCAGTTATGAGACATTTGCAGGAGAAAAAAATATATAGTGACCTAGATTAGGATAGTTGTATCAGTTAGCTCTCACTACCATAATCTGTATAACAAACTCTCCCCAAATTCAGCAGCAAACATACATTATCATATATTTCCCATTCATGTGTCTGTGAGGTGACAGGTGTTTGGCTGATCTAGGTTTGGCTCCAAGCTTCAGACAGGACTGTTCCCTCTGTCTCTCTTCCTTTTTGGACCACTGACTTCCTGAGACACATTCTTTGCAGGATAAAAGGCACAAGAGGTCATCTCAATAATGGAAGTATGTTTCAAACCTGTGTTTGGTTTGATCCACTAATATCCCATTGGCTATAGCATATCACATGGCCAAGCCCAAATCTAGGAGGCAGAGAAATCCTTCTGCCCACCAGGAGGCTGTGGAAAGGGGATGGACACAGAATTCTGGTACAAGGGAAGGGAATTGAGACCAGTGCCACTCTGCCTCGGTTGTAGCAGCGAAGCGAGAGAGCAATGGAAGGTGCCAGAAGAAACTGCAGAACAAGAATCAGCAGGACTGGTGGTTGATTTATCATCAGCTCCTAACCATCTGTTAACGGGGAAGTGAGTTAGGAGATAACAGGGCCCTGCTCATCCGAAGACTTTATTGGCCATTTTGGAAAGTTTGGATTGTTTTAGACTGCCACTGAGGATTCAAGCAAAGTAAAGGCATCATTCACTTTATGTTTTAAGATCATATTTGATACTGTTTGTAAATGTATTACAAGAAGGCAAAGAAGGAGAAAACAAGTCCTGGAGCTGGTGACAAGATGCTGATGACAGGGGCTAAGGTGGTCTGAGTGTAGAGGGAGAAAAAGAGATTTTTCAGAAGAATTAATAAGGTTTTCTGATGGATCTGTGGAGAAGATGAGAGAGAGAAAAAGTGAAGGTAACTTCTGGTGCCTCTCATGGAGATGTATAAGACTGCAAGGGGACTGGGGAACATATTTAGGAGGAAATATCAAGGGTTTTATTTAGGACAGATTCAGTTTGGTATGCATGGAGCTCTCAGGTAGGCAGCAGAATAAATGTGCCTTAAGTTTGGGGGTGAGGTCTTGACTGCAGGCATAAACTTGGGAGTCAGTAGCATCAAATGGTTTTCAAAGCATACACCTCACAGAGGAGGTACATGTGGATAGAGAAGGGAGCCTAGAACCACATCCTGGTGTTGGGGAGGGGAAATATAAAAACATTTCGTGAAGGAGACTGAGGGGGCAGTCAGCCAAAAAGGGGAGCTCTGGAGCCAGGAGAATGTTTCAAAGTTGGAGTAGCCAAGCACATCAAGGCTTTCCCCAAAGCTTTTCTTCTAAGACCAGCCGTCAGCCTACCATCTCCTCCTCTGAGAAGCCTACTCCAGACAAATGTACTCCCTCCAGAATCACATGGGACTATCATCTCTGATGTTCAGGAACTGAATCTCTTTTAACTAATGCTCCCCATTAGGAACATTAGGATTAGGGCCCGTGTGGAATGAACCAATTAGCTAGTCCATTCTTAGTGCCTTTTACATCTTCCAAACTTTTGTAGCAAGCATTCTCAAATCAGGCTCCCAGTGCCTGGACACTGTTCCACCTGCTACCACCAGCTTTCTGTGGCTCTAAAAATCCCTACCCCAGCCCCTCAGGACAGGCTCACGAGAAGAGACTGCCTGTTTCTTCCTAACCCTGCCTTCAATGAGGCCTTGTGGTGGCTTACAACCAGCCCAAGTGGGAATATTACATGGAAAGCAGCAAATTGCTGGAATGCCCTTAAGAAGGCCAGTCTATAAACTATTCCCACAGCATCTGGGTAGGGCATTTAGGGACAGTTGGCTGACATCTTAATGAATAGTTCTTCTTGAGGTTGTCTTGACAGAGATCCTGAGAAGTGTAGTGATGCTATCCAGTGCTTTTAAGGTAAATATTGTGTTAGTTCAGGCACTACATCAGGAAAATGAGGTGGTATTTGGGGGAAGGCAAGGTCCTTACAGGTCCCCTGTAGATGGGCTTACCTGAGTTGCCAAGGCCTGAAGCCAATTCATTTCACTATCCAAGTTTAGATCTCCCTACTGCCCACCCCGCACAAGAAACCATTCCATCCTGAAACCAGGATTTGAGGTGAGGAGAGTATTGGGGAGGAGTGGGAAATTCCAGAGGGGAATAGGGGAGGGTGAGATAGACAGGGAAGGCAGCCAACAGCAGTCATGGTAACTGGAGGTGAGGCCCTGGGGGGCAGGGGCTCTGGCAAATGGAGTACACTCACGTCTCAGAATTCACCCATCTGAGGGGCAGGGGGCTTCATGTTCATGCACCCACCCCAAGAGTCATTGATGCTGGGCAGCTGGGCACTTCAATGGTGTCGGGGGGAAACTCTCAGGCACAGACACTGATACTGGTCATGGGGAGGCAGCTAGAAAGAAGGGACAGGGGTCCCAGTGGCATCTGCCACACTGGCATCTGTGGTTCTTACAGTTCATTCAGGACAATTTCAGAAACGATAGGCAAGAAAGACGAAAGTGCCACTTTTGAGGGTTCTTAGTGGGTGAAGAGAATTCTGACTGTTTCCCCATGCTCTGCTGGGTGCAGGAAAGAGTCTAGAATTTACTGTCTGCATTTCAATGTTTAGTGTTTATGTGATCCCTTACCAGCTCCCTGTCCTTGTGTGATACTGTGATTTATAGTAAGAAATAGATGTGTGATCTTCATGCCTGTTTCTAGCAAAGAGTTTCTAAAACTTCTGGAATTTTCGAAATGATAAAAACTGTAAGGTGTCTTCTGTTATGTTAATGAGGTGACTTTCCAACCCCACATAAGGATGAGAGCTAGTTGCCAGAAGAATCAACCAGGTTGACATTTTCAGTCCCACCTCTGACCTCCAGGGAGAGGAGACAGGCTGGAGGTTGAAACTGTTGCCAATAGCCAAGGATTTAATTAATTGCCTATGCAGTGAAGCCCCTAAAAAACCCAGAAGAAAGGGATTCGGGGAGCTTCCAGATTAGTGACCACGTGGAGATCAGCGGAGAGTGGTATGCTCAGAGGCAGCTCTGCTCCCATTCCCCAGACCCTGACCTGTTTACCTTCTCCAGGTAAACTGGCTGCTCCTGAGTTCTATCCTCTTAGAATACACTGGTTACGTAGTCAATAAAATGTGTTCCTGAGTTCTGTGAGCCACTCCGACAAACTAGTCAAACCCAAGCAGTGCGTCCTTGGAATCTCCAATCTATAGCCCATCAGTCGGAAGCACAGGTGACACCTGGACTTGTGACTGGCGTCTGGGGTGGGGGAAGGAGAGCCTTGTAGGACTGAGCCTTTCACCTGTGCCATCTGATGGGGTTGCTCCATGAATAGTGCCAGAACTGCGTTAAAGTGTAGGATACCAATGGGGGTCACAGAAATGCTTGGATGCGTGGAGAAAACCCGCACCCACACAGGCACTGGAGTCGGGGAGCAGAACCTTACCTTGGCCATGTGCTGAAGTTGCCAGAGTGTCAACTGCCTCCTCTTTACAAAGGGAGAACAAACTGCCCCCTACTTGCTCAGGAGTTGCCACTAGAATTCTGTGCAACCCTATGTTCGTGAGAGTACTCTGGGAAGGACAGGGCCCAGCCATTGAAGTGTCTTTTTTTCTGCAGGCATATTCACTTTTATACCTCATTTAATTGTTTCAGGGAAAGAGATTCCCACCCAGTGATAGCTTATGACATCAAGCCAAGACTGGACACTTCCATTTGGAGCCCACACCCACACAAATGTTCAAATTACCCAAATCTGAAAATGCAAAATGACATGTAACATGTGTTCCGGGTTATAAATAAATTAGCAAAAATCCAGGGGCTTCTTATTTTTCCTCAAAGAATTTGCCAGTTGTATGGAGTTGACCTCAAACTGTAGAGAGATTTTAAACTGTAATATGGAGAAGTCAGAATCTTTGAGGCCAGGGTTGTTGGATCCCCAAACTGTGTAGGATTCAGGGAACTATTTTATGAACCGGTTGCACGCTTAAAACTAGGTCTGAATGGGTGTGTGCATCTGTATGAAAAAAATGCACATACGTCGTGGGCTAAATTCCTGTTTTCTTTGGAACCACCCAGCCTGCTGTTTCCTCTGCAACAACTACCACAAGGGAATCAGAGAATGAATTTGTGTATTTTGAAGGCAAGAAATAAAAACAATGTTAAATGTCGGGCAGTTGTGCCGGGCATGCTCTCTGGTGGGCATTGCCATGGAGATTTTCTGCATTTGCACTTAATGGGCCCTGCGTCTGTGACTCAGGAGCTCGGAAATCATTGTTCAGAGCAACACTGAATAGCTGTAGCCCAAAGTCTTGTGCAAAGGTGGTCCAGAGATGAGGAGGATCCATGCTATTGTCTGGCATAGCACACCCCAGGAAACTACTTTTGAGGGAGTTGAGTTAAACTTGCTGCCCTCAAGGAAACTGACTGGGGTGATGGAAATGTTTTTTTTTTTAATGTTTTATTTATTTCTGAGACAGAGAGAGAGAAAGTATGAGCAGGGGAGGGTCAGAGAGAGAGGGAGACACAGAATCTGAAACAGGCTCCAGGCTCTGAGCTAGCTGTCAGCACAGAGCCTGACGTGGGCCTCGAACCCACGACTGAGCCGAAGTCAGACGCTTAACTGACTGAGCCACCCAGGTGCCCCATAGAATGGAAATGTTGTATATCTTGTTGGAGATGTCATGTACATGGGTATATGCATTTGTCAAAACTTATCCAATAGTACACTTGAGATTTGTCCCTTACTGTATGCAAATTATGCCTCAATTGAAAAAAAAATTTTGGTGCCCTCTCATTTTGTTGCTTAAAAAGATCAGCTTAAAACCACTCACACACCAGTCTCCTCATCCAGCTCTATATGCACACTAGCCACCCTGTCTCACTGCCTCCAATGAAAATATGCACCCCCCACACATGCACATACTCACACAGGTACACAAGGATATGCATACGCTCAGCATCACCAACAGATGCTTATTTAAATATACAGTGCAGGAGTGCCTGCATAGCTCAGTTGGTTAAGCATCCAAATTTGACTCAGCCCTGTATCAGTGGGGAGCCTGCTGGGGAGTCTCTCTCTCTCCCTTTCACTCTCTGCCCCTCCCCCACTTGTTCTCATTCTCTCTCAAAATAAATAAAGAAATAAACTTTAAAAATAAAATAACACACAGTGCGTGTAGATAGGTGGGGAGCTAGGTGCTATGTGGAAGGAGGAAAAACTGAAGACCCAGCATCTGCCCTCAGAGCATCAGGACTTGCTGGGGAGGTAAGAAGGAAGCCAGGCAAGGTCAGGATATGATTTGCATCACCAGAGGGGATAAGGCCAGCAAGGGCTCAGTGAAATTGGAAGAGACAAAAAGACTTAGGGAGGGATGGGCAGAATAGAAGTGAGGTGGGAAGGAGGTGAGCACCCCACCTGACCGTACTGAGGCCTGGAAAGGGAGACAGCAGTGTGCTGAGGTGGGGAAGGTGAATCTCCCCCATTTGGAGAGGCTCCCAGTGCCCAACTACAGAGAGGATACTGGGTGGGATGTGAGTGTGTTTGGGGCCCCTGAGGTCTTCATTATCTTCATTCCTGCTTCTCCTCTGGGCATGAGGGGCCACTATAGGTCTCTTTTGAGATTGTTTGTGAATTATATGATCAATACACCCTAATAGCCCAAAACTGGAAGCAACCCAGATATCTATAAACAGGAGAATTAGATAAACTGTGATATATTTATGCTGTTATAAAGAGAAATGAGCTAGTAATGCACTGAAAAATACAAAGGAATCTTAAAAAATCATGCTGAGTAAAAGAATCCTGGTGTAAAAGAATGCACATTATAGGGTTCCATTTATATGAAATTTCTCAGGCCAAGCTAGAAGCAGTGATTGATCTAAGTGAGACTGATGAGGAGAACTTTCTGGGGAGGATGGAAGTACTCTATATCATGACTACAGTTTAGGTTATATGATTGTAGGTGTTTCCCAAAACACATTCAACAGTGCAATTAGGATTTGCAAATTTCACCATATGGAAATTGCATCTAGAAACAAAGCACCTGTGAACTATTATTGACTCCTATGAAAATGGTATAATTCTTTCAATTTTTCTGACTGCTTGAAAACTCTCATAAACTTATTTCTTCTACCTAACATTGTGTTAGGTAGAATAAATAAGCTATACACATTCATAAAAAATGCAGTGGGGAAAAGGGACAGGGAATGTTGACAGGACTGCATTGCCTCTGGAACACCATCTGGAAGTGGCATCCAGGGTCTCTGCTCCCAGCCTTTTTCTGACCGGTCTACTCTGCTCCATTTCATTTCTGAAATGGAATGGATTAATTATCCATTAATTGGTTACACATTGAAGCATGTGGCCTGTGCTCAGCCCTGTGCCAGGCAGAGGGTAAAGTCAGACATGGTTCCTGTCCTCATGGTGTTGTCATCTACTGAGGCTTTGGTCAGGGGGCTGCTGGGTGGTGAGTTTATAAAGGCAGTAGCCAGGGATGGAGGGAAGGGGTTTTGCAGCTCATAAGTGAGTGAATAATGGCCTAGACACATTGAGAACTCATTATACACTGGGTCCTGTTCAAGCTTTAACATGGATTAATTCCATTAATTCTCACAACCACCTTATAAGGTGGGAATTGTATTATCCCCACTTTACTTCTTAGAAAACTGAGGCTTGGGGAAGTGAAGCCCCTTTTCCATGATTATACATCAAGTGGGTGACCAAGCAGGGATTCAGAAGGGTTTTGGTGAACTGGGTCTGGGGCCCATGCCCTAACCCAGGGGTTAGCAACTTTCCGGAAAGGGCCAGCAGAGATATATTTTAAACCTTGTGGGCCATATGGTCTTTATCAAATTTCTCAGCTCTTCCACTGCTGCATGAAAGCAGACACGTAGACAATATGCTAATGAACAAGCTGAGCACCAATAACATTTCATCTACAAAATCAGGCGATGGGCCAGATTCAGCCCATGGCCCATAGTTGGCCAGTTCCTGTCCCAAGCCGTCCATAGTCTCCAGTAACTGGGAAGTGTTCAAGTTGGACCCACAGGTGACTGAAGGAACCCTAATCCCTTACTGTCATGTCTATGTGGAAGTGGGGATTCTGCAAGGAATCAATACAGTCTTTGAGAGCCTAGGTCTCTAATTAGTGAAATGGCAAAAAATAACCTCTGTGGTGCATTATGGTAGTGAAAAAGGTGAAAATGTGGAAAAACTACTCAGAAACCTCACCAGAGTTGGTTGTCTTTAGTCTTTAGAGCCAGATTTAGAATTTTAGAAGCACCACTCCTTGAAAATTTATATAGGTCAATAAGGAAGAGTAAAGTTCCAAAGCTCTAGTTGAATATTATTCATTTGGAAAAGGCAAAAGGCTTGACCAAAGAGAATTTTCCTTCTTGGAGCTTGGCTCTCACTGGCTCCTGGATTCCTAAGGGCAGGGAATCACTTTACTCAACTCTTATTGCTGACAAGGATTCAACCCTGGAACTCCAAGGGTGAGCTGGGCTTGGAATGCATCGGCCACAGTCTTAGAAAAATCTATGTAATGTTGAAAATTAAGAACTCAAAAGGTTTTCTGTGTGTTGACAGTTTCAGGGTCAGCCCAAGGACTGTGATGAGGACAGCCCCAGAGGGCTCTTCCTCATTCTGTACAGGGGCTGCCATCTTGCTCTGAGGAGCCCTTCCTTTCCCTCATTCAACTCTCGCCAGGGTACATGTGGCATTATCATAGGTTCAGTATGGACAGTATGGCAGAGAATCTTATTCAGTACAAGACATTTGTGATGTACTCCTGGACACTGGCCTCTTTATACTACACAGCTGATCAAAGGAGGAAAATCAATCTATAGCTAGGTGGAGGGTCTGTAGGAAGATGAGCCATCACCTGGACTGGGATGGATCCAATCCCTCATTTTTTTACACTGATTTAATGAGGTCAACCCATTGCTTTAGTGTCACAGAGATATGCTTGGAGTCCTCTGCTCTTAGGAAGGCATTTGGTGGCTGGGAATAATTTACAGCTGGGATTTGGCAGATGGTTGGCTCACATGGATTGTGCAGGCAGGGGATAGAGTCCAGCACATTCCCTTTGGGACAGAACATTATATAAGGAGATGTGTTATGCTCCTGGGTCCCTACACAAAAGGTCTAACTGTTTAGGGCAAGCAGTTTCCTATCACCAAAAGGTAAACTGAACACACCCACCTACAGAGATATCCACATGTTCCCATACCTTTTACTCATGGTAAAAGGGTGCCAAGAGGTGCTTTGAACCTTGTCAGGAGGTCCCCAGACCACTTCTGCTGATTATAACCACTCTGTTCTCTAATGAACCTATCAGCCTGCCTTGCTTTTCCTTTCTGTGGATGCAGGTGAGCCTTTGACTCCCAGCAGAACAGTGTACATTGGTGGGGGCTCTATGGTCCCCAAGCGTCCATGCAGATAAGACTTTGCAAGAGAACTGGTGTAAAAAGAATGTCAAAGTCCCAGCCCCAGAACCTGTGGAGATCAGAAGTGGGTTTAGCCTTGGTACTTGTTCTAACTCAGTGGTTCTTAAACTTTCTCATACATCAGAACCACCACCTGGAGGGTTTATTGAAACACTGATTGATGGGCCCATCCCCAAAGCTTCTGATTAAGGAGGACTGGGTGAGGCCTGAGATCCTGCATTTCTAACAAGCCCACAAGTGATGCTGCTTGTGCCTGCCCAGGGACAATGCTTTGAACACGGCTGCTCTAAGGCACACCTCCTATCTCAGGGTCCACCTCGTGATCTTTGATGGAGATCAAGGCATCTTCTGTGCACTATGGAAGAAATTCTGAAATCTTTGTTGGCCAGGTCAGCCTCTAAATAATCCCTACCTGCTCTGCCCACTGTTGGAGCCACTGATCACATATTGCTCTTTGAATGTCAATTTGAATTGGTTGAAATAAGGTTAAAGTTCTTGTTCAGTTGCATGAGCACTGGGTGTTGTATTGAAACCAACATGACAATAAACTATTAAAAAAAAGTTCTTGTTCAGTTGTATGAGCCACCTTTCAAGTGCTCAACAGCCACATGTGCCTAATGGCTGCCATATGGGACAGCACAGATACAGGATATTTTCATCATTGCAGAAAGTTCTACTGGACAGAGCTAATTTATAAGAATTCCAAAAATTGTTTCTTTCTTTTCAGTGTTTGGCTGCTAACCCCACTGTCTTATTCTGAAAAACAAACAAAACAAAAATCCTTTGACGAATATCACAAATGGAGTGTTAACTCTTCTTCTTTGCTTGCTCACAGTAACAACCCTCATCCACTTCTTCCCGTCAAGTTTGGGAGGTCACAGACAATGTGATGCAAAAGAGATAGAATGTTTTTATGGGGTTCCTGGTGGCTCAGTCAGTTGAGCATCCAACTCTTGATTTTGGCTCAGGTCATGTTCTCAAACTCCTGGGATTGAGCCCCTCATGGGGTTCTGCAATGAGCATGGAGCCTGATTAAGATTCTCTCTCTCTTCTTCTGTCCCTCTCCCCCTGCTTGCACTCTCTCTCTTTCTGTCTCTCAGAAAGAGAGAGAGAGAAAATTTTAGTAACATTTTCAAAATATTGCTCCCACCACCCATGTTAGGAAATTTACCCAAATGGTAAACCTAAAAGTCATATGCCAAGAAAGCAAATGCTCCCTGGAGGTCACGTCCACAGGGCAGTATTGTGAGCAACAAGAATCAGGCCACACATGACAGAGAATTAGAGTGGCCATGCCGCAGCCCAGCAGGCACTGCCCCTGGAGGGAAGGATAGGGTTGGACTGAGAGTGGACAACACAAGAGTGCCCCCTGGCTGTCTTAGGGAAGGGCATATCCCTGCTGCCAGTGCCAGGGCAAGCCTATCCAAGCTGCCTTTTGCCATCCTATAGGAGAGATTTGAACTTACTGCTACTCAGAGTTGCTTGAGCCCCTGCACAGAGCAGATGCCTTTTTGGAAGCCTAACTGTACATCCTTTCTTACAGATTCGGCTAAACAGCAGAGGACTGATCTACTCCGTGGGCTTACTCCTGGCCTCCGTCTTTGTCACGGTAGGGCTTCCGCTTGTTCCCCTCTTGAGTTCCTGTGTTCTCCCCACCTCCACCCTCGGGTTCTTCAGCCACAGAGTTTGTTTGGACACCAGATGGGCTTGGCCTCCTGGTGGATGGAGACAATCAGCCTCCAGATGTCCTACCTCCTTCGTGGCTGTCTCTTCTATAAGTGGATCCTAGCAGTTCACTAGAAAGCCTTCCCCCTTTTTGAAAGGAACCAGCCCTCCTCTGAGAAGCAAGGCCCTGCCTCATGTCAAGCACAAGCCATTTTATCAAAAGCAAAGGGGAGATCCACTTTTTCTGCAACATTAGTGAAGAGAAGGGTAGATTCCATTTAATTGTTTCAAGTTAATAAGCACTTCTGTAAATCCAGCCAGTACTCAGAGACTCAGAATACATTATTTCATTGACAGTATACCTTTATGCCATTCCACTGTCTTCACCATCATATCTATTTGTATAATATGATACTCCAACTCAGCTGCCATGTTTGGTGGAAACAGATTTGTACCACATGAAGTATCCATTCATATACAAGTATGCGGTTAAATTTTCACATTAGTAAACATTGAGACGCAATGTGTTTTTTCCTGAAATTTCCAAGGAGCTCATCATTGAATTATACTGGCATGTGAACATCCACATACTTGAGAATGGGGATTCCAAAGGGCAGGCAGGAAGCTGGAGAGGTCGTTTACAGGATCTCAGGCTGTAAGTCAAATATCAAAGATTTACTAAAGCAAACACCACCTGATGCAAAAGTGGTAATCTATGCAATTTTTCTTCTGTAGCTTAGGTTCTTTGGGTCTGGTATGATTTAGGGCTATGAGAACTGTCAGAGCCACACATTGTGCTCAGTGTTTTACATACATTTTCCCATTTGGAGCTCACCATGCCCCCATCATGTAGCCACTATATCAGCCCCATTATACAGATGAATATCCAAGACCTCTAGAGAAGGTAACATCAAATGAATGAAGGGACAAGTCATTTGCCAGCAGAGTGCATGGTTACAGCTACAAGTGTACAACCTTTAGGAGATGGGGCTGGCCACCACCTGGGATGTTGAAATGGGACTGCAGGAATTCTAGAGAGAAGTAGGTTTGTGTGTGGCAGGGGAAGATCAGTTTCAAACATTTTGAGCTATCTTGCCTATTTAGCACCCAAGGGGAGAGGTCAAGAAATATGTTGGAAAGATGAGTTTGAGTTCAGGAGAAACATCCAAGCTGAAGGCACCAGAATGTGGATGGTATTTAAAGCCATGCAATTAGATACAGTCAGCAAGAGGGTTAGCGAGGTCAGAAATGAGGCCCAACGTCTGAGTCTTGGTGCCCTCTGGTAGTTTGAGGTCAGGATGACAATAAATGGTCTCACAGAATGAGCAGTTGGAGAGGCAGGAGGCAAAGCAGAACAGTGTGGCATCTGGAAGCCAAGTGGAGAAGGTGTTTCAGGGTGAAGGGAGTGATGGCTCTGTCACGGGAGACGGATCCTGAGTGTTGGCCATTCAGGTTAGAAATACAAAGTTATTGGACCTCTTGATGAAGGTGGTTGCATGGGGCAACGAAGTCGAAGGTTGAGTAGAACAAAGTAGCAGGATGAAAGAAGAGAAATTGGACACAGTGGTGTTTACAATTCTCTGAAGTCATCTTGCTGTGAACAAAGGAGAGAAATGGGGATCCAGAAAAAATGTAGTTGTTTTTTAATATGAGAGAGCTAGCAGCATTCTTGTACCCCAGTTGGAGTAACCCCCGGCTGGGTAGGGAGATGGAGATGAAAGAGGGCAGTTGGTGGGACCATGTTCTTGAACGGTAAGGGGAGTGGAATCATGTACACATGTGAGGGGCCGTGGGCGGCGGGTCTTCACTGGCAGGAGAGAAGGTGAGCAAGTGGATCTGGTGGTGGGAGCTCTGTGGACAGGAACATCATCATATACTGAGAGTGAGAGTGGAGAAGGAAGGTGTTGGGGGGTCTCAGAAGATGGGAGAGGTCAGAAACACCTATCCAGGAAAGGGAGAGAGAGTGCACTTAGGGAAATGATTGCCATAAATGGCCTGCTTGAGGTTTATGGGTTTGAATTAAAAGTGAGAACCTTCAGGAAGGCACTTGGGTGGCCAGTTAAGCATCAACTTCTGCTCAGGTCATGATCTCATGGCTTGTGAGTTCAAGCCCCACATCAGGATCTCTGCTGTCAGCACAGAACCTGCTTCAGTTCCTGTCTCCCTTTCTCTGTCCCTCCCCAGCTCCTGCTTTCTCTCTGTCTCAAAAATAAATAAAAACATCAAAAAACTTTAAAAAAAAAAAAAAGTGAGAACCTTCAGGAGCACCTGGATGGCTCAGTCAGATGAGTGTCTGGCTCTAGGTTTCAGCTCAGGTCATAATCTCAAGGTATGAGTTCGAGTCCTGCATCAGACTCTTGTGCTGACAGCACAGAGCCTGTTCAGAGTTCTTCTTCTCTACCCCCCACCCCAACCCGCTTTGCCTCTCCCTCCCTTTCTCTCAAAATAAATTTAAAAAAAAAACTTAAAAAGTGAGAGTACCCTTCAGTGTGGCCAGGCATTTTTCTCCAGCTTCAGTCAGCCTCATTCATGGAAGCAATATGGAAAACCTGGAAACAGGACTTGAACCAAATGTCTGTGGCTTTAGCCACAGAAGGAGAACAGCACTTGAGAGACACCAATAAGCAGTCACGGGTGCTCAGGGGTGGTTCTAACGATTGCTGGTGGAATTTAAGCAGGGTAAGGTAGGTCAGGGGTGGGGACCAGGGGCAATGGGCAGTGGAGGAGATGATGGTTAAAGTGTGAGGTATTTGACACTGGGTCCTTTCTGTTCTTGCTAGTCGCCAGATCTCAGCTATAGGACTATTCAGTAGAACTTGTCCATTGGCCTGCACCTGCACTGGACAGCAGCCGCTGGCCATGTGTGATGTCAAGCACATGAAATGTGGCTAGTACAACTGAGGAACTGAGTTTTTAAGTTGATTCATTTTGAGAGAAGGAGGTAGAGAGCACATGAGCTGGAGAGGGGCAGAGGGAGAGAGAGAATCCCAAGCAGCCTCCACATGGGCTCAGTGCCAGTCCCAGCCCTGGGCTCTACCCCACAACTTTAAGATCATGACCTGAGCTGAAATCGAGTTGGACGCTCAACCAACTGAGCCACCCAGGCCCAGTGGGGGCAGTGCAGGACCAGGGCATGGCTGCAGGAGACTGGGTGGAGCCAGGTGTTGTGAAGATATCCTCAGTGGATGGTGAAATTGCTGGGCAGGACGACAGGGTGCTGTAGACAGGAGTGGCAGTGGGTGGGACTCTGGGTTCTGGGGAAGGGCGAAAGAGATCAGTTTTGTCGTGTTGACTGCAAGTGGGTGGGATGGAGTATGACTATTCAAAGACTTTAGATTCCAAGCTTGGTGGAGGAGAGAAGAAAACAATGTGGAAGCAGCAGTGAAGAACAAGGGGTACAACTTCCTCACCTTCAGGTGCAGGAATGGAAGAGATGTGGCCACCCCTGTGGGGGGCTGTGTCCTCAGGGAGGGGTAAGGGATGCAACTCCTCGCCTCCAAGCACAGGAACAGAAGAGATGTGGCTGCCACTGTGGGGGGCTGCATCCTCAGGGAGGGCCAGGGGCTGCCAGAGGCAAGAGTGTGAAGAGTCAGAACGAGTGGCACCAGCACAGAGTAGTGTGGGACTGGAGTCCAGAAGAGGAGCGACGGCCACCATGCCCATGCTGACTGGTCCCATCATTAGGACTTTTTAAAGCTATTTCCAAGTTTTTACTTCCCTTCTTCTTGATTTTGATGTTCTGATCTTCCAAAACATGAGCGACAGGCTTGGGGGTGCTCAGAGACCATCGGTGCTCCATGAGGTCAGCCACTGGCAGCCCTTCCCCCAGCCAGGGCCACCCCAAGGCCCAAGGCTCCCACGCCCTCTGACCCAGTGTGTGTGTTGCAGGTGTTTGGCGTTCACCTGAACAAGTGGCAGCTGGACAAGAAGCTCGGGTGCGGGTGCCTTTTCCTGTACGGCGTGTTCCTGTGCTTCTCCATCATGACGGAGTTCAACGTGTTCACCTTTGTGAACTTGCCCATGTGCGGGGACCACTGAGCCGCCCAGACGCCCACCGAGCCTCGGTCCTTCTTTTCTGTGCAATACAAGACCTGGCCGCACCCCGAGTCACGTGGGCCCCCAGAGCCGGCGCATCTGGCTCTCCCGCGCTGTTCACAGGCCTCCGCTCCTGCCTTGGTGGCCCAGGCTGTCCCCACCCCTCTCCGCTCCCCCTTCTCCATGGGTTCCTCTCACCCACCCCTTCCTGCCTTCTCCGTGTGAAGACTCTGACATCCACGTGAATTTTCAAGCTCCATTTTTGAACAGTGACTGAGATTTTAGAAAAACTGGCTGCTAACTGGCCCAAGCCAGGAAAAACTTATTACAATCCCTCCTCCTTTTTTAAGTTATTGGATGGAAGACAAACCTAATTTATGACCTGAGACTGTCAAAGGAATAGAGAGGAGAGGGTGTATTGATGCTAGGGAGTGTTTGGGATTTTGTTATGTTTTGAGATGGTACCTAGGTTATTGGGTTTGGGTGGGGTTGTTTCACTTTGGGGGGGCTCCCTCTTTTATTCCTTTTCTTCCAGAGATGGAGAGCTTCTCTCACATCTTCTTTCACTGGGCTCTGGATTAGTGGATGATCCATAGGTTGTCCCTGACATGTCTTCTGGGATCAAATCCCAGGCATGGTGAAACATGCATGGATTTAGTGCTTAGTAGAGGAACATCTGGGCGAGGCCACCGGGAACAGATGCATGATGTTTCATATACAAGGATGCCTCCTTGAAGTTCTGTAGGCATCACCTAGGGGGTACAAGGCTTTCAAGGAAGAAGACAGCTTCCCACATATCCATTAGGACCATTATTTTGTCACTAGATTCCTTCTACTCTCTCAAGCAATAGTTCTAGCCTGCCTGAGACCTTCGATGAGGGGCCCCTGTGACACCACCCACTCGGGAGGTGCCGGGCAGTCAGCACCAGGAGTTTCCCAGCCCGTGAGTCCCTGAGATGCGCTCTCATCACTTGGTATTTGGGGTGACAGGGAGTGACCCAGAGGCCACCACTGCTTTTTGTGCAGGAGATACAGACACTGGTTTCTTGGAAAATGGAGAGAAGCGCACTTTGCACAGACGTCGTCAATAAAGTCCCAATTTGCCACTCGGTATTGAGTACACTGGACCCTGACAGCTGGCTCTTGGGCCAGCGTCCTTCCTCATGGGACGCCTCCACCAAGCTGCCCCAGCTCCACCCCTCCCATCCTGGAGGGATGGCAAGGGAAGGAGGAAACAGAGAACTGACACCTTTGGAACCACAGAATGTGTTCAACCCAGACTCGCTCAAGGGCATAAGTTATTGTGAACGTTGTTGCCAATCACTGCTCAACAGCCCTGCTAGATTTTGTATGATGCTGAATTATTATGCAGACTAATTCCACCGAGTTGAGACCCACCCATGCTTGTTACACTTGTATTTATTGAAACTGTGGATTCTTGCCCGTGCAGCCCCCCTGTATTTACTTTAAGCACTGATCACTTATCATTCATTCAGTATGGTTCTCGCCGCCCCTTGTACACATTCTGGTATGAATTGTAAAAAATAACCTGCTACAAATTGGTTGAATGTTTCTGTCAATGGTGCACACCAAGGCCAGCGTTAGCCAGCCGATGGGGCACCTGCCCGAAGGAGGAACGGGAGAGGAAATCACCAATTTGGGCTCTCAGAGCTAAGACACACGTATTGATTCTGTTGCACATTTTGCACTGGTTTATGGAGATTGTTTTCTTGGACGGATAGTGTAAAATAAACTTCTCTGTTCTATATCCTTCCTTCAGTGATGTGCGCTTTACTTCCTCCCCTGGAGTGTTGCCCGTTTTAACTACACTGACCAGTATGCACAGAAAGGTGCTCTTTCTTAGGTGAACCCACCTGGAAAGCTGGCAAAATGTCTGGCAGGTTTCTGGTATGAGGTGGCAAATCATGGCTCTTCTCTAAATCTTGAAGGGACTTTGGATTTATCATCCTATAAAATACATGCAGTGCTCTATTCAGGAATTCTTTCTTTCATTTTAAGTGAGAGGAAGAGATTGACAATTGTTCAGCAGTTCAAGTTCTCTGTCCTGATTTTACTAATTTTCTGTCAAGAACATGCAGACTTCCCCAAAGATGACTCCCTAAAAGAGAGAGTAACACATTATTGTAATAAGCCACATTCTTACCTGCATGACTTCTGAAAATAATTACTCAGATCTAAAAGGAAACCAAGTTTAATGAACAAGCCAGGTTTCCACCTGAAGCAACAGAGTTCATTTATAGGAACCAGAAGAAAAATTGCCAATAAAGCACAGCACCAACTTTTATTTAACTGATTAAAACAATATATTCCCAGGTTGGAGGGAAAAGGTCCTTAGCTTTGTTTTGACTGTTGATATCTAAAAACACTGTGTTTGTGCATTTTATAGATACATGCTGAGCACAGATGGTATTGTCATTATTCTGATTGATGCTTACAAAGCATTAGATACTTTCACATCAAATATTTCATTATACTGGTCTCAATATGCTTTAGTCTTAGCCACAACATTTGATCTGAAGCTTGATTTTTTTTTCTTTTCAGCATACTTTCTATGAAATCTTTAGAAATCATAGTTCATGCTAAATTTCCCAAAGAGAAAATGCTGGAATGGGGTAAAGTTCCCATTCATAACAATTGCCAACCTAGGAACTGGGAAGGTTTCCTATAGGAGATGGGAATTTGGCTTATTTTCTGCCCAGATCCCTGCCGTGCATGATTGTGTCTTGAATTGTCGACCACAAATGTGGTTCTAAATAAGCTGGGTCTTCAAAGATGCAAAAGTGCCCATATTGCTATTTTCACTGCTTCCACTGTTCTGGTATTTATTTGGGAGGGGTTAGGGTGGGTTTGAGGGAAGAACTTTTATTCCATATCTCATACCTGACAGTAACGCCAGAGAATGCTCTTCAGCAGTTTTCTGGAGTATGCTTATTTCAGTTAACTCCCCAGGCTGTGTTCTTATACATGAGGGGGTGAGGGAAGGTGGATACTGGTTTGCACTTCTTCCTCAGCACATCCTAATTGACCCCACAGGGAGGAACTGCCAGAACGTCCTCTTTTTTCTGGAAAGTATATTCCTTGGCCTGCTGAGAACACGGCTAGCACACATACCCTTTAGGTGGCATTGGATGTACTGAGAGTTTCCAGACGACCTTGCCCCTTTCTGAAGAAAAGTACCAGCCCTATCTTTCTAGGTATAGTGCACTTTTGTAGGTATACATTTGTTTGTTTGTTATCTACCTTCAAAGAGATCTGGCTGGAGGATAGGTGGGTGAAGGCTGCTGATTGTTTTCCTAAGTCTGTTGCTGCAGACGCTTATAGATTACAGTCATAAATTTGGAATGCTAGAGATTGGAGACTGTATAGATCTCAGGCAGCAAATCTGAACTCACTTTAAGTACACAGGCTTCAAAGAAAAGCCTGAATGTTTAAAAATGGGGGAGGGGTGGTAAAATTATAAGGTCCAGATGGTTTTCAGTTGTGGTATATAAAATAGGAATAAAATCCAACTTGCCATAAATGTAATAACATGTAGCCTTCGAATTTTACCTAATTGGTCATGAAAGTATTCAGATTGTTGGGAGAAATTGGAAGTGGGAAATTGGTGGTGGTGATGCTCTGAGAGTTATTTATTTTCACCTTTTCAAAATAGGATAATTGTCCAGGCTAATTATCCAATTATTCTGACTCATTTCACTCAGCTATTTTGAAGTAGATAGGACATTTCCATGTTGATTTTGGGGTAGGCTCATACTAATTAATGAATCTCATTTATTTTTATATTCTCTGAAATGACTGTTCAACACACATACACACACACATACACACACAAACCACACACACACTTACACACCGTCTATCTGACACCAAGATTCTGTGTGAAAACAATCCAGTGGATCTTTGAAAACTTTCCAAATATCCAGCTGTCTGTTATGATACAACTTCAGGAGGAATAGGGTGGGTTCAGCCAATGTTTCTCTGATAAATAAAAAGCCATGTGTCCATTGCATCATCCTTCAGAGATGTGGGGTGCTAAGATGCCGAAAAAGTCAGGCACTGAAGCCATGGACAAGCAGAGGATTAGCAACATGCATAAGATAAATTATGTGATCCCCCAGAAGTGATTTCACATTGAGCTTCCTGCTTAGTTTTGAAACATAGGGCAGAGCAGTAAAACACCAAAATCTCTCAGATGGCTTCCTGCTGCACTTAGAACATTTATTTCCTTAATAAATTGTGGCTAGTAGTCGTGTTAATTTTTTACTGAACTTCAATTTAGCAATCAAGTTGTAAAGATTTTATTTTTTTAAGTTTATTTATTTATTTTGAGAGAGACAGAGACAGTGTGAGTGGGGGAGGGGCAGATGGAGGAAGAGAGAATCCCAAGCAGGCTCTGTGCTGCCAGTGTAGAGGCTTACATGGGGCTCAAACACAGGAACCATGAGTTCATGATTCGTAGAAACCAAGAGTTGGGCACTTAACTGACTGTGCCACCCAGGCGCTCCAAGATTTTAAATGTGGTGAATATCATTATTACTACTCATTTTGGTTTTGATCTTTGTTTTTGCAATAGGAAGAAGAGAAGGGAAGATTTAAGACAATGCTGGCAGCAGGATTGTGGGATCAAGCCCCACATCAGGCGCTGCTGAACATGGAACTTGCTTAAGATTCTCTCTCTCTCTCTCTCTCTCTCTCTCTCTGCTGCTTGCATGTTCTCTCTCTCTCAAATAAAAAGATTTAAAAAATAAGACAATGTTAGTATATAGGCCATGTAAGGGTTTTCTGCTGCAATTAACATAAATGTATGCACATATACATATATCACATTTCGTCTTTATGTAACTTCAAACTTACTCTACTTACCAAACACTGAATTTGGTGATATCACATCTTCTGGTTTGTTGAGACAACTAATACAATAACTGCTTCCAGAAATCTGCATACAAAACTTGGAATGAAGGGTGATGAGAAATGTCATGATCCTCGCTGTTGCTTGGAATTCTGAGCCATGCCCACAGGTCATTGCTAAAAACAGATGCACCTGTGCACAAAGGTGCTTTCAGCAGAAAATGAATACTTTTAAATTTTTGCAGAAAAAAAATGGTGTACTCTACTCGGTTTTGTATCTTCCTTTTTGATACATGAATCAGATGTTTCATGTCCCTTCCAGGCTTGATGCAGGATGATACATTCAGATGCTCTGTCCATCATCAATTCTTTCTTTATCCACCAATGGATTTGAACCAAAATTTCCTTTAGTTTCAGGAAAATACAGGTTTAAGAAAAAACAGTTCCAGAATAGGTAAAAATTTATTGTCTTATCAGGTTGAGTTGTTCCCTCCAGTTGCTTAAACATGACTCTACTAAACTTCATGTGTGAGAAAATGCATTTACTTATTGTCTAAAATCAGGTTTCCCAAATGTAAGCATACATACATCAGAATTACTTGGAGACATTTAAATACAGATTTCTGGTTCAGTAGGTGAAAGAATTTGCATTTCTCACCAATGCCCAGATGCTACCACTGCTAGGCCTGGGTCCCACTTTGAGAACCATGGGTGTAAATAATGTCCTTTGTCCAGAAAGCCTATACCAACCTCTACCGATATCACTGGTATGTAGCTTATAGAAAACACACACGCTTGCATGCACACACACACACACACACACACGTTCTGTTTCTTGCATTCAAATTTCTTTTTTCTTTCTATTTCCACTGAGATCTACACATGGCTGAAAGTAGAAAAAGAAATTTGGTGAAATCTTCATAATCTACATTCTCTGCCATCCTATAGCCTGTTTGCTCCCAGACAAAAACAACTTTTAAATTAAAACCAAACCAGGGATGCCTGGGTGGCTCAGTCGGTTAAGTGTCCTACTTCACCTCAGATCATGATCTCGTGGTCTGTAGGTTTCAGCCCGGTATTGGGCTCTGTGCTGACAGCTCAGAGCCTGGAGCCTGCTTCAGATTCTGTGTCTCTCTCTCTCTCTGCCTCTTCCCTGCTCACACTCTGTCTCTGTATCTCTCAAAAACAAACATTAAAAATATATTTTAAAAAACAGGTCAGGGAAGCCTGGGTGGCTCAGTTGGTTAGGTGTCTGACTCTTGACTTCAGCTCAGGTCATCATCTCACAGTGCATGAGATGAAGACCTGTGTTGGGCTCTGTGCTGACAGCATGGAGTCTACTTGGAATTCTCTCTCTCCCTCTCTCTCTGCCCCTCTCCAACTTGCTCTTTCTCTCTCTCTCTCTCTCTCTCTCAAAATAAATAAATACACATTAAAAAATTTAAATATAAAACCAAACCAGATCAGAGCTAATGATTTTTTAAAAATTCTTTTAATGTTTATTTATTTTTGAGAGACAGAGCATGAGAAGGAGAGGGACAGAGAGAAGGAGACACAGAATCCAAAGCAGCTTCCAGGCTCCAAGCTGTCAGCACAGATGATGTGGGGCTGGAGCCCACGAACTGTGAGATCATGACCTGAGCTGAAGTCGGAAGTTTAACCAACTGAGCTACCCAGGTGCCCCCAGAGTTAATGATTTAAGATAAGATGAGGGAAAGCCAAGATTCTGGGTGGAGTTATTAGCTCGGTATAAATGGATGCAGGCAATGACCAATTCATTCAAGGTGGAAAAGTTTTAGTTATAAACTCTAACAAAAGAAACTACTGGTGAGTACAAGAGAAATTTCCTACACCTGAACTCCAATTCACACATTACAACCAGGTACAGCTAGCTTTTTAATCTAAAAAGGTTATTTTGGTGCAAATCTATCTGACAAAGATGTCATACCACAGAAAAAAATAAAAAGGTTTACACCAGAGTAGGCCTTCAAGGCCCCCAGTCCTACAATTCACACATCCCCACTTCACACTCTTTCTTAAGAAACCAGAGTAGAACATTGCCAGCCACACACCTCCTACCTGGGACACAGAAACCTGCATGCAGAGGTTGTGACCCCAGGGAGCATCCACATGGGAAATGACTGTGACTCCCAGGTAAGGGACAGGTGCAGGCTTGGTGTGTGCCTAGGGCTAGACCTTAATTCAGGCATGGACTTTTGGCTCATCTACAAGAACCTCAGGGGACACACTGTGCTCTAAATTGACATGGTGAAAGCTACATTTTTATATCCACTAAAAGTTTTGCTCAGAGTCAGGAAGTGGGTTTAGATATTGGTATGCATAATCAGGAGGGGAGGCCAGGAGGAAGGGCAAAGTCTTCCTTTCCAGAAAGAAAACATTTTATGCTAGTCTATACCAGCTTGGGGGCAGTCGGCCCAAAAGCAACGAGATGTTTTCATTACTCTGTAAATCTCTCCATGCACTAGGAAGCCACAGTCAGGTTCTCTTCCTAGAGGCGGTGTCACCAATCATGAAGTATTCTTCTGAGGGTAGCATGGCTAATGTGAGACCCATCCGTGTCATGTTACAGCTGAATGTGAAGTTTCCTGTTTCTTGAATGCAAAGACCCCTCAGTAATGTGAGCAGCTCTTTTTTTTTTCTTTATTTTAATGTTTATTCATTTTTGAGAGACAGAAACAGCATGAGTGGGGGAAGGGCAGATGAGAGGGAGACACAGAATCCAAAGCAGGCTCCAGACTCAGCTGTTAGCACAGAGCCTGATGCAGGGCTTGAACTCACAAACCATGAGATCATGACCTGAGCTGAAGTCGAATGCTTAACCAACTGAGTTACCCAGGCGCCCCAGAGGCAGCTCTTTACACTTCTAAGCAGAATTTAATCTGCTACCTAAATATTAACAACACATCTTAGGAGGAAAAACAAGAGGTTTGAATATGTAAAAGTGATTCCATGCCAAGAAATTCACTCATCTGTTATAAATGAGGCAAAGCTCTGTTATAAATGAAACAAAGCAATCCATTGGAGGCACTGGTTTTTAATGTTCTTTGGATGAACATGGTAACTGAATTGTTTACATTATTCCCAGAAGGAATCTAATATAATTCTAAATTTTAAACTGCATTTTAGTGTTTGTTTCAGAAAGAAACTATGTCCCATTAGTATTTTAACATGTGTTGACTGGCTAAACAGAAAGTTTCACACTTTATGTATATGAATCCTGGAACAAGATAGCCTTTTAGGATGAATGGTAAGCTTTCCCCTGTACCTCGTCAGGGAAATTGATGTCACGCATCACCATTACTTCTGAGAGCTTCCAATTGTGACTCAGTGGTCTGGAAAACAATGAAAACCCATCACAAATACTGCCTGGTCCCTCTTTCTTATCCTGGGCTTCACAACTATCAATGGTCCTGACTGTTCCCACCTGGCATTTCTTCACATCACAGACTATCTGGCCTCGCTTGTCACTTTTGCTGGCTTGAAGGCAGCCAGAGGTGGGCTCCCCGGAGGTTCTCATTGCCAACTGAGCAGTAATGGGACATATACCATCAGAAACCCTAGAACAGGGAGGGGAGGTCAAAGCGTAACCACAGGTTATGTTTACCTGCATAACCACAGACTCTGTGATATATGGATTAAAAAGTGGGAACATTTCCTTCTTTTAAAATTGCATTATAGTTGACATATAAATTATATTAGTTTCAGGTGTGCAAAATAGTGATTCTCTCTCTGTATATACATTACAAAGTGATCCCCACAATAAATATAGCTGCCATCTGTCACTGTAAAAAGTTGTTACATATCATTAACTACATTCTGTATGCTGTCCATTATATCCTCATGTCTAAAAACAGGGAACATTTCTAACCCAACTTTCAAACTGTAGATAATGACATGGTGGCCATAATAGTATCCTTCTTCCTGTGAAAGCCATAATTCAGAGGAGCCAGCAAGGACTAGACCCAAGGGCAGAAGTCCTGGCCTGGCCTGTCACATGGACATCTGAATTTCTCCCAAATGACTGTGATTCCATGATTGCATGGTCACTAAGGTCCCCATCAGCTCAAACATTCTAAAATTTAAATTTTTTTTTAAGTTTTTATTTTAAGAGACAGAGTGTGAGTTGGGGAGGGGCAGAGAGAGAGGGAGACAGAATCTGAAGCAGACTCCAGGCTTCTAGCTGTCAGCACAGAGCCCGACATGGGGCTGGAACCCAAGAACTGCGAGATCATGACCTGAGCCGAAGTCAGACGCCCAACCAGCTGAGCCACCCAGGTGCCCCTAAATTTTTTAACGTTTTATTTATTTTTGAGAGAGAGAGACAGCATGAGTGGAGGAGGGGTAGAGAAAGAGGGACACAAAGAATCCAAAGCAGGCTCCAGGCTCTGAGCTGTTAGCACAGAACCCCATGCAGGGCTCAAACCCACAGGCCATGAGATCGTGACCTAATCTGAAGCTGATGCTTAACCGACTGAGCCACCCAGGTGCCCCTCAGATGTTCTATTAATTGAGACCAGAGAAAAGATGATTTCCCTCTTGAAATCAATATGTATATGATGGAAAGACAGCAAGTCTGGCATGAGTGGCAGATAAAAGAGTTTGCAAGTTATTCTGGTCCACAGTCCCCTGTAATTAGAATTCCATCTTTACTGTTGTTGGGATTTTTTTTAACGTATATAATTTGGACAGTGCCTGTTAGAAAAATCAAATGTCTTTCAGAGACATTTAGTTTCAGAGACTAAAAACATATCCATTTTAAAGGAACAATGGCATTTCTGCTTTTTGTGGCAACAGATGAGAAATACATTTATCCTTTCTGGGCAGCAAATGTAGTGTGAGTTCTGGACATACGAAAAACCTCCCAAGCATCTACCGTCTGGGGGAACAAGGAGTTCCACAGGATGCAGGGATCTTCTGGGCTATAGAAAGCCATGGGCAGCCAAGCCAAGACTTGATGAGTGGCTCTGAGTAGATAACATGTGTCATAACTTTCCAGTAGGGCTCGTGGAAAGTGCCCAACCTCAGTCTGCTGGCTTGGAGATGAGGCCAGGCATCTTTAATGAGGTCATTTTAACACACATCAGGGTTGGAGAACTTATCACATAGTTGACTTCCCTTGTGCATGTAAGTCAATCTGGAGACAGAGTCTATTTTAAGTAAATAGTTACAATATGTAGAATGGAGAAAATAGTGCAATCATTGTGATTATAGGTTATTAATTATCTTATATGTCTTATGACCATCAGAAGGTCAGAGTCACTTTTTGTCTGTGCTTATACTTACAATTCATTTTTTGATGTAGCACAATGACAAAATTGGGAAGCATCACAAGGCAAAATTGCTTAGTGTCACACGTGCTTATTAGGGCTGGGAGGGGTTGAGATAGAAGGAGTAGCCGTCTGTCTCTGTACCCCCGGCATGTTTTCCTTGGGGGGAAATGGCAGTGCTTGGTTCAATGCTTACTAAATTTTGGCAGTTTTACCCCAGAGAGAATCTCAGTCATATATGGTAAAGATCTGTACAATATATTAGTAAATATTATATCAGCAGCTTGCTAAGGAGATCTCTGGACATTTTTTTGGAGGTGGACCATAAAATGTGTTTGTTATGGCCCTGCTTGGCAAGAGATAGACAGCTGAGGGAGACTTGCAACTCAGAAGAGCAAGGCTCACATAGTCTGCTGAGGTCACATGCAGAAAGCACACATGACCGGGGGCTCTCGACATGTCTCAGGTCTATTTTTGAATTGATAAACCTGGGTTACACAGGTACAAATATCAAATAGCTCCAGTCCCCAGGGTAATTTCAACCCAATAAAAGATCATTCCTGTGGTAGCAAATGGCCAACTGACCAAGAAAGGACTTAAGTGGTTCCAGACAAAATATTAAAGGAGAGGATCCTGCAGAGATGTGTTGGGGTGCATGGATGTTGGACTCAGCTCTGATACATGTCCTCATTTGGGTTATGTTATTATTGCAGGATAAATGACAGTTCAGGTGAACTGTCTTTTTTAAGACAGTTCTCTCTCTTTCTCTTTCTTAATATAAGTCATTGCCAAATTGGTTTCCATACAACACCCAGTGCTCATCCCAACAAGTGCCCTCCTAATGCCCATCACTCACTTTCCTCTCTCCCCCACCCCCATCAACCCTCAGTTTGTTCTCGGTATTTGAGTCTTTTATGGTTTCCCTCCCTCCCTGGCCTAACTCTCTCTCTCTGTCATAACTGGTGCTGTTTCTATACAGTTCTTTCCCACTCCTTGTCCATTTATCTGAATGTTGTCATGTGAACGTAACACAGAAACCAGGACACTTTGCTTTCAAATCTTTATAACATGTATTTTCTTAATTCACGTATCTAGCACAGAGAATCTAAAACCTTACAAGCAACCCTCATTTATCCCTGACATATGGGTAAACACCAGTTGGAGAGAAAAATCCAACTAAAGATGAAATTGGTTAACTGTGATTGTTTTCACCATTTTCATGGGCATCCCGGGCGCAGCACCATCCATGTCTCAGTGAAAGGGGTGTCAATGGGGCAACAGATACACGAGAGTATCTTTAGAGAGATACTGATAGGTGTAAGAATTGTATTAACATAAACAAGCTATACTTCCCCCACTTTACTTCTGTAAATGAGGCAGGTGTCACTTTGGGGCCCTTGAAGCAAAGAAATGTCAAAAGGATGCTCAGTCTACCTTCAGCGGCGGCAAAACATCTATTCTTGCAGGAGAACTCTGTTACTGGAGTCCGGTTCTTGGACCTGATAATGACAGAAATGAGACGGAAGTCAAAAATCAAAGGCTTTATTGGGGCTGCTTCTCATCTCTGAAAGGTGAAAGGAGACAGCACTAACAGAGGCTGGTCACTCCAAACAAAGCGGATGGCCTGTGTATAAACAGAAAATTCCTACTCAAGCTCCCACCATTGGGTACAATATGCTAATAAGGGAAAGAGGGAAAAGTGCTTTGTTCTGATTGGTTGGAAAGGCCTAGTCCTGATTGGTCGATGTTAGCAGGCAACTCTGGCAGCTCATGGTGTTTTTTGGAGCCCAGGTCCTCAGGTTCAGGTCCAGCTTGTGTATACAATGGGCCACATCCTGCGTCTGCGTTGTGAGAGAAGTGGTTTAACAATAATAGCAGGCAGAAAATGCCCCAGGTACATTTCACTTGGGGCTTGTTCTCCCTGTCTCTATCTTAATTCCACTGGACAGATGCCCAGGTTTCTTAGTCCCTATTAGAATTTTTAAATAATAGTAATTTTTAAAGCTTCATCCTTGTTTGGGGCGCCTGGGTGGCTTAGTTGGTTAAGCGTCCGACTTTCGCTTAGGTCATGATCTCACGGTTCGTGGGTTCGAGCCCCGCGTCAGGCTCTGGGCTGACTGCCAGCTCAGAGCCTGGAGCCTGTTTCAGTCTGTGACTCCCTCTCTCTCTGACCCTCCCCTGCTCACGCTGTCTCTCTCTGTGTCTCTCTCTCTCTCTCCTAGAAATAAATAAAACATTAAAAAAAAAAAAAAAGCTTCAGCCTTGTTTGTCGGAGACGTCACCTGTAATGGAGGCACTGAAAAAAATCTGTGAGTAGACCGAACCAAAGAATCTGCTGGCTGTTCAAAGGCAGACCCTACGCCCTAACCCTTCCCTTGTGGAGAGTTGTGTGTTTTCCCTAACCCTCCTCACTGTGTGTGTCAGCACAGGTAATGGTATCACACTGGCTTAAGGGCAGAGACTCCTCACTGTACTCCCACCTTAGAATCACCCGGGGTGCATTTAATACTACTCATGCCCAGCCCACCCCCACCTCCCATAATTCTGATTGTGGTTGTCTGGTTATTACATGTTTTGGACTGTCAGGTGTTTCTACATGTGGTTCAGAACCAGGGCCCATGGAAGTATAATCAGACCATTTATGATATTGGTGCAGATCCAAAAAGAAATGCGTGTTCCATAGGTTTTTGCTACGCAAAGTGTGGGTGGACCTTGAACTAGCATCCTTGACTAGAAAGATTTTTAGAATTCTTATGGAACAGCATTGTTAGGTAGAACTTTTCTGTAGGAATAGAAATGGCTTACATCTTTGCCATCCAATAGGGTAGCTGTTGGACGCACATAGCTGTTGAGTACTTAAAAGGTGGCTTGTGCAACCAGGAATAAAATGTTTAATTAATTTAATTTTACATTTTAAGAACCACAGATAAATAGTGGTTGCAGTATAGGGCAGAGCAGGTAAGGAATTATTAAGGGGCTTACTTGGCAGACAAAGATCACAGTTTCTTCCATAGTAATAGAGAAGGTGCTTCTTTGGCTTTGCCCTTGGTCATGAGTCCCACTGTCCTAAAATAGGAGGTATGTCTTAGAGCAACCATTCTCAAAGCCTGGTTGCTGGACCAGCAGAATCAGCAGCATCTGGGGGCTGGTTAGAAATGTAGGATCTCAGTCCCCACCCAGACCTTCTGAATAGGAACCTGCATTTAAGCAGGTCCCCAGGTGATTTATACAGACATTGAGAAGTATGAGTTTGAGATGCTCTGCATATAGACATCTGCCTTCCCTCCAGAAGAACCATAGCCATTTGCACAGATACCCTCTATATTGTCACTGGTATCAGTGTATGCTATAAGAATTGTCAGCTGGGAGAGGGACCCGGGTGACTAGCTGGTTACGCCTCCAACTCTTGATTTCAGCTCAGGCCATGATCTCACGGTTTGTGAGTTCAAGCCCAACATCAGCAGGGAGCCTGCTTGGAATTCTCTCTTTCCCCCTCACTCTCTGCCCTTGTCCCCCCCCCCCCATAAACAAACAAACATTAAAAAAAAAGAATTGACAATTGGAAGTAAGCACATTATATGGAGAACAAAACATTTGCAGTTGGGGATGGATTGGTAAATTTGGAGGAAAAAAAGAGATATGTTTTAGTTCCAGTAAGCTGAGGGGTAAAGGAGTAACTGCAGAGAATTCAATGGAAAGGCCAAGATCTAACTCAAGGGGTATCTCACCACATCTTAAAATTCATCCTACTCTTCTGTGGCACTTGGGTGGTTCAGTTCGTTAAGCATTCGACTTCAGCTCAGGTCATGATCTTGCATTTCATGGCTTCAAGCCCCGCTCTCCGACGACAGCTCAGAACCTAGAGTCTGCTTCGGATTCTGTGTCTCACTATCTCTCTGTCCCTCTTCTGCTCACTCGCTCTCTGTCTTTCTCTCAAAAATAAATAAACACTTAAAAAAGTCACCCTACTCTTTTGATGGGGACTCACAGTGGATATGCTGCCAGATATCTTAATATTGGAAATTCCTGCGTTGTACTGATTGACTAAACAGGCCTGTCTTCTTTCTATAATGAAATTGGGTACCAATTCTATTTTCTACCTTCTGACATCCCACAAGATTTGCTTCACTTGCAAGAGGAGAGATTTCTCCTTTGAAGCCATTTAAAAAAACCCTCATCCATCAAAATCATTGCATTTAGCAAAAGGGGGCAGAAAATAGAACAAGGAGGAGAGTGGTTTATGTAACAGCAATTTTCTGTAATAAGTGTGGGGACAGGTCCCACTGGGAGGACATTTAGACTGTAGTTTTTGAAATGAAAATTGGGCCCCAGCTGGATAGTGGTAAGGTTCGAAGCCAGGAGACAGCACAGCCAGGAAGTGGAGTAGCAGATGACTCAGCCCACAGGGCATGGGAGGTTGGGATGATTGCTTCACCCAGGGGAGCACCAATAGTCATCTGTTGTGTTGGTGGTGGTGTGTAGTCATCTCCGTGTGAACGAGAATAAAAATCAGTCCTTCCGCAGCTCATGAGAGTCATTTAATTGCAGTTCTGCAGGCCAAAATCTGGATATTTAGCACCAACATCCCCTAAACCTTCCTTGGGGTTGAATTTTCCTTGCCTGTGGGACCTCTTGTCCCATACTCGTTTCTTCACTTAGTACCCCCAATCCAAATATAAAACTAAACAACGGGGAATTGGTTTTAAATGCCTCTCTCACAGCTCTTCAGGCCATTCCAGTGCCTTAGAAATCAGATTCAATTATTTGATATTAACATTCATCTCCCCTCCTCCCCTCCTTATACAAAAGCTATTTTTTAAAAGCCATCATTACAGAATTTCATTTGCAGATAATCATAAGATGAAAACAAATGAGGTATTTTATTCTGGCATTTGATGTGATTCTGCCCACATATAAAAGCAAAGCATTTGAGGGGATTTGATCCATGACCTCCTTTCAGGACCTACAAGGTTCTTGCACGAGAAAACACACCACTAGTATGTTGATAAATTCTTATATTCCACCGCTAAAAACGAGGGTACAGATAAAAAGTTCAAATATGTATCAAAGTATCCATTCCAAAAGTTTTTCAAAATTACTATCCTGCAAAAATAAAATAAGGGAATAAATATAGGTTGAAGAAGTATCAACTCACTAACATGGGACCCAGTAAGAGGGTAAAGCTGGTCTTAAGTGTAGGAGAGGATCTGGGAACTTGTAGCTATACCCAAACTGCTAGATACAAGACTGGCTCATGAGCCCCAGGGCAACCAGACCATAACCTATGGTGATCTTTTTTTACCTGAACAAAGTTATTTACCTCTCTCAAACAAGACCCACAAGTTAACATTCTGAGCCCTTAATCAATAACAGTCGAACAGAGGTGCATTCCCCTACTGAATTCCCGAGTGGACATGTTGAACAATGTTGCAGTATGGCATTGAAAGGACAAGTAAGCCTTAACCCTAACCCTCTCTTGGCCTTATTTTCAAGTGCTGAATAATTTCATGGAACTCCAGTTGGTTTCCATTGAAATCACTCACTTATAGGTGCATGTTCACAAGTGATTTTGCTAAACCGGGTTGAAATCCCTCTAGTTTCCTAGCATTTTCATTAAAAGCATTACCTTTTCCCTTCCTAAAATGCCCCCTAGTCCTTAACCCAAACATGGTATTAATTCAAAGGAACTTAAAGCACTTGTTAGATTCCTCTCACTGGCACACATGACTTTTTCCGTACTCTGCAGTGCCCACATTTCATTCAAGGCAGAAAGAAAGCATAGCAGGAAACATTCAGCTCAGCATGATCTATGGGCCAGTGAGAAATGAAGAAGAAACATTTTACTGGGTTGAATTAAAAGTTCTTCTCTCTCTGGTGGCACAGTCGTTTAAGCATCTGGCTCTTGACTTCAGCTCAGGTCATGATCCCACAGTTCATGGGTTCAAGCCCTGTGTTGGGATCTGTGATGACAGCATGGAGCCTGCTCAGGATTCTCTCTGTCTCTGCCCCTCCCCTGCTCATGTGTGTCTTCTCTCTCTCTCTCTCTCTCTCTCTCTCTCTCAAAATAAATTTTTAAAAAAACTTTTAAAAAAGTTATTCTCTCTCTGAGTTAATACATGCATGAAACAGTGTAAAATTGAAATGCTCACTTGATTTAGTGTTACTTTCTATTTGTGGTGGACTCTACAGTTTTAAAAAAGAAAGAAATTAAAGAATTATGAAAGTAAAAGTCCATTCTCCAATAATATTTTATTCTCAAAGAAATTTTTCACTCAAAAGTAAGATAAAGTAAGAGGCAAACTGTGGTTTGTCTTTTTAAGAGAGATTAATTTTTTCATTTTTATGTAAATATGATGTCCCTATATTTGTTTTTGCCATTTATTATAGAGAACTATTGTGTTTATCACTCTCTTTCCACTTGGACGCATTAATTAGGAGCTTGGGAGCATGTATTTTTCCATTTTTTAGAAATCTAAGTATTCATAAACCAGTCTTCCAGTATTTGAAAAGATTGTGGCTATTGGTAAACCTAGGGAAATTTCTCAACAATGTGGTTTAAAGAATAACAAGATGCATCACATTTTACTATCTGCATTGTCTTTTAATTTACTTTGATAATTATTGATTCAACTGTGTCCCTCCGCCCCACCCCACCCCCGACCCTCAAAACATATGTTCAAGTCCTATCGTCTGCTACCTATGAATGTGAGCTTATTTGGAGAGAATCGTCACAGTTATAAACAAGTTAAGATGAGACCATACTAGATTCACGTGGACCCTAATCCAATGACTGATGTCCTGATAAGAGGGAAATTGGGACAAAAACACACAGGGAGAATGCTGTATGACCACAGAGGCACAGCTGGAGTTATGTTGCCACAAGACAGGAAATGCCAAGGACTACCAACAGTCTCCAGAAAGCTGAGAGATTGTCATGGAATGGATTCTCCCTTGAGCCCCCAAGGAGGAACCAACCCAGATTACTTTCAGACTTCTGGCCTCCAGAGCTGGGGGAGAATAAATATCTGTTGATTTCCGCCACTCAGTTTGTGGTCATTTGTTATGGCAGCCCTAGGAAGCCAATTCCATGATGATTCAGTTAGCAACACAAAAATAATACCAGGTTTGTAAGCACACTAGGTCTCTTTGATTGGATCTTGACCAGTTACAGGAAAAAGTTGTAACTGTTGGTAATGAGGGACAATTGCACAAAGCTGTTTAAGTTTTCCATGTCCTTTTCCAGGTGGGGCCATAGTACAAACAGGACAAATAGGACTCTTCCAATTTTGCCACCTCTGAAACAGTGTTTCTATGGGATATCCATTCCAGGTGACCCTTGGAGATGTCAAGGCCACAGGATCATCGCCCAGCACCTACACCTTCCCCACCAAGTCCTGAAGATGGGAACAGATCCACCCATGATTCTGCCAGAGGTAGTGGTTGGCCATGGGTTTATGGGATGAGGCTTAGACACCAAGTGCTGGGGGTAGGGGTGGGAGATACCATCTAATGAAGATGGGATACATATGAGAGATCAAGACTTCCACAGCTTCTGCTCCCATTTGCCCTTATGTGGGTGGGCTGAGAGCCCCAGACAGAGGGTGGGCAGAAGGTGGAAGAGGGTTCTCCCTATGAAGGTAGGGACCTCCTACAGAGATAAGAAGTCAGAGCTCCTTTGGAAGGGGCAGAGGCTGAGCCTAGGGCCAGGGTGGGATGATAGCCAACAACCTCAGGATGAATGGGATGATCACAGTCCCAGTCTTCAGATGGACATCTGGAAGGCTAGTAGCAACACAGACCATGTGGCTACTGAAGTGTGCAATGGCCACTTATCACTCTGCTGTGCTAAACATCCACCCAACAGGGCTTTTACCTTGAGGGAACCATTGTCCTCAGCAATGATTTGCCTTCATTAGCCATGGTTTTGGAGGCCAGCAAAAGAGTCTGGCATATGTTTTTCTCAGAGACACAAGCACGCCAGACCTGCCCTCATGGGAGACCAGTGGGGAAAATGAAGTAGTAGTCAATCCCAGGTTCTGCCGTCACTGCCCCACTCAGCAGCCTTGGGGGTATATTCCGGAGGCATACAGGCCAAGGGTGACATTTGTATTGACATCTGCTGAGATGTGCTCTCTTTTTCTGCTTTTCTTCATTGATTCATGCAGGTCTCTGCTGCCATCTGGGAGGTGTGATAATCCCATGGATCTGTCTTAGATCTGTGTGCCTCTATCTCCTCATAGATATTTCTTTTTCTCTCACCTCATGTTGAGTGAAGGACTCAGGACACTTCCCACTTTGTTGTAGAGAGGATACAGAGTTCCTTCTACTCTCGGGTGTCATCATCCTGTATAATAGGGAATCTTTGATTCTTCCTCATCACAGCCTGGATGAATCAGGGAGCAAGGCATTTACACCTTTCCATCAGAAGGCTTACACTAACATGATGCCCAGTCAGAACTATCTGGGATTGGTTCTTCATTCAGATGAGTAACATCAACTCTAGGTTCAGAGTGCATTTTATGTGCCAAACACAAGGCACCCTGGAATAGAAGAATTGTTAGGTGTTTCCACTGACCAGCCTCATTCCAGAAATATTGGACACTTAGAGCTCATATAGTAACTAAACAAACAAACAAAAGCAGAAACAGACCCGTAAATAAAGAGAACAAGCTGATGGTTTACCAGAGGGGAAGGGATGGGGGGATGGGCAAAATGGGCAAAGGTGAGTGGGAAGTACCGGCTTCCCATTATGGAATGAGTAAATCACAGGGATGAAAGACACAGCATAGAGAATATAGTCAGTGGTATTATAATAGTATTGTATGGTGACAGGTGGTCTCCCCTTGTGGTGAGCATAGCACACATATAGACTTGTTCAATCGCTATTTCCATCCTTCACTTAATACTTCGAATAAACAGGAGCTAATGGAAACAATCCATAAGATTTTGAAATATTTTCAATCATTTCTATTCACTAGAAAAGTGATGTCATAGCTTCCTTAAGAGCAGAATATATGAAAGACACCTGATGTTATTTCTTCAGGCCACAGTGACCATTATGAAAGCCAGTTTCCCCATGATGTAAGTCAAGACCCCCAGGTCCTTCTGTAGTCTAGAGTCCCTCTTTCCTTTAATATCCAATTAACATGTCTGGAAGTAGAGTTCCACATGGCAATTTAATTACACACATTTACCTGCCTTTCTTCCCCACGTCCTCCTAAAATGAAAATAAATGGGTGCAAAAGGAATTAAATCCATGACAACAAAGAGATCTGTATGACCTTTATCAGAAAATTTGAGCCAATGATAAATTTAATAAAGACAAAAGCAGATAAGGGATACTGGTGGATAAAACAAAGCAATGAATGAAAGATCTAGCCCCAGACACGTTCCCATGAATTTTACAACTTGGACGATAAAGAATACTTTGCAGAGGAAAAGAGATCAATTTTTAGAAGAAGGAGATTCAGACTAACGGCATCGGGTAGATCTCTTTTCAACAACACCAGATGGTAGAACACAATGAATAAATGCCTTCAAATGAAGAGGAGAAACTATTTTGAGCCTAAATTGCCACTGTTAATCAAAATATCCATTAAGCACCAGGGTAAATTAAGTATGTCTTCAGGCATACACAGACTCTGAAAGTTAGCTTTCCAGAGCCCTTCCTGAGATAAAATGAGGGCAAAAACAAAGAAAGAAGACCTAAGACCTAGAAAACAGTGGAGCTACCCTAGAAGTACAGAGTGAAAGAGCCTTGGAACTGTAGTTCTCAACAGATCTAGAAAATAACCAACTCAAAGTAGAGCAGAAATGCAGAAGTCTCTGTAAGCATGTTTTCAGAGAGAAAGTGGATTCCCTTCAGGAGTTGGTGTAATCAAAAGTCTGAATATTTCTGAAGATCTGTGATGGTAAATGTGTTCTATTGACAACACAAACAATAAAAAATAAAAAAGAAAGGAAGGGAGGGAGGGAGGGAAGAAGGAAGGAAGGAAGGAAATAAGGAGAGAGGGAAGGAAAATTAGAAACATTGGGAGGGAAAGAACCATTTAGAGAAATAAAGGTTCAAATATGAAGCCAGCTGAAATATAGCATGATCATGATTTTCAGGAATGGAAGGGGGGCAAGAAGAAAATTCATTTGACTTTGATGCTAGAAACATCTTCCTTTAAATGTCACAGGAATGATGCCATTTGATTCATAGAGAAGGAAAATAAATCTTAGCCCATTAGGAGGCTGCAGAGTGAACCCTGGTTATTGTGATGTTAATGCGGTTTCTTGTTCAGATTTTAGAATCAACCTGTACACAAGGTATGGAAGACTGAATTATGATTACAAAGCAGAATGCACAAGCAAAAATAAAAATGTATCTGATAGAGATGATGGAGAGAAAAGTTCTATCCCAGAGGTAGTCAGAAAAGGTCTCTCCTCTGTGCAACCACTCCTCTCCTATGTCTGCTGAGTTGTCTGTTGCTCGAGAGGCCTTGCACCATTTCTGCTCCACACCTTTGGCCTTGTCTCCCTCTCTCTGCCTCCAGCCTAGCTGAGTCTGCTCTCAGGCTCCAGATCACGTTTCAACTTCCCAGGGCTGTCTCCTTTGGCAACCCCAGTCTACAGTGATCTCACTGTACATTTGGGAACTTCTTTACAGACTCAAACTGATTTACCAGAGAGAGGATTTGAGAATGGTCTCTTTATACTACTTATAAAATCAAAACACATGCAAAATGTGGTAGCAAAGGGAAATTTCAACTGTTCATTTGGAAAACATTCCTAAAAGCAAGGAACCTGGTTTATCTTTGGATTCACATTCTTAATTATTTTCAACTTTTGGAGCAAAAGCAATACAGATCCTTGTGCTCTGGCTACGTCTTTCATTAATTACATTGAAACTGGGCACTTGCCCCTTTCCTTACCAAGAGGAGGGAAGGAACAAGCGCCTTTCCCTGCAAGCAGCTTGCTATCTGGATGTAAAATCAGTGGTCCTCATCCTCAGCTGTGTGCTGGCATCACCTGGGGAGCTTTGAAAAGTCTGATTCCCCGGGAAACACTCCACATTAATTATATCAGCATCCTGGAGATGGGAGCCTGGTCGTGTGTGTGTGTGTGTGTGTGTGTGTGTGTGTGTGTGTGTGTGTGTGTTTTAAACAGCTTCTTAGTGACTGCAATGTGCAGAAAGGCAAAGATCTGATTTACAGGCTACTGCTTTTAGAACAGTGACTCTTCTAGCACCTGGGCTACATGTTAGTATCTCCTGGTAGCTATAAAGTTACTCATGCCTCATTCTACTCTAGAGACCCTAATTTAATAGGTAGGGGGTGAGACTAGGCATTAGGATTGTATAAAACTCTCCAGTAACTGTAATGTACAGCTACAGCTCAGACCCACTTGCCCAGGCATGTAACACAGAATTAATGCCAAAGAGGATTCCGTGAGAGATGTAGCAGGAGCTGAGGCCAGAGGGTGCTGACCATAGAGAAAGCAGCAGAAGCCCCTACCGCAGAAATCAGCCACAAAGCCCGCATATAGGTTTTAGAGGTTAACATAGCAGCACAGAAGCCTGCTAAGGTGAGGAGTTAGTATAAAGAGGGACACAGGGACCAATGGCCCTAGGGCATTTCTTCTTCCAGACTCCAGGGCCATCAAGCATAGCAAAGGGAAAATGGCTTTCTCCCAATGCTGCTCCTCCTACTGGTTTGAAGGTGAAACCTGAGCAGGGATGTTGTCTTGTGGAAGCCAGTAAATGGTAGTGACCAGTAGTTGTTTTTCAGGACCTGGGGAGCTGTTCACAGGGCTCATCCTTTCCTAACGTGGTAGGAAGACTTCATGGGGGATGCAAAATGCCCCATGATCTACATCCTGAAGTTATGTCCTATAATCTTCTCCTCTTCAGTTTGGGCAGGACCTGTGATTTGCTTCTAACCAATAGAATATGACAGGTTCTCATTCCTGTGATATATATACATATATATATAATTATATATATAATGTGATATATATATATAATGGTACATGCATATATGTATATACATACATATATACATATGTATATATCCATCTTACCATAGTGCATTAGAGTGAGGGGCACTCTCTGCTGACCCTGATGGCACAAAATGCCATGTTGTGAATTGCCTGTGGAGAGGGCCACATGCTAGGGACCTGCAGACAGTTCTAGGAGCTGGAAGACCGAATGTACAAATGGACAATGGCAACAAATACACACAGAGAAACGGACAGTGGCCAGGCTGAGAGTAGAAATAAAACTGTGGCCCACAGGCTGCAGCAACCCACCAGGAAACCAACCCAGAATCTATAGTAACCAGCCCAGGAAGCCAGCCGCTGTTTATAAGGCAGACTTGTAAGAAGTCAGACTACCATCTCTAGCAACTGGTCCAGGAAGCCAAACAAAAACCCCTGTAATGATTGGTCCAAAATGACCAGAACTTGATTTATAACTGGCATCTTCTTAATTTTGTTCCTGTTTCCAACCTGGAACCAATCAGGAAAAGCCAAATATGTACTACTGACCAGTCATATAGGACACTGGCTGCAAGTAAGCCCACCTCCAGCTTTCCTAGGCCAACAGCCTGCAAACAGAACACACCGGACCTGAAGCCTTCCTTTCCCCACTACAAATCTTTCCAACCCCTCTACCTGTATCTGAGTCTCCACTGAACACAAATAATGGTGGCCAGTTGCCTTTCTCTAGCAAGCTCCAAATGGATGGCTTTTGCTTTTATTCTCACTTGGTTGGTCTTAATTTATTTCCACAGAACTAAGAGCCCAGTCACACAGCTGCAAGGAAGTGAATTCTGCCAACAACCACAGGAGCTTAGAAGTGAACTTGGATAAGAGTTCAAAGGTCTCAGCTGAGGCCACAGCCCTGGACAGTCCCTGAATTGTAGCCTTGTGAGACCCTAAGGCAGAGAACATAGCCATGCTGTACCTAGACTCTTGACCCACGGAAACTGTATGATGATAAATGGATGCCGTTTGAAGCTAGCATATTTGTGGTCACTTGTTATGTGGTAAGAGAAAAACAGTACACACATCCTTAAACTCTTGAGAAGCAATAAAGCCTGGAGCTAACCTTTGCCCTTTCTCCAATACACAGAACAATTAGAATAGTCAGTACCCTCAGAATGTTATGGACTCTCAGGCCAAAGTATCATATGTCTGAGGAGTACAACCTCCACAAAAGGGCAAAAGTGTAACAACATATACCACCTGAGGCAGAATTACTGAAATGACCATGGCAAAAATTTTAAGTAATCACGATAAATATATTAAGAATGTGGGGGAAGGAATTAGCCATATGAAAAAAGAATCAGAGGGGCGCCTGGGTGGCTTAGTCGGTTAAGCGTCCGACTTTCGCTTGGGTCATGATCTCGCGGTTCGTGGGTTCGAGCCCCGCGTCGGGCTCTGTGCTGACTGCCAGCTCAGAGCCTGGAGCCTGTTTCAGAGTCTGTCACTCCCTCTCTCTCTGACCCTCCCCTGCTCACGCTGTCTCTCTCTCTCTCCTAGAAATAAAAAAAAATATTAAAAAAAAAAAAAAGAAAGAAAAAAGAATCAGAGACCGCACAAAAAGGAAACAAGTGAGAATGTTAGATGTGAAAGACTATTTTAATATGGAAAATGGATAGGTGGGGTAAAGAACAGATGGATATAGCCCAGGAGCCAATGTGTAGGAAGAGGTGATCCAGGACCTCTCTGAGAAGGCAGCTGAGGAATATGGGGAAGTTAAAAGGAACGGAAGACCGAAATCAACCCACTGTGCCAGGTCATAGGAGAGCCAAAGGAGAGGAGGAAAGACTTTAAATAACATCCTTAAATTCCCTATAATTAAAAAAGATGATAGTCTGCAGATATAAAGGGCACCAAGGATACTGTATATAAGGAAAAACTCTTGGACCCCCCATTATAGTGGAGTTAAAAACACTGAAGGCAAAGCTATGATTTTTAAGCTTCCAGATTACCAAAGCAGATTGCCTTTGCTTACTAGCTTCTTGCTCGCAATGGAGGAAGAATTAAATTGACCTCAGACTTCTTAACAGCAATCTTAAACTTAATAGAATTATATTTTTGAGGTGTTAATAGAACTGTGAACCTAGAACTTTATAACTAGGCAGCCTGTTGCTGAACTTTGAGGACATAATAAAAATATCTTCAGGCATAGAAAGTCTCCAAAAGTGTGTTCTGTGCCAAAGAGGTGCAGATATGCAAAGGACCAGAGAGAAAACAGCTAGGGCAGAGGCCCTGGTGCTGGATCAGGTTCAGTGTGTTCAAGGAACAAAGGGACTACCAGAAGTTAAGTGGCAGGAGATGAGATTAAAGAGGGACAGGGCCAGAGTGGGAGGACTCTGCGAGGCATGGGAAAGACTTGGATTTCGTCTAAGGATAGTGGGTAGCCAGAAGGGTGAGCAGGGGAGTGATAGGATCCAATTTCCCGTCTACAGACACCATTCTCCTTGCTATGTGTAGAATAACCAGTAGGGGGCAGGAGTGGATGCCAGATTCCAGGCAGAAAGCTTCCTGCCTAGCATACTGATTATGGTGGCGTGGCCTAGGTTGGTGGCAGTGGAGGAAAAACTAAAATGTAATCTAATTGTATCCAAATGTAACAAAGGAGGGGTATGTAGCAGAGCATGCCCAGTAGGCTCTACCTTCATAGCGCAAACTTATCCTCTATTCTATTAGAATTTCTGGCTGGCCCCAAGAATTAAGTCGACATCAGACAGATCAACACGAAAAAAACCATACAGATTTTATTTTACACTTACAGAGGAGCCTTCACAGGAAAATAAAGCCCCAATGTCGGTTAGGTCTCGATGCTTATATGTGAGGTTGAACAAACAGCAGTGATTGTGAACTAGGGGGAGTTGAAAAGGAAGAAAAGGCTATTTTCACGAGGTGGTCTGTACAGATTCTTCTGGCCTCCACTCCCCATCTCTGATGATGACAATGTGTTTTTCCTCCTGGTCCCAGGAGGGCAGCGTTCACATGGGAATTCTGCAGTGTCCCGCTTTCAGGAAAAAAGGGGAAGGTCAAAGCATCCTCCTTGCTCCTTTGTCTTGCAAGTGCCTTTAACTCAAATTAGTATGTCACATGGATTACTTTGGAGGGATGCGTTCTTTTTTTAAGTTTATTTATTTTGAGAGAGAGAGAGGGTGTACTAACAGGAGAGGGGCAGAGAGAGAGGGAGAGAGAGAATCCCAAGCAGGCTCAATCTCGCAACGGCGAGATCAGGACCTAAGCCAAAATCAAGAGTCAGGCGCTGAACCAGCTGAGCCACCCAGGTGCCCGTAGAGTGACATGCTCTGAGTCTTCTCAACAGCATACCTGGAATCCATCTGCTTACCTCTGTCTCAGTCCCTGTCTAATCACCATCTCCACGTTGTTCACAGTTCCTCACCTGGTGACTGCAAAGCTACCTTGCTAGTCTCCTTCCTTTCATTGAGGTCTCTCTCCTTCCATCCTTTTCCCCTATGGATGCTTCTGTGGTCACTTACAAATGGAAACCAGATTGAGCCATTTCCACTTGAAACCCTCCTCAACTGTCCCCAAGCTTCTAACTCTAGCCTTGTGGCCTCCTCCCTGCTCCTTGAAGCTCACCTTAGCGCCTTGGTTCTGGCTATTCCTTCTGCTTGGACTGGATGGAACATTCTTTCCCAGAAATTCACCTGATTGGCCGCTCTTTTATCATTAGTCTCAGCTGACCATAGCCTTGTCAGGGAGGTCTTCTCTGATCACCCAAACAATGTAAGTCATTGAGCAACTCTCACATTACTTTGGCCTGTTTTTTATGGCATGTACATGACCTGTATATCTTCATTTTTATGTGTTTGTATGTTTATTCTTTGTCACCCTCCATTAGATAGCAAGCACCTTGGGAGAAAGATTTATCTCTCATCATATATTCACAGTGCCTAGGAGAGTGCCTGCCACCCAGTAAATATTCAAGATTCATGTGTTGAATAATTAGAGAATGAACCACTATGGTTAAAACAAG
This sequence comes from Hyaena hyaena, assembly GCF_003009895.1. NCBI lineage: Eukaryota > Metazoa > Chordata > Mammalia > Carnivora > Hyaenidae > Hyaena > Hyaena hyaena. The sequence continues at coordinate 721,793 of NW_024081492.1, forward strand.
AAGTGTACTTTTCAAATATGGGAGACAAAGAAAGAGATAGAGTTCAGTTATTTTAACCAAAAAAGCATACAACTTAGGAAATGGCATGCATGGTTTTATAAAACCCAAAAAGCATAAAACAAGGTGATAGAAATTAAACCAAATTTACCAGGCGGATTTAAAACTAAAATTCAGTTATGCCATACGTTGCTCCAAAAGGATTCATCTAAAATAAAATGATGCAGAAGTGTTTAAAAGAGGATAGACAAAAATGCAGTGGTTGATTGCAAACACAAAGCAAGCAGAGGTCGTGATTGGAACTTCTGAATGAATCAAGGCAAACACATTTGAATGGGGCAAAGGAGGTTTATTATACTGATAGCTAAACAACCCACAGTGTGGATCTAGCATGAAAATGCTAGAATACAAATAACTGTAGATTGTAATAGATTGTATTGTAAATGTAAAAATAATTATAAATTCTTTTTATTATTTTTATTTTTTGAGAGAGAGAGAGAATGCAGGGGAGACGGGAATAGGGAGAGAGAATCCCAAGCAGGATGCATATTCAGTGCAGAGCCCAATGCAGTGCTCAATCCCACGCCCCTGGGATCATGACCTGAACTGAAATCAAGAGTTGGACACTCAACAGAACTGAGCTACCCAAGAACCCCAGAATTGTAAATCTAAGAAAAATATCAGAACCCCAATTGAAGTAGAACATCTTAACACATCTGCCCTAAGTCCATATATACCAGAAGGTGAGTAGAGGAAAAAAGCAGGATATAAACTAGGAGACTAGCAAATAAGATAGTAAAAATAAATGATATGGTGAATTAGAATGAATATAAAAGATGAATTAACATTTAATTAATTGGTGTTCATGTTCACTAATACAGTTTTGAACAATTACTATATGCTAACTATAGAATTAGGTTGTGAGGGTGTTTAAACATGCCTTCTCTTCTGATAAATACAGAAATACTTTTCAAAATGGAGCATATACTAGGTCAGAAAGAAAACCTCTATTAATTTCAAAGAGCAGAAATTATATAAACTACATTTTTGTCCACAATGCAATAAATCTGGAAATCAATAACAAAAATTTAAAGAACAAAAACAAACTTCAACACTTGGAAATTTTTAATTGGTCTATACAATAAGGTCAAAGGAAAAATTAAAATATTAAGTAATTGTATGTAAGTTCGCCTTTACACTTATACCTCTCTATGTGTATAAAATTTTATATACAACTTTAACACTATTTTGATTAACAAATATACCATTAAAAAAATTTTTAAGTGTTTATTTATTCTTGAGTGATAGAGACAGAGTGGAGGAGGAGCAGAGAGACGGAGATACAGAATCCGAATCAGATTCCAGGCTCTGAGCTGTCAGCACAAAGCCCGACACAGGGCTTGAACCCATGAACTGTGAGATCATGACCTGAGCCAAAGTCGGACACTTAACCGATTGAGCCACCCAGGTGTCCCAGTAATATACCATTTTAAACATTCGGTTCACAAACCTACAACTTGAAAAGTTAAAGTCCCAGTAATCCTACACTCCAGGGATAATCACTGATTTCCTTTTAGATTTAAGTAAACAAACATATAATAAAAATATAAATAAAATATGCATCCCTGCCAAATGCTCTCTTCTGGGAAGACCCACCTCCCTCTATGTGCACTGCATCTTTCCAACACTAGGAATTGGTTAACTATCCAGGGATACTCTCTACTTGTCTCCCAGGGTGGCTACGGGCATGGACCAAAGTAATGTCACCCAGTTCCGAGGCAGACCAAGAATAAAGAATTGCCATAATTATTATGATAATTATTCTACAGCTCAGACCCTGGGTTACAAAAAATGCTCTTTTCACATCATTTTATGAGCATAAGTCACCTCTACTTCTACCACAGAGAAGAGAAATTGCTGTGTTACCAGCTCTGGGCAATGCTCGCAGAACCAGTGCTGCTTGGTTTACTTTAGAGGGGAAATAACTTCATTACAAGTGACATTTTTTTTTGGCTAGCTGGTCTTCAGCTGACCAAAGTGCCCCAGAGCACTTGTGATCTCTGCAGCTGACTGAAGTGGTCACTTCAGTCCCCAAGGACCCTGGGGTAGGAAATCAAACCTGCCAAATGTGAGATAAGTCCATGAAAAGGTCCAAAGTTTGTTATTTTAATGTTACTTCCCCCCGGGAGCTTTCTCTGACCACCTCTTTTATTTATTTTTTTTTAGAATTTTCTTTTTTTTTAAAAAAACAATGCTTATTTATTTTGAGAGCGAGAGATAGAGAGCAAGCGGGGAAGGGGAGGCAGAGAGAGACGGAGACAGAATATTCCAAGCAGGCTCCACCCTGTCAGTGCAGAGCCCCATGTGGGCTTAATCCCACAAACTATGTGATCATGACCTGAGCAGAGATCAAGAGTAGGATTCTTAACCAACTGAGCCACCCAGGTGCCCCTAACCACCTGTTTTAAATTGTAGCCTCTCCACCACCCTTTCTCTTCTTGAGTTAATTTTTCTCCATGGCAGTTATCATCAACCTTGTCTGTTTTATGGCCTCTGTCTCCTCATTAGAATGTGAGTTCCATGAGAGAGAGAGCACAGCAATTTGTGGCTTCAGTTTACTGCTCTAGCCCCACCACCTACAATAGCACTTGGCATATAGTCGCTATTCAGTAGATAGTTTTGAGTGAATAATCTCCAAATTCACCTCTACAGTAAAAGAGGTTTTCCTCAAGGAGGACAGAGCCAAATGAGCTTCAAGTTTTAAAACAGATTGAGCCTGTAGGGCCATTCATGGGGCAATGTACACAAGATGAAGAAAGTTTTCAAGAGGTTGAGTGAAAATGAGAAAGGGGGAGGATATTTACTTGGGAAGCTTTGTATATAAAATAGAATCCTTTGGGGGCAGAAGGGATGGAAAAGAGGGATATGAAGCCAGCTGTGCTTTGGCCCACCTCTCCCTTTTGTCAAGGTGTTCAACCTCTTAGGAATGTCTTTTTTTTTTTAATTTTTAATGTATATTTATTTTTGAGACAGAGAGAGACAGCATGAGCAGGGGAGGGGCAGGGGGAGAGAGGGAGACACAGAATCTGAAGCATGCTCGGGGCTCGAACTCATAGGCCGTGAGATCATTATCTGAGCCGAAGTTAGACACTTACTTAACCAGAGTCAGGTGCCCCTAACTTCTTAGGAATTTCTGATAGTTCTACCTTCAGAATACCTAAGGGTCCAAGTACTTCTCTCTGTGTGCACTCCACGATCCTCCTGTGTAACCTTCCTCTCCAGCCCAGAGTACTTCAATAGCTCCTAACTTGCTTTAACTTTACCCGCACAGCCAGGTCTCCATACAGCATCAAACTAAGTCTTCCAACAATATAGACCAGATCGTGTCACCACCTGCTCAGTCGCTCATGAGCGTTTGCCTACCGCCTCAGAGCCTTTGACCTTAATGCTCATGTCAGGTATTCCTACCTCACCTCCTCCAGGTCTTTGCTCAAATCCCAGCTTCTCAACCAGGCCTACTCTGACTACCCCACTACTCAATTCTACCCTGTACACCAGACACCAGCACTCTTTGGCCTCCTTATTTTACTTTTTCTTTTTTCTCCTATTGCTGGCTTCTAACATTCTAGGTAACTGACTTACTGTTGTTCACAATTTACCCTGTGTCCAGCTTCTGCTTCGCAGAATGTCAGCTCCAACAGGGCAGGGATTTGTTTTGTTCCCCAGGGTATCCCAAACATTAGCCCAGTGCCTGACACATATCAGGTGCTCAATTATTTATTGAATGGGTGACTTAGAACATTAAGAGAAGTGCAGTGAGTTATGGTTTCCTGGGAGCCGAGCTGATTATTAAACACAAACCTCGGGATATTGTAAGGCAGGAATCCCAAGAACCAATACCAATGCTATTCTCTTTGGCTACTTGTCTGAAGCAGAACTTGAATTTTAAAAAAGGACTCTGTTTCCTTTTCCTGCTTCTGTTCCAAACAAGTGTCTGAGGGTCCTTTTGTGATCCCGGCTGGTAACTCTTAACACCATTAGCAATTTCCTCACAAAGGTCCTCTCCTTGGCGTAAGTGGGAAAGAGCAGCCGCTCACCAGGGACCGGCCCGACTCGCAAGAAAAGACGACTGCAGATTCTCCGCAGGGCAGCTCCCAGCTCCCCGCCAGTCCTTTTCTCCGTCTCCCGGCGTCAAAAGGGTGGCCCAGAGCTGAGCTAAACCCGGAGGGTCCGGGCAGCTCTGCACACTGAGAGGCTGCAAAACACACGCGCAGCAAAACACACGCGCGCCCGCAGCGCGTCCGAGCCCGGGACAAAGGGCCGGAGCCCACGCGGGCCTCCCCGACACGGGCCTCCCAGGCCGCGCGGCTGGTCCCGGGGTCTGCAGCCGGGTGGCGGGGCTGGCTTGGAGAAGAGGCGCGCGCGCGTTGCACTGCTCAGCAGTGAGTGCAAAGAAAGGAGACAGCGAAGAATAGCCGAGAACAACACTCCGGTCCTCCCCAGGGAGTGCGGCGGAGCAGGGCGGCGGCGCCGAGGCGCGTCGGGAGCGGGTCCAGCCAAGTTTGTTTCGGGTTAGATCAACTTTCTTGGTCCCGGCTCGCCTGGTTGCAGCTGAGGTCCCCGGTCACCCGCAGGCGCCTAGGCTCCAAGTCCCGAGGGGCGGAGGCTGCGCAGCACGAGGGGGAGGGGGCGGCCGGACCCAGGGTCGCGCACGCGCCGTCCTCGCCCCCTCCTCGCATCCCCGCCCCGTCCGTTCCCCTCGCGCCGAAGGGTGACTGGGGATGGGGGATGGCTAGTGCCGGAGCCGTGGGAGGGCCGGAGGCAGACACAAAGCCCGCCCCTCCCCCCGCTCTCCTACTCCTCTTCCTCCTCCTCCTCCTCCTCCCGCTCCGCCCCGGTGGGGAAACCCAGCCCCGCGCAGTCCGCGGGCCACCGCTCGCCCCCGCCTCCGGGACCTGCGGGGAGGGCCTGCGCGAGGTAAGGGGCGGTGGCCGCGGAGACCCCACCCCCGGTGCCTGCACCCAGCACCCGGGGAGGCTCTGGGGCGCCGGCGGGGGCTGCGCGGGGTTCGAGGCGTGGGGTGCTCCTGCTCGCACTGTCTTCCCTTCCGGAGGAGACCTGGGGCGAGGGAGAGTGCGAGTGACCTCGAGGAGTTGTGGGAGCGGGTGGGGGAGGAGGTGCCAGGGAGTGGGACGCCAGGACCCCGGTAGGGTGACCTTCCGGCGCCCCGAGGCGTCCGCTGGTCCAGGCTGGGTTTTGGGGTATCCTTAGCCGACCTCTGCGGGGGTGGGGCGAGGGGCAGCCGGAGGGTGCGGGCACCGTGGCTCCAGGTGCAGTGTGTGTGAGTGCTCTCGGGAGGAGGGAGGAGGGACCTTTGTTGAGTTCTACCTTCCGGGCAGCCTGCGGGGTGTCAAGTGCGCCTGGTGCCTGGGAGCGCGGGCAGGACTGGTGGGTCGCACCGCCCGAGTGCCCAGCGCAGCTCCAGTGTGTGCACCCAGTCCGTGCACGGGGCAGACGCACCCGTCCAGGCTTCTCCGGGGGCAGAAGACCCCCCGCGGGAGGGTCCGTGAGTCCGCCCTGGGAGCTCTGGGCTGTCGCGGTGATTGATGGCTGCGCTGCGGGAGGAGGAGGAGCCCGGGGTTCCTGCCGGGAAGGGACCGGACCACTTTCCCACCCTCAGGCCTCCCCGCCCCCTTCTGGGCTCGGCCTCCACCCTTGGCCTGGGCTTCCACCCGGCACAGGGCGCCCCTCCACGGTCGGGGGACAGCAGCGTTCGCAGAATTCTGCTTTAAAACTTGTGATTTGTTGCCAAGAAATACAGGGCAAGACCCGGCCCCCTGGGCCCTAAGAGGCGCCTTTCTTCTCGGAAATCTCAAATCCTTTGGGTTTTCCTAATTCAGCAGAGGAGGCTGCATATAGTGGAGGCATACTTTGTTGCAGGCACACTGGGGTTTCTTAGGAACGTGCTGTCATCAATAAGGAAACCTCAGAGCACTCTTCCACCGAGAGGACTTCGTAAATATTGAGCAAAAATAAACACTTGGCAGTACTCGGTAATTAAGGTAGTATTTTAAAGCAGTATTTTTTTTAAAAAGTTTAATGTAAAAAATCAACGATGAACAAAATACCAACATTTTAAATAAAGGCAGGTTTTATTAGGCCCCTACATTATTGTGCAATTGGAACACTGGTTTCCAGTCATTCTCAGTTTGTCTGGTCCCCACCTGGAGGTTTATGAGCGTTGACAGTGGCCTGCAACAGACTGGGGAATGCTGGCTTTATATATAGTCTTTTTTTTTTTTTTTTTTTTTTGACTGTAGAGCTTTTAATAAAAGCTTTTATTGCCCAGCTCAAATATGGAGGGATATTTTGATAGGTGTACAGTGTGGCGTGCATTTTCCTTTTGGCCGGCTTCCAGTGTATCTCTAGAGCTCCCTTGCATTCCCTGTGCTGGGGTACTGGGGTGGCTCTACAGAGGGCATCAGGGGTCAGATGGGGCCTGGGACAGTGAGGGGTCCTCGCACCTGGGTCTGGAGAAGGCAGCTGGAGTTGTGAGGTTTAGAGACTCTGCTCTGGGTAGTTGGAGACTGTGGACATCAGAGCAAAATAACCAGGACCTCTTTCCTCTGGCCACATCTGCAGACAGGTTAGCTAAGTAGAGAAGGAGACCTAAAATAACCCACACCTGATGCCCATGCAGGAGCAGATGGGAGGAGCTTGACTCCCTCTAGGGTTTTGGAATGTGCTTGTTCACAAGAGCAACCCAGCAACCCTTCTGCCCTCACTCGAGGCCTTTCCTCCTCAAAGTCAAGGGTCACTATCCACTCCAAAGAAGAGTTCAATTCTTCAGAATCAACCTCTTTTCTTTTTCCAGTGTTTTATTTATTTCTGAGAAAGAGACAGCATGAGCAGGGGAGAGTCAGAGAGAGAGAGGGAGACACAGAATCTAAAAGAGCCTCCAGGCTCTGAGCTAGCTGTCAGCACAGAGCCCAACGTGTGACTTGAACCCATGAACCGTGAGATCATGACCTGAGCCGAAGTCGGACGCTTAACCAACTGAGCCACCCAGGCGCTCCCAGAATCAACCTCTTTACTGGACTGAATCTGCTTCCTCTGCATGGAGGAGACTGAGAACTCATTTCTCTGTGCAGGGGCATGTGGCACTGGGAGGCCAGCCTTAATGGGGCCCATTCTTCACACAGTCCCCAGGTTATGTCACCTTGGTATTATGTCCCATACCCCATGCATGTGCAGCCCTCCTAATGAATGGTCTTTCACGGTTCTAATGGTTTCAGCTGGGAAGGTGTCCCTGACCTCCTTCCCCCTTTCCCTGATGAGACAGCCACTCAGTGCCACCACAGGTGTGGACCCCACTTGCCTACTGTCTGTGAACAAGGTCAAAAGCCAGATCATAGTTCTTCCTGCCTCGCCTCCAACACCTGGGAGAGGACATTGAAAAGAATGAACAAAAGTATCCTTTGGTAAATGCGCAACAAGATGTAGATCCTTAGTAGATAATCATATTTTTATAGCATCTTGCAAAATGCTTTTACAGGTAATATCTCAGTTGTTTTTCACCAAAGTACTGTTGATTCCTCTTGGTATGTGAGTAAACGGGCCTGGTGAGGTCAAAGCACCAAAACCTAGACCAGGACCCCAGGCCCAATAAACATCTCCCTGAACCACACCTGACTTGTTAGAGGTGTCTGTGCTCAAAGGTACACCCCAGGCAGTGTCTGTCTAGAGCAGAATTTAACCAAGTTATGTTTTAGGCTGCAACTTAACTAAAGAGTTACAGTGATAGAATACGTTAGGAAAAATGTTAATGTTAAACAGGGTTTCCTCTGCAGGACTTTTTGGTGCCTTTATTATAATGTGTACTGGGACTCCTTAGGGTGATGCCATAATATGGACTGTTTGCTGACTTGATCTGGCCACAGAACACTCTCATTAGGATCGAGTATTCTAAGGAGCGCACTTTGGGGATTATTTAGTTTACCCAAATGTTTTTTTTAGTTCACCTCTGACATCTGGGAAGTTTCCAAGGACCATTAGTTCTTAGGATAGCAAAAAATCTATATTCTGGACACTAAAAAGGCACATTAATCGCCCCCCCCCCATCCCCTTGTAAATTGTTGGTTTGCAGCTGCTATGGGCCTGATTAACAGGAGTCCATTCTCCAGGGTTTGGTCAGATTTGAGGGAACTGAAGGAGTCAAGTAAACAATGCAAACAGGCTCTAGGGAGTGGGTCTTCATGTAGATGTCAACTAGCCTTCCCTGAGCATACCTCCCACGTGGCTGTGTATGTGGCATGGCAGCATAAGGGTTCTTGGGTTGGAGCACATCTTGCTTGATCACCTCCACTGAGTGAGAAGGTGCACCCCCGGCAGGGGTTTAGTTTTCTCCCTCAGAGCTGGCAGTGTGGATTCTGTAGTGGGTCGAGGGCTGCATTTACTCCTGTAAAGGTAGCTACTGGATCTGAAACAAAGGGCTGCTGATGGCAGCGGCCAGCTCACAGGCATCCAGTGTTTGAAATCTGGTGTTTTTAAGAAAACGTTTGCCAGCAACCAACTATTCTGCACTTTTCACAGATGGGTAACCCTGGCTGTTCAGCCTTTTTTGCATGTAAGAGAGGAGATGAACAGGGGAAGCCAGAGTTCAAATTTCAGAGATTGAGAGGACAGTGGCAGAGGAGCCTGGGGAAGGGTGATACTGACATCAGAGGGAGTGTGGCCACAAGCAGACATTAACTTCTGCCTGCAGACATTCCTGGGTTTCCAGTGCTGAGGGAATTTATCTCAAGATTTGTTTCAGAGGTTTTTCCAAAGTATGGAAAGGAAGTAATCTCTGAGATTTATAATGAATAGGACAGTATCACAGAAGTCAAGGAAAGGAGTGTTTTGAGAAAAATAGACCTATCAGTGTGTGTGTGTGTGTGTGTGTGTGTGTGTGTGTGTGTGTGTATGCATGCACTCCTGCATGTGTGGCCAAGGAAGAAGTGGAAGGGAAATACTGAGAGTGATCTTTTTTTTATTTTTAATATTTTGAGCTTAAAAGTGTTGCAGAGGAAGAATTTCCTCTGCCCTTCAAGGTCCTTCTAAGGAATTGAATAAATGGGATTCTTGTGAGCCAGATTAACAGGAGAAAAATCAAATTTAATGACATGGGGAATCCACATAGACATGGGATTCCAAAGACAGTTGGGCAGCATGAAGCTAAGGAGAGGATTGGGGGTCTGAGGTTGCCCTTTAATTCAGGTAAGTTTCTTAAGTACGGAGACATCTCTGGTAATAGCACTCTTCCTAGTACCTAGTTGAGGGAGATGTAAGGAGCTTTTCCCAAATCTCCTGGGTTTCACTGCTTTCAAGTCAAAATAATTTTCATGCCAGGTGGCCCATGTTGGGATGGCCTGCCCTTGGCCCCTACAAAAGTCTTGTATGTTACCCAGATAGAAATGTTCAATAAGCAGCTGGAGACAAGGTGTCATTGGGGCATGCTGGGGACTGAAATGGGGAAGCTGATAAATTTACATAGGGAGAGACCACAGGCCAAGCAGAAAGGGGGTCAAAGCAGAACCAGGAAGTCCTCATCCAAGAGCAGGGATGGAGATTGTGAAGTCAGACACAGGGGAAGGAAGAGGAAGAACCGATGAGCTTGATAGTCTAGAGTTTTCAACCTGCTAGTGTGTGGCCAGCATCTGTTGTAATTGGCCAGGGTCCAGGCTATCCCATGTCATTAAGTATTTTTAATATTCTTTTTTAGTGTTTGTTTATTTCTGAGAGAGAGAGCATGAGCAGGGCAGAGGCAGAGAGAGAGGGAGACACAGAATCTGAAGCAGGCTCCAGGCTCTGAGCTGTCAGCACAGAGCTCAATGGAGGGCTTGAACCCATGAGCCTCGAGATCATGACCTGAGCTGAAGTTGAATGTTTAATCGACTGAGCCTCCCAGGCACCCCTGTATTTTACAATTTTTAATGAATTAACTCTATTTTAATTGCGTAGGATAACATAGTAATGAAATAAACAAACACTTTGGTTTTCACATATATGATATCATGTTCTAGGTCAGTAATACAAAATACAAAAATCAAAACACTTTGCTAGTTTAAATAGGAAGCCAAATAAACTTTATTTGCTTTATAAGACATTTTTTTCTTTATTATGAAATCACCAGAGGTGGTGGTGGTTGTTTTTTCCTTAAACAGCTAACATCCCATTGCATTTAACTCTGGTTTAATTACAAGAGTACTTCTTAAAAATGAATCAAGGCAGATATTTCTCCTGTGTGGTGAGCAAAAGGCACCTTCATGGGTCGGGTTGCACGTGAGCCTTTGAGTCCCCAGAAATGAGCGAAGGTCCCACACCTGCAGGCAGGGCTGAAACCAGCACCTGTATCTTGGAAGACACAGGGTTTGTCACTTGGACACATGGTGCCAGGGTGAGGTGGCATCCAAACAGTACCCCTCACTTCACTATCCAGACTTTTCTTGTCTAAGTGCTGAGTGCTCATGACTTTTTTTTGTCCTACAAACACTTAAGCATTTTGTAGAGTCAAATACTTGTACTTTTCCTTTGGATTTCCTTCATGGCTCTTGTGCCTGGGAAGCCCTTCTGCATCCTCAAACAACTAACCATTTACAGTTCCTTCTAACTTTGATGGTGTCCAGTTTATAGCTTTCCAGAGGATCAGTTTAACTCTTAGTTTACCAAGCATCATTTGGTAACTACATCAGCCTCTCCCCAGCTCTGTAATCTGTGCTGTCTGGCAGCGAGTCCTACTCCATCTGCCACACTTTTATCTTTCTTTCCACATTCTCTTGGTAATGTTCACCACTAATTCTTCCACTCAAATTTCATTCTGTGAAGTTTGTCTGGAATTGTAGTAAGCCTGGACACTCTATATTAAGACTTGATAAAAATTTGAGATCTTCTAGTAAATTACAAATTGAATGCAACCTGCAGGCATTGGTTGTGCATATTCAGGCCATACTGGTGCCTGGTTTCAGCGCTGCTGGGAGGTGTGGGATCATGGCTGACTTCCAGACTTCAGCGTTCCTTTGAGATCTGAGATCTGACTGGTACAGGTATAGGTGTGTCTCTATAATTCCTGGTCTTTAAGGACCCCCAGCCTAGCAGGACATGCTTACAGATGCTGCTGAGGACAGGGCAGTGTGGTCAGTGCTTGACAGACTTGTGCCAAATTTGAGCCTGAAAACTCCTAATTAAAGTGCTTTGTTATTTTCCCATGCAGCTTTTCTCCCTGGCAGTTTGGGGGATCTGAATGAGAACAAAGACAGAGGCTCTGTCTTTTTAAAGAAGGTGTTTTCGGGGTGCCTGGGTGGCTTAGTCGGTTAAGCATCTGACTTTCACTTAGGTCACGATCTCACGGTTCGTGGGTTCGAGCCCCGCGTCGGGCTCTGTGCTGACTGCCAGCTCAGAGCCTGGAGCCTGTTTCGGAGTCTGTGGCTCCCTCTCTCTGACCCTCCCCTGCTCGCGCTGTCTCTCTCTCTCTCTCCTAGAAATAAATAAAACATTAAAAAAAATTAAAAAAAAAAGAAGGTGTTTTCTTTTTTATTAGGTCTTCTCTTTATTAAACAAACACAGGGCTGGTGGGGGTGTATTTCAGAGGCTCCTCTGGATCAACACCCTGAAGTAAGGAGACTCTGCCCTCAAAAGTTTCCTGGCTTCTCAGCAAAGGAGCAGAAGGAGGGAGGGAGGAAGGGGAGAGGGGCTAATGAGATGAGCAGACAGGAAGCCCCCCCCCACACCAGGTTGATGAAGGTGCCCATGTAGGGTGCTTTCCTCAAAGCTTCTACCCTTTGGTAGGGTGAGGTTGGATGTATTAACAGGCAATCAGACTCCATAGCAACTTGTCGCTCCCTTTTCCTGGCCATCTGTCCTTGGGGCCCCCTACGCATTCTCTCTATATTCTGGGATTACTGTCCTAACACATATTTAACACATATTTGGCATTACACATAGTTTTCGCTGATCTGTCTCATACCCCAGTTATGCCTAATATTTTTAGCTTATATCTTTCCATAAACAGCGTACAGGGTGACCTTAGGCCATGAAGTATTGTAAAGCATACAGGTAATCTACATTGTAAAGGGCCAGCCCCTTCTCTTAAACTGAATTCTCACAGGACTCCACAGGGTGGAGTCATACCAAAGAGCAGGGGTGAGGACAGGGCACAGTGACCTCTTTCTATTCAAGTGTGCCATGGTTGTATATAGGAGTACTTTATCCTGTCCCAGACACCAGAAAAGGATTCACAGTGGAAGGGATTACCTCTGACAGGTGGATTATTTGGTGGACGGGTAGTAATCAGTGGGTTTAGGTAGAGGAGTGTCAGGTGCCAAGAATGAGAATCAGTGTATGGGACCTGTGAAGGCCAGTGTCATGTCCTAAAGATCAGACTGGAGAGATGAGGAGAGTCCGGGAGGCAAACCTGTCATCCACTGCCCTGACAGCACAGTCCTGTCACAAAGCCATGCTCAGGCTCTGTTGGGGATTGTGCCCTATTTCTGATTTAAGGAGAATCTCATCCTGTTGGGGATTGTGCCCTATTTCTGATTTAAGGTGAATCTCATCCTCCTTTGTCTAACAGGAAATAAGGGGAGGTCTTCACAGAAAAGTTCCGGAGGCTGTCTAGGGCCCACCAGAGTGGCTAGAACAGGGGCCAGCTGACTGGAGTAGTTCTGCCCCTGCATTGGTCAGTTTTCCAATTGCCGCACTTCTGCTGCAGCAGGGCAGATGGTCAGGAAGAGTTAGCCCCCCTTCATTTCTTGTGATGCTATGAAGAGCAAGAGTTCCTCACTAACCCTCTGCCAGGAAGCTTATGCCTTCTTGCCCATGAGTGGTCATACGGGCCCACCAGAGAGCATCCTATATGCTTCCCAGCCGTGTTTATTTCCCACAGTTTTACCACAGACATTTATGCCTTCAGATCTTATTGGAAGTATTCATGGTAATCACAGGATGCTTGTAACTATGTAAGTGTCCTTCTTGGACATAGTTAGCTCTTTGTTTCTATGATCAATCATTGGCTTCTGGTTCCTTGAAGACTGGTGAGGTATAGAATGGAGGACACTGAGAACCATGGATTGAGGAGACCAGAGAACATTTGAACATCTGAAGGAGAATTTCTTAATCATATCAGGAAACAGCAGCCTATACCTCTGACTGTCCAGGCCAGTCATTTGTCAGAGTCTTACTTCATAAATACATAGGAGCAGCTGAGAGCATATGAACCTCTCACCTCCATCCTTTCTGCCCCATGACCACCATCATCCTCTCCTCCCACTTCTGGTGGCTGCAGGGCCCCATCAGTAGAAGCACAAGATGGTGGGATATGTGATTTGTTTCAAACCAGCCAATCACAGGCAGCCTCAGAGAGGGAGTAAGCGGGTTACAATCTAACATGCCGATCCTACCAGTGACGTCCCACCAGTAAGAACTCCACGCATCTGCTCTTCTGAGCATACAGCACCTGGAATAATAGTTGAGACAGAGAAACCAGAATAACATGGCGGGACCATGTGAAATCTGATGAGATTTTAAGCATTGTGTTTCAATAATCAAGAGAGATACCTTGATAAGGTCTGATTTGGATGATCGATATAAGGTAGAAATCAATCTCTTTTTGTTTTTTTCTTTTTTTAAGTTTATTTATTTAGTTAGAGAGAGAGAGAGAAAGAGAGAGAGAGAGCTTGAATGGGGGAAGGCAGAGAGAGACGGAGAGAATCCTAAGCAGGCTCCATACCCAGTGCAGAGCCAGACTGGGGCTAGATCTCATGAATGTGAGAATGTGACCTAGAGTCAGTTGCTTAACTGATCCACTCAGGTGTCTGTCTTTTAGTTTTCCTAAGACATTTTTCATTTAGTGTAAGAATCAGGAAACCATTAAAATTGTAATCGCAAGAGGAAAAATATGATTAGCTGTAAGAAGGAAAGAAAATGAATAGCACAAAAATGTAACATTTTAGCTATTATTTTACCATGAATCCATTTAAACTCCTGGCTCTTAAGTTGGTCTTTAATATGGAGGGATTCTTTATATATCCCATGAAAGACTATATAGTGAAGGTGTGAAAGACTTCAGGGAAAGCTGTCTTCAATTCTTCCAGAGAGGAAAGGGGTCTGGCATAAGAAGCAAGACTTTAGGGGTGCCTGGGTGATTCGGTTGGTTGGGCATCTGACTCTTGGTTTTGGCATAGGTTATGATCTCATGGCCATGAGATTGAGCTCTGAATTAGGCTCTGCACTGGGCATGGAGCCTACTTGGGACACTCTCTCTCCCTCTCCTTCTGCCTCTCTCGAAAGAAAGAAAGAAAGAAAGAAAGAAAGAAAGAAAGAAAGAAAGAAAGAAAGAAAGAAAGAAAGAAAGAAAAGAAAATACAACAAACAAAAGCAAAACACGACTTCATAGTTCTCAAGGATTATGATACTTTTATAAAATAAATATCATTCCAGAAGGAGAATTAATAATTGATAAACATAGCAAAATAATTGTTGAAGGTTGATTGAACTGAAGGTACCTTACAATGGGATGATGGAGTATTATTTAATTCAACAAAACTGCATTTGAGAGAAATTTCCTTTTGTGGAATGCTGTAAAAACTGACCAAAATATGATACCATTTGACTTCAAACATTTTTACATATCATACCAAAAGCCCAGCACAGACGCAAGGAGAGCGCTCTCTAACTGATAAAGCATTTTATGATAAGGCATTCAACAGGAAATCTCTGTAAGTGAACATTGGTAAAAGAAAAAGATCACATCCATATATATAGGAATGAAATAAAGATTGGGGAACTAACACTATGATATTTGCCTTGCTCTCAGTCTTGACTAGGAATTAGGAAATCATGTTTTTCTTGTAGAGTTACTTTGGCTCATCCACTACCATGCTCTACAATTGACTGACTATGCACCCTGGTCAGTGTCCTTCATCTGCCTCATGTCTGCATCTGTCTCTCTCCCAGTGGGGATTCCAGGGTATGAGATTAGAACCCTTCCTTTGCATATCTGTCTTGCCTGCCTCTCTCAGGTGACTCCCTTGACTAAACTCAACCTTGAGCCACACCTTCCCTAGTCTGTGCCTGCTTTGTTTTTGCTAACCCATCCACTCTTGCTCTAATCAGTCTTTGACAAGCTTTAAAAGAAAAAGATCACATCCATATATATAGGAATGAAATAAAGATTGGGGAACTAACACTTACTATGATATTTCCTTTCCCCTCTGATCCTGTCCTGTTTCATTTACTTAAAATGTGCCAATGCCAACCTTTGAAATCAATTTCACAACCCACTAATAGGTTTTCAAAAAAGATGTCTTGGATTATTTCACTCGGATTCCTCCCTTCTCAAACCTCCCACACCTTCCTCACTCTCAGTTGATGACTTTACTTCTTATTTCACCGAGAAACTAAAATTAATCAGAACTTCCATCACTCCCAGCTTAAAACTACCATCAGACCTGTACCTGTACCCACATGTGCTGCCCCACCTCTGCCACAAAGCATAAAACATCTGTGCTCCTCTGTGGGGTCCACCCCCTGCTTGTACGGTAGATTTGACTTCTCTCACATACTCAAGGACATTTCCTCCAGCAGTCGTCCCCTCTCTGCCCTGGATCACCAGGTCTCCCCCTTCCCCTGTCTTGGGTCATTTCCACCCAGGCTCAAATATCCTGCCCATCTTTGGAGTACCTACCTTGATCCCACATCCACTACTAGCTCCTGCCTCCTAAACTTGGCTTTACAACAGAGCCTTGCATTCTTTCCTACATTCACTCCCATCAACAGATTGCCCACTGAACTGATCTTGTCGAGGTCTCCCATGACCTCCAGGTTAGTTTTTGGTCCTTATCTCCTTCGATTATCCATCAGCATTTGACACAGGTCCCTGTCCTTCCTTCTTACAAATACTTGACTATGAAGACCACATCTTCTCTTTTTTCTCCTATTTCATTGGGGTCTCCTTCTCAGCCTCTTTTGCTAGCCTCTTCTCATTTCCTCGATCCCTAAACATCAGTGTGCCTGACTCTGTCCCTGGACCTCTTCTCGTCCTTACTGATACCTCTGCTAGGTGACCTCATCCAGCCCCACTGCTTTAAATACCTACTGTGTGCAAATGGTCTCCAAATCAGACCCGTCCTCTGAATGGCAGCCTCTGCTGCCTATCCAGTGACCTTGCTGATATCTCTACTTGGTTGTCTCTTAGCCATTACAGACTGAACATGTCTCAGACAGGCTCCCTGTCCTGCTCCCCATCATTTCCCCATCTCAGCAAATGGCACTATTCTTCCAGGTTTTCAGGCTCAGCACCTTGGACTCCCTCAACCCTCCTGCTGATGCCCCACATCCAGTCCATCAGCAATGTTGTCAGCCCTGCCTTCAAAATAGGTCCCTATCTGATGGCCTCTCACCATCCCACTCCTGCCACCTCCAGGTCCCTGTCATCTCCCACCTGGAATCTTGCAGTATCCAACTAACTGATCTCTTTGCTTTGTTCTTGCCTCCTGGCCATGTTTTATTAGCAAATTCACAGCCATCAGAACCTTTCCTTTCCCTCCAGTTCCCATCTTATTCAGAATAAAATCCACAGTGTTCTTCACAACCTGTCAGTCCCCCTGAGCCATGGCTTTCCTTACCAGGCTCACCCGTCTGCCTCTCGCTGGTCCAGCCACACCAGCATCCTTGCTTTAGTAAGCAGGTCTGCAGCCGCCTGTGCCTCCACACTGGCTCTTCCTTGGCTGGGGAAGTTCCTTCCACACACCCATGTGACCTGCCCCTCACTTCCTTTTGGTCTCCCCCAAATGTTTGAGAGAAGCCAGTCCTGACCACCCTCTATAAAAGAGCGAACCTCAGTTGCACCCTCCTGACCTACTGCACCCCCATGTCCTGCCTTATTTTTCATCAAGCTTTTATTTTTCCCTGATATAAATCAGGAAATTCAAATTTTATCTCTTTCGTCCCATGTTGCCTCCTCAGCACCTGGAGTAGCACTGGTATATTCTTAATAAATATTTGTTGAATGCAACATTTAAGGAGAGAGATGCCTGAAGGCTTGGGCAGCATGGCTAAAGAGGCCAAAATCTCCCTTTGGGCTGAAAATAAAAGTGTGCCTTGTTCTCAGGAAGCCTTCACAAGTGCTTGCAGGACACGTTTCATACTCAGTTACACTGTGCAGGGCCTCAGGGCTCATACCCAAGAATCAGGAGGGAAATGGGCTATGGAAGTCCTTCCTCTTTATCCCTTTCCCCAGACCCCGGGAAAACATTCTGCTAGGGAGATTTTTTAAAAGTACCTATCATATTCAAATTAGGTTTGAGACAAATTTGAAAATTTAAATATAACCCACATCTGACGGATGGCACTGGAGGTCAGTAATGCTCAGAAGCTAGCAAAGGGTTCAAATTCCTGAGAGTCCCTTAACTTCTGAAGAGAAATTTCTCTTGCAAATTTCTGGTTACAGATAGATTTTTCAACCCATGTGCATGGCTGGTGGAGCGAGGCAGAACCAGCTACATAATTTGTGGGCTCAGTGCAAATGAAAATGGGAGCCCCTTGTTTAAAAATTAATTATGGGATGGCAGGGTGGCTCAGTCAGTTGAGCATCCATCTTGATTTCAGCTCAGGTCATGATGTCTCCATTCTGTTCATGAGACCGAGCCCCGCATCAGGCTCTGTGCTGGTGGCATGGAGCCTGCTTGGGATTCCCTGTCTGTCTGTCTGTCTGTCTCTGCCCCTCCCCCTGCTCACATACTTTCTCTTTCAAAAAAAAATTAAATAATTTCAAGGTGGTGTCAGCAGAGCATTAGACTAAGAGTGGTGTCCTTGTGAACACAGGGCCCGTGTGGCTACACAAGCCATGCACCCCAGAGCCAGCCCTGGAGCCACACAGAGCTCATGTTGCATGAAATATAAACTTCCAATGACAGACTCCAAGGTCCCTGTTAATAATCATATCAGCTGAGGGTACCAGGTGCTCCCCACATGGCAGCTCTGTGCTCAGCTCATACTTTCTGACCTCATATCAGAATCTCGTCAAGGCTGTGAGCTGATCACCTCATGCATCATACTCTGGTATCCATGAAATAGTTTCATTTTCCCCTTTTTTCATATTGTAGAAACTGAGGCACAGAGAGGTTTAGTAACTAATCTGTGGTCACAAAGCATGAAGTGGAAGAGCCACAGTTCAAATTAGGTCTATCAAACACCAGGATCTAAGCTCTTAGCGACTACCCTGTGATATCTTTCTAGGTATCTCCATGCAGAAATATGAAGGTGTATTAGTTTCCTAGGACTGCCCTAACAATGTGCTACAAACTGAGTGGCTCAGAACAACATAAATTAACTGCCTCATAGTTCTGGAGGCCAGAAGTCCAAATCTAGGCGCCTGCAGGACCACACTCCCTCTGAAGGCCCCATGGAAGGAACTATTCCTTCCTTGCCTCTCCCAGCTGCTGCCTCGGGCATTGTTTGGCCTGTAGACCTGGGACTCCAGTCTCTGATCCTCATAGGGCCTTCCCCCCATCTGTCTTCCCCACTCACATGTCTCTATACAGATGTCCCCTTTTTATATAAAAAGATCAAATTGGAATTGTGAACAATGCACACAAAATTTGTAATGATATAGTGATTGTGATCACAGTCACTGTAAAAAACAACATCATGGGGTGGGTAAAAATAAAATAATAAAATATATTCTATAATAATCAATATAATTAAAAAGGAAGAAATTTAGCTTTATCTAAAACTCACAGGGGCACCTGGGTGTCTTAGTCGGTTAAGCATCCGACTTTCGCTTAAGTCATGATCCCGCGGTTCGTGGGTTCGAGCCCCACGTCGGGCTCTGTGCTGACTGCCAGCTCAGAGCCTGGAGCCTGTTTCAGTCTGTGACTCCCTCTCTCTCTGACCCTCCCCTGCTCACGCTGTCTCTCTCTCTCTCCTAGAAATAAATAAAACATTAAAAAAAAAATAAATCTCACAGTCATGCCCTTGCTTTCTGCTGACCAGCACCTGCCTCTGTGACCTTTGGGGTTCCTTTGTTCTAACCCTGGGGTTCTGTCTGTGGAATAACTACTCTCACACACAGATAGGATTTGGAGACCTTTGCAGGTTCCCCTCTTTTTTCTCGCAGAGAATTGGTAAAGGCAAAGCTCAAGTTCCTGAACTCAGCTTACATAATGCATCTAAGCCAACTCAAGTGTCAGTTCTCCCTGAGCCCAGCACCCAGGGTCATTCACTGAAGCAGGAAAGGGAGCCTGGGGGTGGCTGGAGAGGACAGGGCCACAGAGCAACACACGGTGCTCTGCGGAACCAACCCTGACTTCTATTTCCAAAGAAAGTCAGATAGGAATGTGGGCTGGGCACAGTGTATTTTTCTTGGAGCATCAAGTGATAAAAGCAATATTTTTGAAACTAGAGAAGCGAGGCAAGTAGAGCCACAGATTGCAGAAGATGGGAGAGAGGTGTTGAGTCAGGAAGAGCTGTGATTTCCCCCCTTGTCTTTTGCCTCTGTGGCACGTGAAAGGATTGAGAATGCCTCCAGAAAGTAATTTCATTATTTTATTTTTACCCTCTCCATGATGTTATTTTTTACAGTGGCTGTGATCACAATCACTGTATCATTAGGAATTTTGAGGTTCTATTATTCATCTCCCAAATACAGTCCTCTGGCCTCTAGCACACCCCAGACTAGCAGGGGGCAAAGCCATGGTTCATTTAGCACCCACCCTTCTGGAGGTCCCAGCACTTCCCAGGGCCATTGGAAGATCACTGACACCAGCCACAGAGGCTGAATGGGCAGTGCATCTCCAAATCAATGGTCAAGAACCACCCAGTCTGCCTGCTCATGTCTTTAAGCCATCTGCGACCATGTTTGGCATTCACCCACTCCTGGGAGGGTGCTCAGGGCTCCGTGCCCTGGCACAACAGGGCATCAGACAGGCCATTCCTATCAGATAGGCACTCTGATTGTGCCCTTAACGATTTACTGCTGAGTGTACTTCTTCTGATTGTGTGCCTTGGTCACTGATATATGATCAGTCTCTTTACACCCCATTATGGGTTGAATGATGTCCCCCTTCCACCCCACCGAAAAGACCTGTGGGAGTCCTAATCCCCAGTACTGCAGATGTGCCCATATTTGGAAATGGGGCCTGTGCAGAGTCAGTCAAGGAGATGAAATCATGAGGGGGTCGCTCATCTGATGACTGGTGTTCTTATAAAAAGGGGAAATCTGGGGGGTACCTGGGTGGCTAAGTCGGTTAAGTGTCTGACTTCAGCTCAGGTCGTGATCTCATGGTTCATGGGTTTGAGCCCTGCATCAGGCTCTGTGCTGACAGCTCGGAGCCTGGAGCCTGCTTCCGACTCTGTGTCTCCTCTCTCTGCCCCTCCCCTACTCATGCTTTGTCTCTCTCTGTTTCTCAAAAATAAATAAACATTAAAAAAATTTTTTTAAAAAGCGGGAGGAATCTGGAGAGAGACATGCAAGTGGGGAGGGCAACCTGAAGACACATTTGGGGAAGGCTCTGTGAGGGTCAGAGACTGGAGTCCCAGGTCTACAGGCCAAGCAATGCCCGAGGCAGCAGCTGGGAGAGGCAAGGAAGGAACAGTTCCTTCCATGGGGCCTTCAGAGGGGTCCTGCAGGAGCCTGGATTCGGACTTCTGGCCTCCAGAACTATGAGGTAATTAATTTCTGTTGTTCTGAGCCACTCAGTTGGTAGTACTTTGTTAGACAAGTCAGCCTTCTAAGGGCTATCTGTGTCATGAGACCCACCACTGTTTAGGTGACTGGAGCTCTGTGTGCAGGGGCCCACCCTCCACCTGTTCTCCAAGCCTCCAGCTCTGCTTCTGCCCCAGCTGTAGAGAAAAACCTGGGAAATCTGGTGTTACAGTTGCCCTCTGAAATAGAAATACTAACAGTAACAAGTATTTCTGTGATGTTTATAGTTCATTAAAGACTTTACCAGGCATTCTCAAGTCTCTTCCTTTCTGTATCCTAAATTCTAGCAGCAATTTCTTTGCAGCTAGTTGGTGACATAGGAAAAGAGGCGTGGGAAGAAGGCAGAGGTGTGAGGGGAAGGTCATGGAGGAAATGTCCCCCTGCCATCTTTTATTTGTAAATTTTATTTTAGAGAGAGAGAACGTGTGTGTGCAGGAGTGTGGGAGAGGGGTAGAGGAAGAGACTCTTAAGCAGGCTCCATGCTCAGTGCAGAGCCTGATGAGGGGCTCAATCCCATTACCCTGGGATCATGACCTGAGCCAAAATCAAGAGTCGGATGTTCAACTGACTGAGCCACCCAGACACCCCTATTTGTAAAGTCCTATTGCTGGTGGACTACCATATTCTCATCTTTTATTAAGAAAGAATTTCAAATAAATGATTGGTGATAGATTTTTCTCTTTTTAAAATTACTTTTAATAGTGGTAAAATAAAACAAAATTTACCAGTTTAACCACTTTTAAGCATATGGTTCAGTGGCATTAAGAACATTCATATTGCTGGGGCACCTGGCTGACTCAGTCTGTGGAGAACGTGACTCTTGATCTTGGGGTTGTGAGTTCGAGCCCCACATTGGGTATAGAGATTACTAAAAAAGTAAAAGATCTTAAAAAAAAAAAAAAAAGAACATTCAAATTGCTTTACAACCAATCACCACCATCCATCCACAGAACTCTCTTCACCTTCTAAAACTGAAACTCTGTATTCCTTGAACTAACTCCCCAGCTCCTTGAAACCACATCCCACTTTCTGTTGCTATGCATTAGGCTACTCTCAGTTCCACATCTAAGTGTCTTGTTTGTCTCGTTGTGATTGGCTTATTTCCCTTAGCATAATGTCCTTAGGATTCAGCCATATTATAGCTGGTGTTAAAATATCCATTCTTTTTAAAACTGAATAATACTGGGGCGCCTGGGTGGCTTAGTCTGTTAAGCGTCCGACTTTCGCTTAGGTCATGATCTCGCGGTTCATGGGTTCGAGCCCCGCATCGGGCTCTGTGCTGACTGCCAGCTCAGAGCCTGGAGCCTGTTTCAGTCTGTGACTCCCTCTCTCTCTGACCCTCCCCTGCTCACGCTGTCTCTCTCTCTCTCCTAGAGATAAATAAAACATTTAAAAAAAATAAAATAAATAAAATAAAACTGAATAATACTCTAATATATCTGAATTTATATGTATATCTACATCTATGTCTATATCTATATCTATATCTATATCTGTGTCTGCCACATTTTATTTGTCCATTCATCCACTGATAGGCACTTGGGTTGCTTTTACCTTTTGGCTGTTGTAAATAATGCTGCTGTGACCCTGAGTATTCAGATATCTTTTTGAGACCTTGTTTTCACTTCTTCGGAGAGCAGACCCAGAAGTGGAATTACTGGGTCATGTGGTGATTCTGCTTTTAATCTTTTGGGGGACTGACGTGCCGTTTTCCACAGAAGCTTGCGTCATTTTACATTTCTACCAACAGTTTACAGGGGCTTCAGTTTCTCCATGTCCTCACTAACACTCATTATTTTGGTTTTATTTATGTATTTTCTTTTGAGGAAAGAGTGAGCAGTGGGGGCAGAGAGAGAGAGAGAGAAAGAGAATTCCAAAGAGCTCCATGCTGTCAGCACAGCGCCTGATGTGGGGCTCGGTCTCACAAACCATGAGATCATGACCTGAGCTAAAGTCAGATGCTTAGCCAACTGAGCCACTCAGGCACCTTACTTTGGGTTTTTAATAGGAGTCATCCTAATGGATGTGATGTGGTGTCTCCTCGTGGTTTTGATTTGCATTTCCTTAGTGATTAGTGATGTTGAGCATCTTTTCATCTGTGTGTTGGCCATTTGTGTATCTTTGGAGAAATGTTTATTCAAGTTCTTTGCCCATTTTTAAATCCAGTTTATTTGTTTTTGCTTTTGGGCTATAGGAGTTTTCTCTGTGTTTTACATATTAATCCCTTATCAGATATATGATTTGGAAATATTTTCTCCATTCTCTGGGTTGCCTTTTAAAAAAATTTTAATGTTTTATTTATTTCTGAGAGAGAGAGCATGAGCAGGGGAGGGTCAGAGAGAGAGGGAGATAACAGAATTTGAAACAGGCTCAAGGCTCTGAGCTAGTTGTCAGCACAGGGCCTGACACGGGACTCAAACCCATGAACTGTGAGATCATGACCTAAGCCGAAGTCTGACACTTAACTGACTGAGCCACCCAGGCACCCCTGGGTTGCCTTTCTTACTCTATGGCTTGTGTCCTTTGAGGCACAGGTGTTTTTAATTTTGATATAGTCCAATTTATTTTTTTTCTTTTGTTGCCTGTGCTTTTGGCATTATATCCAAGAACTCATTGCTAGATCCAATTTGTATTTTCTTTGAGGAGTTTTCTGATTTTAGCTCTTATACTTAGGTCTTTGATCCACTTGGAGTTAATTTTTGTTATGTGCTGTAAGGTAAGGACCAACCTCATTCTTTTGCGTGTGATATTCAGTTTTCCTAACATCATTTGTTGAAAAGACTATCCTTTGCCCATTGGATAGTCTTGGCACCCTTGTTGAAAATCATTTCACTGTTTACCAATGGGTTCATTTCTGGGCTTTTTATTCTATTTGAGGGTCTATATTTCTGTCCTTTATGCCACTACGACACTGTTTTGATTACTGTAGCTTTGTAGTGAGTTTTGAAATCAGGAAGTCCCAAGGCTTTTATAAATTGTTGATTGGATCTGACCGCAGTAGCCTAGAGGTTCCAGGAAATGACTCTTTAAAACCAAACCTCAAGTAAACTGGAGCTGTCTTCACTCACAGCAGAAACATTCACCAATATTCTTCTCTAACTTCATTAGTTTCTGGCTGAGAGCTGACCTTGTTTACCATAAGGAGGATTTTCCTGATCATGTGAAATCTTTAATTTCTTTGGTGCAGTTTTCATTCCACATGAGTTCAGGTAGAGCACAGCCTACTTTGTGACATCCTTGGGCTTTTACTTTGCTTATCTTTTTTAAGTAAAATTTCACTCTTTTAGAAACACAATCTTAATTGGATGTTGAGAGGCTTGAAACCTGTGATTACAATCAATATGTGCTAAAATTGAGTCCTACAAGGTGTGATTTCCCTCTAAATCTAATGAAATTCTTAGAAAGGCAAATAATACTACAGAAGTTATATTTACAATAAAAAAGTCATGTCTCTGATTCGGGATCTACCTGAATGTATTTTCATTTATTGGGAAATAAATATAAAATCTCCTGATATGGAAGAGATTAACTT
The DNA here is from genome assembly GCF_003009895.1 of Hyaena hyaena. Lineage (NCBI taxonomy): Eukaryota > Metazoa > Chordata > Mammalia > Carnivora > Hyaenidae > Hyaena > Hyaena hyaena. The sequence goes on from NW_024081492.1 coordinate 746,062, forward strand.
CAGAAATGCAAAGGGCATTGCCCCTGTGCATTTATAAATTTATAAATTGCCTATGTGAATGTGCTTCAGTGCCAGATGTTATAAAAACGGGACAGCATTCAGTGACCAAATAAGATGGTGAATTAAAGTTGCATGAGCATTTATATAGACAAAGAGCTTTAGATAACAGAAGCATCCTAAACTTCATTGAAGCCTACCACTTGCCTTTACAGAAGGGGAGTCTTAGAAAAGTTAAAATATGTGTCCAAGCTCTTGTAACTAGTACACTTAACATTTTGGGGCTGTTACCTATGTGTTGGCACTGTGCTGTGTGGGTCATTTATTTAGATGTTGCTGAGGTGAATATCAGTATGTTTGATTTTAATCTCAAATCATTAATTGCCTTTTGTATTCTTTCTGAGAAGAAACCAGTCTGATCTACAAGGAAAGACATTTTGTGTTTTTATTTATTGTTCTGAGATACGTGATATTATAAACTATACTTGTACTTTTATAACTGAGTTATTTTTAGACATTTGCTGCCCCCAGTGTGTTAGCTGGTCCACTTTCGAACTGATGATTTTCTGATTTTTTCAAATGAAATAAGTAAAAATTTAAGTTAAGAAAAAAAAACCCCAGCATCATATATGCTCTTTTTTCTAATTGATGTCACAGAGGATGATGTTATATGAATAAAACCTGGCCATAAACCACTCCTAGTAGAAGAATGCTCCAGAAACTTCATGAGAAAGTTTTAAAGACCTTAAACAATTAACTTGGCTTATATGTTTCTTTCTGTATGCTTCTGTTTATGTGTTTCTTTTTATGCCTATGAGTGATACATACTTTTTCAAAAGGTCTAATTAAGTCGAATAGAGCTCTTCTGATGAGAATAACATGAAAACTCTCTGATTAAAACAGTAAGTTCCCGGGGCTCCTGGGTAGCTCATTCGATTGAGCATCTGACTTTGGCTCAGGTCATGGTCTCATAGTTTGTGGGTTTAGGCCCCGCATTGGGTTCTGTGCTGATAGCTCAAAGCCTGGAGCCTGCTTTGGATTCTGTATCTCCCTCTTTCTCTGTTTCTCCCCCACTTGCACTCTGTCTCCCTTTCTCTCTCAAAAATAGATTAAAAAAAAAAAAAACACCAGTAAGTTTCCCACTGTGTTGAGAACTCCATCAATTTTATTCCATTTGGGGTCCCTGCACAGTTTTGTGAATTAAGTGCCACAATCTCCATTTTGTAGCCAGGTAAACCAAGGCTCTGAGAAGTTCAGTGAACTTGTCCCAAGTTGTAGAATTAGTAAGTGGTGCCAGAGCCAGGGTTTGCATCCAGGAGCAGCAGATTGTAAAGCTCAGCAGGACTTTCCAGGACAAATCCCACACAGGGCAGATGCTGGGCAGGGAGACCAGAGACCCAGGAGATACCCAGGCTGGAGGCCAGTGCTTGGGCCACTGCAAGCATGCAGTATGTTCTGTGGACATTCAGAGGAAGGGCATCTGTTCAGAGAGCTGGTCCCTCAGTGAACCCCTTGGGGTGCAAGGGAAACTGAAGCCCAGAGAAGCCACAGGCATTGCCTGTTAGTGTCTTGAGATTGTGTCTCAGGCTTCCTGACTTTTCTATGACCCCAGGGGTTTCCCTTCTCCTCTCTTTACAGCCAAAGACCACAGCAGTGGAGAATCTTGGATTGGGGGAAAATTACAAAGTCAGAAGGTAGAAACAGCCAGAAGAAAATTTTAAGTAACTTACAAGAGAAAACCAGGCCATACAGCTGATCTGGTGAGGGTACTAATGGGAATATTTTGGAGGATCTATCCCCTTGGATCACCACCAAGCTGTAAAAGAAGACCTGGTGACATTATCTTTGCAATTCTGGGTCCAGAGAAACAGTGTCTTGATCAGGAGGACATTATAGCGAGGATTGGAGAGGGTCTTATTTCTGGCTTACTTCTCCCTAAAATTCAGTCAGTCCTACTCAACGAATGCTGCATCCTGTGTGTCAGGCATCCAAAGCCCGGATGGAAATAATAATAGTGACAGTAATAATAAGTAACAATAGTTAATCTTTATTGAGTGTTAACATACACAGAGTATTACCAGGCATGCAGCTAAGGGCTTTTCTTATTATACTGCGAAGGATTGTGATAGATTTGAGAAAACAGTCAGCAAAATCAGATGCTGAGGAGCAATGTTCAAGAAAACTTCCAGTTTGTTTTTTCAGATTTGTTTCTGAGCACAGCCTGGCCCATAGTTCATGGGTCAATAGAGCTGAATCTCAGACCAGTATAGTTAACTTGCTCAGGATCCAAGGATTAAAAGACTTAGAAGCCAGGATTTGAATAAGAAATGTAATTCCAAATTCCAGGACCCATGTTACCTCCCAGGATGAAAACCATTCATTGTGGGTCACGCTTGTCAAATTGTAGCCAAACAGGGAGCCTCAGAAGTGTCCTCAGACCCAAACATTAGAAATATGAGTATTTTTTCATACCCAAACATTTAGAGATTTTCTAAAATAAAACCTTTGCTGGTGAGATAATCCAGTGATACCATACTCTCAAAAGTATCAGAGACAGAACGCAAGTGAATGCTATTGATTTTGTTTTTTTTTTATTGGTACCAGCATATGTTCTGCCTCTAGGAAAGAATGTACCAAAAATGAAGTTATGCTGCCTTTAGGGAAAGAATGTCCCAAATCTGAAGTCTGCTGAAGTATAGCAAAACCAGCCCAATTGTGGAAGCCGGGGTGCTTGTCCTAGAGAGGCAATGTTAGGCTTCTATATTAGTAATTGTATGATTAGTAGATAATACCTTTTATTTCTGATCATAAAGGTAGTATTCACTTGTATACAATTTGAACAATTTAGAAAAATACAAAGACAAAAGTACAAAACACCGAAGCTCATTGACTGATTCCTTGGGCCTGAGTATAGTGTGATTCAGAGCATGAATTGTTAATAGGAAAGATGTTTCTTGAGAAATGTCATCCATCATGCAGGTGGCTATATCACTTTGAAGCTACATATGCCTAGAATTCTGTTAAAAAGAAAGCATTAAAATAGCACGGACACAGTCATCATGACCTAAGGCTTTGGCAGAGACCGCTTCCCATAATGGTCATCAATTTGTGGTTTTGAGGAAGCATTGCCTCCCTGAAAATACACTCACAAGAGGAGATGCTGCTTCATTTTCTGCTGAAATGTCGCATGCCCTGCCAGACTCAGAACTCTGCATGTGCTCTCTCTCACAGCAGAGCAGACCCAGTGCGAATGAGGGGTGTCACTATGAGGCCTCCACAAATCAATGTGCAGTTAGGTGAGGTTTGCAGAGTGCTTCATAGGATGGCGGGTGCTGAGACCAAAGGCCGATGGGAGAGGCAGTTTGGTGTGGTGACTAGCATGTGTTCTAGAGCTGTGGTACCTCCACTTACTTGCTGATCCCTCAGCAAATTAATTAACTAACCTCTTGAAGCCTCAGTTTCTTTGCATATGAAGTGGGGATAAGAGCAGCCCCTGCCACAAAGGAGAGTATTGAGAGAGTTGTACATGTGTCACACTTCACTTTGACATGTTCTCGTGGGCTGTCCAAGCATTTAGGATGATAATTGAGGTCCTGAATAGGTCAGGGCCTTTGTTCATTTTATTTCATGTCTGCTCCTGATAGAGATGGAAGAATGTCTGCAACTTGGTTAGACGGTTGCATGCCTTATGAGAGACTAGCCAGTAAACCTCCAGTGTTCAAGATCTTAACATGAAAACGAATATCTGGCCAGTGTGGGTCAGGTGGTTCTTCTCCAGGTGGTGACACAGGGAACCAGCCTGTTCCCACCTTGTAGCATGTCATCTGGAAGGCACAGTTTACAGGTCATTGCAGAAGGGGAGAGGAGGCTAGGGATGGCAGGGGATGGTTTTAAATGACATGTCAGAGGGTGGCATACAGAGCTTTCCACCCAAACGTAGCTGGACAGAACCCAGTTACATGGGTGCTTCCCAAATGAAAGAACCTCTGAAATAAAAGGCACATAGGGAGACTTGGTGACCTCTACCACAGGGGCTGCTATGTTGTGAGTTGTTATGTAGAAACTGCTTATTATATTATTGCCAAAAGAAAGAACTCTGATCATGATTTTGATTAGGTGACTTTCTGGAGGTTAGGAAAAATAGCATCCTGACTTTTGCGGATCTTTTTTGTTTGTTTTTTGTTTTTAATTTTTTAAGCATTTATTCATTTTTGAGAGACAGAGCATGAGTGGGGGAGGGACAGAGAGAGGCAGACCCAGAATCTGAAGCAGGCTCCAGGCTCCAAGCTGACAGCACAGAGCCCGACACGGGGCTTGAACTCACAAACCACAAGATCATGATCTGAGCCAAAGTTGGGCACTTAACTGACTGAGCCACCCAGGCGCCCCTGGGGATCTGTTTAAACAGCAGTAATGTCGCAACACCCTGGACATCTTACATCTATCTCCATAGCCTTCACTGTGCTTTTAGCAGAGGCAGATGACTACAGAGGAAGATGATGTGCTCTTTTGTTTTGTTTTTCCCAAGTACTCATCTGCAGCCAGTCTTCCTTAACCCCGTGCTTGCACTTAGGATGCTACTTATAACTAAAACATATTCACTGCTGACCCAGATCATGAAAGACAGGTTACATTTCTCCTGATAGGCCGGTTTCTAAGGTAGGATGATAGAAGACTTTTTTTTTTTTTTAAGTTAACCCATTTATTTTGAGAGACAGGGAGTGAGAGAATCCCAAGTAAGCTCTGCACCACCCGTGCAGAACCAAATGCAGGGCCTGAACTCACGAACTGTGAAATCATGACCTGAGTGGAAACCAAGAGTCAGATGCTTAGCTGACTGAGCCACCAGAATCCTCTGATAGAACACATTTAAATAAAGATCTAGGACACCTGGGCAGTTCAGTCAGTTAAACGTTGTCTCTTGATTTCAGCTCAGGTCATGGGATCGAGTCCTGCATTAGGCTCCGAACAGGGTGTGGAGCCTTCTTGGGATTCTCTCTCTCCCTCTTCCTATGTCTCTCTCTCTCTCTCCCTCTTTCTCAAAAAAAAAAAAAAAAAAAAAATTAAAAAAATAAAGTCCTGCAAAAAAAACCTGTTTAATATTTGAAGTTTTAATACTTGAAGTGTCAGCCATTCTTTATCTAGGCTCTGCATGTGACTAGACAATAGGCCCACATAAGACAAAGTAGATATGAACAGGAGAATTATTCATAAAATATCCCATGGGTTGATCACACCACATTGGCTTATCTTTCTCAGTCAACATCTTGAGGAAGGGTCCCGATGGAGCCTGCCTGTTCCTTGCTGTGGCCCAGCACCTAATCCAATGCCAGGCATGAAATGGGTATTTTAAAATGGCGATCATTATAAAATAATGAAATTTAAAAATAGCTGTTGTTTTGGTTAGCTGATCTCCCCAAGAATTCAAAAAAGCAGTGATCCTACTGTAAATATTCATCTTTTTCTCCTGCATTCTAAATACTTTCTTGGTTTGCAGTAGGGATGAGCTTTGCCTGGATTCTTCTAAAACATGACCCAGGTTGGCCACTCTTGTCTTAATCATTAAGTTGGGACCCAGCCAGTGTACAGGTGCATTTCTTTCATGACCACTGAATAAGTATTTCATTAGACCCATCACATGTGTGGATGCTGGGACGGCAGCTCCCAGGGCTGTCACAGTAGGGGAGCCTGGAGTGCCCCCTAGCTTTGTGACAAGGTAAGGGAAAGAGAAGATGACCTTAAATCATTCCCACCACCTTCCATATATGACCATTCCTTCTGTGTGCAACCTTGCCCAGAATCCTCAGCAGGGGGTCGCCTAGGTGGCTCAGTTGCTTAAGCGTCCAACTCTTGATCTCTGCTCAAGTCATGATCTCACAGTCCAATCTGTAGGATCGAGGCCTACATTGGACTCTGTGCTGCCAGCATGGAGCCTCTTGGGATTCTGTCTCTCCTTCTCTCTGCCCTTCCCCCACTTGCTCTCTCAGTCTCTCTTTCATAAATAAATAAATTGAAAAAAAGAATTCACAGCAAAGAGGCTGGGGTGGTTCAGTGTTCAATAGTCTAGAGCCCCCACAGTGTCAAAAGGGGGGGTGGAATTCTATAGAATTCAACTCATCCTGGTAATCTCATTTCTCTACCACATCATGAAACAACACGTTATAGCAGAGTTAATAACAGAGTAAGAATTAAACCTCTCTACTTCCTTCCTGTTTAACAGCGTTTACATTAATGTGGTTTTCTCAAACTGAATTCCAACTCGTTCGGTCATCCACAAATATTTACAGAGAAGTTACTATGTACACAGCCTTGGCCATGGAATGTGGAGGGGCCACCTCAACTCTGTCCCTTTAAATACTCGCCATGGCCACATCAGTGGTCCTGGGGACAAGGAGTACTCCAGTCTGTGCCCTGCACAGTCCCATTAGGACCTTCTTCTGTGCATTCCTGGTCCCTTACACCCAAGACCAGTCTCCTTCTCACCCTGTTTGGATCAGTGACCGAGTCTGGGGCTGTCTTCCTGGCTCTGAACCATCTACATGGAGGCTCTGAGAGCCTGGAGAAGACGACCAAGCTAGGGGGCTGTCTCAGTCTGGCTTCCCCTAGAAGCAGGCTGTGAGCAAAGATTTGAATGTAAGTAGTTTGTTTGGGGGGGGGGACCCTGGGAAGCACTGGTAAGAGAGTGGGGAGGTGAGTTGGGAGGGAGGTAGCTGATCCAGGGTGCATTATCAATCAAATCAGCCCTGTGGATAAGAACTTAACCTTGCCAGATCATGAACTCTGACTCAGTTATCCTGCCCTTTAGGTGGGGTGAAGGGAGCTGGGTATCCTAGCCAGATCTCAAAAGTCATAGATTAGGGCTATTGGGAGTTGGAGGGATTAATTCCCAGCACTTCAGGCTTGCTCTGCTTCTGGGAAGAGCCTGCTTCCATAGCCAGAGCAATCTTCAGGCAGAGCAGGCACAGGCAGCCTCTACTATCTACCACAGGGGCCTGGAGTTAAAAGCCAGATGTATCTGACTAAAGCTGGCACCTGGAGCTGGTTCTGCTAGAACCCAGCGAATTACCTGAATTGCAAATGGAAAAGTTTCAGGGCAACTTAAAACACAAGTGCAGCTTTTCCAGTGACTTCTACTACCTACAAGTTTGTTTTCGATGGCAGATGCTGTCAAGGGCTCTTCCGTTTGCTGATATAGTTGGGCAGTTTGGCTGCTTTGGTAATGACTGATGATATTATATAAGAATAAGAATTCACTTTGGGTATGCATTAGGTCGTCAGAAAGTATTTTAAACAATTGGTTTTGTGTGTGAATTTTTTTGTTTGCTTGTTATCACAGAGTTCCTTGTTTACAAAGTTATATATGGCTCTGTGCTGAGACATTCCTGTATTGTGAAGAGTAATCAGGTTAGGGTAAAATGAATATATTTAAGACAGTAAATGGCATTATCGTTTAAGCAAATAGGGGCTCCTGGGTGGCTCAGGTGGTTGAGCGTCTGACTTCGGCTCTGGTCATGATCTCACAGTTCATGGGTTTGAGCCCCACATCAGGCTCTGTGCTGACGGCTCAGAGCCTGGAGCCTGCTTCAGATTCCGTGTCTTCCTCTCTCTCTGCTCTTCCCCCACTTGTGTGTGTGTACTCTCTCTCTCAAAAATAAATAAACATAAAAAATTTAAAATAATAAAAAATAAACAGAGCTCTGAGTTGCAGTAGAATAATGGTGATTGCCTAGATCCAAATCTCTTCGAATAACTTCTTCCCAAAATAACTCAAATCAATAAACAGAGCAAATAAAAGCATCATTTACACATGCCCTCAATATTACTGGGAAACATTCTACAAACTTCAAGTTACCTGTAAGGAGCAACTAGCACCAGGTTCAGCCAAGCTGCTCTGGAGCCCACCCTGTCAGGAGTGCTGGGCAGACAGTGGAGAATAAGGGGGGAAGAGGACAGGACTTGGGGGAGCCTGGGGTGACGCAGCCCAGGCAACATCACCCCTAGAAAGTCAAGCCCCATCCCAAGTGGAAATATTAGAATGCCTGTAGGACTTGCAGTGATAGTCTTGGGAATGGTGAGGCTTCAGGGCAGAAGAGGGGACCTTGGAAAGGCACTTACCCCTTGGAGACTGAGAGATGTGGAGAAAGAAAAGCAAAAGGGATAAAATTAAGAACACTGCAGAGAGAAAAGAATCACAGAATCAGAAAAGACCCGACCTCCCCTCTGAAAAGCAGTACTATTCACCAAGGAGACTGCAGTTCACTATGTCAGCAGCAGAGGGCGTGTTTGAATCAAGAAACCTTATCTGTATCAACTAACTCATTGCTGGCCCAGAAAAGAAAATATTGTAGGAGGAGCCGAAAGCAGCAGACAGCATGCAAACAAAGTTGCAGTCAGAAGAAAACGGTTTGGGAATCAAAACATTTCAGGGGATGAATGTTCTTACCACCACCCCACCCCCAAACACAAACACATACATAAACACACACACCCTGCCCCAAAGCAGAAGAAAATACAGTTTTCCAACATTAATTATACTGATATAAGCATTTTCACATACATACATATGCAATACATATACACATATATATTTACGTGCATATATGTGTATATGTATACATCCAAAACCAAAAATTCAGAACATCAGAACTAAAATGGACAAAACCCTGAAAGATGTGGCATGGGAGTTGGCTGAACTTGGGAGAGAGGATGAAGAATCTCAGTTTGCACATGCAAATTAGACAGCAGACTGACTGATAACCTGGCAACTCTTGCAAGTTGCCTTCTCCATCATTGATTCTTTCTTTTCCTGAGCTCCAGGCCAAAGCAAGTATTCCTTGCCCACAGCTGTACTCTTTTGCAATGGGAAACATTTTGTCAGGCCAATCTTGTTGAGAGCTTTAATTTTCCAAGTTCTCCATTAAGTACAACTCTAGGAAATACCCAAATACTTTCCTACGGCAATTCAAGTGGTACTTGTTAAGTAAATAAAACTTTCCAAGGAGAGCTTCATCTGTCTTGATAAAGTGTCAGATTTTCAGAGATAACAGGCTTTTCAGAGATCTTTCCAAGTTGCAATGAATGACCACAATAAAATATGCCATATTTTATACTTCACAAAGTAATTTCTATATATTATGTTTATCTTTAAAGTTGCATGTTTAAACGGATGTGGTAGTTTCCTCCCCTTTTCTATGTAACCAGAAGCGGCTTAGAAATGCTTTCCCTAGGTTTCCATATCTGAAACATGAGAATGGCATGGGCTCCCTCATATGGACATTTGCAGTACATGGCTAACCTGAGACTGTGGGACAGATTGTATTTTTCCAAAGATGGCTACATCATTGCCCAAACCTACGTGTTAGCACGCCATCAAGAGAGAAATCTAATCCCTTCCCTATGTATCTGGGTACGTTTGTGTCTCGCTTGTGCCAATAGAATGTGGCAGAAAAAACACTGTCTCGCTTCTGAGGATAATTTTGAAGAGGTAATACAGTTTTAACTTTGCTTTCTGGAACATTCTTGCTGGAGCCCTGAGCTGCCATATAAGCACTTACACCTATCCAAGGCCACCATGCTGTGAGAAAACCGAAACTAGCCTATGGGAAGAGACCGAATGGTCTGGACCTACAGGAAGTTAGAGAAAGATGCCCTGGCAGTCTCCAGCTGTGCCAGCTGTGCCTCCCCTCCCGCAACTGCTCTTTGTTCCAGCTCCAGCTAACATCTGGCTGCAACCATATTCAGGACCCTCAGCCGAACTACCCAGCCAAACCCTTCCTGAATTCCAGACCCTCAGAAACCAAAAAGATAATAAAATGATTGTTATTTTAAGTCACTATGTCTTATGGTGATTTACTATGATGCAATAGAAAATTAGAATGAATGAAGCCACAAGATATAAGGAGTAAGGACTCTTTCTATGCCTAATACCCTTTGCAGTAGTTTTATTTTGGATAATTTTTAAAAAGACAGTTGATAGAACATGTCTCTTTAAAGAAGACTTGTGTACCTCTCTAGATTGAGCATATAAACTAATGTTTCCATTGAGAAGCAGTTGACTTATTTTCAGGTAATTATCTTTTGTAGTTGCAGAGCTTTATCTTTTGCTTTTGTCAAAAGTAAGTGATGGGACAGAATGCTGGAGAACTGTTTACTTTGTTCTTGAATGGGATAAAGCTTTAAAAATGCAGGAACTTAGAACATGGCTGCCATTTTCAAGGTCTTCTGATGAACTCCGTGAAGTTCAGTAGCTTCCCTGTTGGCTACATAGTGAACAAACTTGTCCAATGGTCTAGGCCATAATTAAGAGAAGTGACCTCAAACAAAGGGTTGGGCAAGATTTGATTCCTAATGGTATAGTGGCTATGTTACGGAGTCAGACTGCCTGGCTTGGTTGCTGGCTCCCTTGCATAGTGGTGGTGTGACCATGGATCAGTAAATCCATTTCACTATGCTCTCATTGCCTCATCTGTTGTTACAAAAGTTGTCACAAGATTGAGTGAAGTGATACCTGGGATGGACTTAACACAGTGTCAAACATATAGAGATTATTCAGTGCTTTCAGGATTTTAGCTCGAGATCCAGAGACCTAGAGCTAGTAAAAGGAAAGATAAAACATAGGAACTAAGAACCATCCACAGATTAAAGTGTCTGACTCAGATGTGTGGTTAGTGGCTGTCCAAGGTGATTGTCTTTCCCAAATAGAGAGGGACAGTCTTCAATCAACAAAGTACTATGCTCTCTTCCTGAAATGTCCACATAAGTTATCAAGGATCCTTTGTAGAATTTAACATTTAAATTTAAAATACTGAAAGCAAACTAAGATTAAAGGCAACTGCTTTAATCTGATATATGTTATGTACCAGCCATATTTAATGGTAAAATACTGATGCTTTCACTCTGGCATAAGAAACAAAATAAGGATGCCTGACCACCCATAGTCTCTCCCATCTTTCATCACATGTCACCCTGTCACTTATTGCACATTGTCCTGGGTATCTTACTAGACACTAAGGCAAGGAAAAAGAAATGAAAATTATTAAAAGTAGAAAATAACAATTAAAGCTGTCTCATTTAGAGATTAATATACTAGTAACAATTAGAAAAGGTAAAAAATTTTTGGTTTACTGTGTAAAAAGTACCATAAAAAATACCTAGGAAAAAAATTAACAGCAGGTGTGCAAGAATGCCACACCAAAAAGTACAAAACATTGGAAGAAATTAATTAAGATCTTAAAAAATAGAAGCATATACCATGTTCATGGATTGGAATACTCAATATTTTAAAGATGTCAGTTGTCCTTTAAATGACTTAGAGATTCTTTGAAATTCCAATTAGAGTCCCAATGGCATTTTCTCTGGTGATTACAAAATTTAAATGGAAATGAAAAGTAATTATAATATCCAAGGCAGTATTTAAGAATAATAACAAATCTGAAAGTTTCATACTAGTTTTAAGACTTGCTCTAAAGCTTAATAATTGAGATTGTAGCATTGAAAAATGATAACCTATTAGGTCAATGGATTGGCAATGAAAATCCAGAGAGACAGGCCTATATGCATCACTTGATTTACAATTAAGTAGAAGAGAGGAGAGTCTTTTCCATAGCTGATGCTAGGTCAGTTGTATATTTGTAAGGAAAAATTTTAAATTTTATCCCTGTGCCATATACAAAAATTATTTCAAGATGAATGACTTAAATGTTAAAACTAAAACTATTAATATTCTAGAAGAAAATGTGAGACTGTCTTTGGGACCTTTTATGCAAAAAATTTTAAAAACAGAACTAGTAATAAATGTAAAACCTGGGTAAATTTGACTGAATAAAAATGAAGAATTGTATTCATCCAGAGATACCCTTAAAAGAATTTAAAAAAAAAAAAAGCAAGCCACAAACTTTGAAAAGATATTTGCAATGCATGCATCCAACCAAGGACTCACATTCCTTGTGTATATATGTATCAGGAAACCCACTTTAAGAATGGACAAGAGACTTAAGCAGACACTACATAAAGGAGGACATCAGCATGGCTACTAAATACATGATAAAATGGTGTTCAACCACAGATGGTCTCATCTCAACCAAATGCTGTTCTCATCAGAGAAATTAAAATTAATAGCACAATAGTATATCATGACACACCTCACCAAGATGATTAAATTAAAATGACCGACAACATACAGAGTATTAATGAAGATACAGAGAAATTGTAATTCTCTTACACTGCTGGAAAAAATATATATTGGCATAAGATTTTGGAAAAAATGTTTGGTTTCATTGATTTTTAAAATAGTTTATTGTCAAGTTGGTTTCCAAATCACACCCAGTGCTCATCCCCACAAGTGCCCTCCTCCATGCCTATAAACCCCCTTCCCCTCTTCCCCATCCCCATCAGCCCTCACTTTGTTCTCAGCATTCAAGAGTCTCTCATGGTTTGCCCCCCTCCCTCTCCCCAACTATTTTTCCCCTTCTCCCCTATGGTCCTCCATTAAGTTCCTCCTAATCCACCTATACATGCAAACATATGGTATCTGTCCTTCTCTGCCTGACTTATTTCACTTATTGGCTGTATTGATTAAAGCAGAACATATATCTGCCCTATGACACAGAAATTACACCATTCACATTACCCAACAGAAGAGTGCTTATGTTCACATGTACAAGACTGTTTATAACAGCTTTATTCAGAATAGCCAAAACCTGGAAACTTCCATTATCTACATAATGATGGAAAAGGATGAGCTACTCACAAATAGCAACATGGATGAATCTCATAGGCATAATACTGATGCAGAGAAACCAAAGAGTACATATTGCATGCTTCTGTTTATATAATGTCCAAAAACAGGCTTATCTAATCTATGCCACAAGTCAAAACAGTAATTATTCTTTGGGGGTACTGAATAGGGAAGGCTTGAGGGAACCTTTTGGAATGGTGTGAAAAATAATCAAGCTGTACCCTTAACAGTTGTACACTTTACTATATTTAAACTATACCTCAATAATGTTTCCTCTTCCTTGTCTTTGTTATGTGACAGTCTTTGAATTTCTTCCTACTCTTTTAAGATGTTTCTATCCCCACTAGCTTCTTTTCTCTCATTCCGTATAAGATTCTTTCATAGTTCACTTATTTTCTCTAGCCGCAATCTGTGTCTTGGGCATCCTTGTAGCTTCACCTTGTAGACTTGTAGCTTCACCTGTCTGCTCTCTGTAAATGACCCTTACCCATGCATCTGTTGCTCCAATCTGCCATGGGGTCATAGGGCTGACAGGGACTTCTATTATTGAGCTCTCCACCATGTTCTTCAGTCTCCTTGCTAGCATCCCCTGAGGCTGTTGTCCAAGGTATGCTTCAGTTTCCTTAAGGAAGAGGAAATTACCACGTCCCAAAGTGCTGGCCAGGGAGTCCTTACCTTGACTTGGAATGTGCTTTCCCCTAGTATCTGTCCTTTGATTCCTATGTCTACCTCTTTCCTATTTTTGGTCATATCTGATTCCTCTTTTACATAACTGAAAGAGGCTTCCCTGCTTTTCCTTTTCTTCTGTCACACATTCAGAGCTCCTTCAAGCTTTTCCCCCAAACCATGGCCACACATTTCATTTCTCTTCCCTTCTAGACAAGCCCCAATTTTGTCACCAAAGTGTGGCACCCAGAATTGAATAGAGGACTTCAGGGAGACCTGGCTTCTATAGACCATCACCTCCTTCATTGTGGATACTCTTTTCTGGACATCGGCTTATCCAGTTGTCTGTGTTAATGCTGTAACTGCCTGTTGGATTTCTCAATCTTGATCATCCACAGAACCTTAGACTCACCTCATCCAAAAATGAAATAATCATACACCTACTCACAGCAGTAATTCCTCTATCTTTTTTTAAATTAAAAAAAATTAAGATGTTTTATTTATTTCAGAGAGAGAGAGAGAGGGAGAGAGCATGATCAGGGGAGGGTCAGAGAGAGAGGGAGATACAGAATCTGAAACAGGCTTCAGGCTCTGAGCTAGCTGTCAGCACAGAGCCCGATGTGGGACTCGAACCCATAAACCATGAGATCATGACCTGAGCCAAAGTCAGACACTTAACCAACTGAGCCACCCAAGCACCCCAGTAATTCCTCTATCTTGATAAGGCCAGCAAGTCAGGTTGCTTCCTTCTCACACAGACAGTTTGACCCTTGGCTTTATCAATCACAAGGGCAGCTGTAATACCACTTCCTTACATTCTCTGTTTGCATATGTAGGTTGGGGGAGTGGACTGTCTGTCCTGATGGAGATTATGCATTTAGTCCTATTCATTTTTCAACTAGTGTTCGACTTGTCCACTGAGACTCAACTTATCTAAACGTAGAAAAATCATCCACCTGCCTGCACCAGCCCCTTCTCCTGACTTCCTGATCCTCTTGGTGTCTATAATGGATGCTTCCTCATTGCATCTGGTAAAGAGCTCTTGTGTCTGGCATCTTCTTTCTGAGCCAGGTTATAGTTCCCTAGCTCAGCTCTTGATTATCTTCCCTAAGTTGTCCTTATACCTCCAGCACCCCTTCATCAGACAGGGATTTCTGTGGCTCGCATTGTACAATAGCAGTCCTCACCTGAGTTCACGCCTTTCCCCTCCAACCTCTAGTACCCCCAAGGCCAGCCGGGATTCTCATGCCTCTGCCTTGGCATGTCTACTTTTAGCCAAGTGGTTCTGTCTAAACTAAATGCTTTGCCTCGTGCTCCCCCAGTTGAACCTGCACCCACCTTTGCCTCCCCTTCACATGCCTACATCTAAAACCAGGACCCTGTTTGTGTCCCTACAGTGTCCATCTTAGACCTGGGACAAAATCCAGTGAATGTTTGTAAAATTGAATAAACGCATGAATTGCTTGCTCCTTTCTTTAATTGGCAGAACAGAAATAGAAGTGGTTGAAAAATCACTACAGATACATATACGTTCCTAGAAATACTAGTCATTCCTGAAGATAAGGGATTTCCAAAATAGTGAACATATTTGTGAGAAAATTATTCAAAATAAGTGTATTTATTTTTCATTTTAGCACTATTTTATGTTCATCAATATTGTTTATTATTTTTTTAAATTTAAATCCAAGTTAACATACAGTGTATTATTGGTTTCAGAAGTAGAACTCAGTGATTCATCTCTTAAATACGACGCCCAGTGCTCATCTCAGCAAGTGCTCCCTTAATGCCCATCACCCATTTATACCACTCCCCAGCCCTCTCCATTAACCCCAGTTCTCTGTATTTAAGAGTTTCTTATGGTTTGTCTAATCAAATGTATTTAATTTTGTTTAATGCTTATTTATTTTTGAGAGAGACAGAGACAGAGTGTGGGTGGGGGTGGGAGAGGGGCAGAGAGAGAAGGAGACACAGAATATGAAGCAGGCCCCAGGCTCTGAGCTGTCAGCATAGAGCCTGATGTGGGATTCGAACTCAGGAACCATGAGATTATGACCTGAGCTGAAGTTGGACGCTTAACTGGCTGAGCCACCCAGGTGCCCCTAACCAAATGTATGTAAACTAAGGTCAAAGAATCCAATTTGGAGATCCCGGGATAAGGTTTAGATTGTTGAAGGTCAACAATTCATAGCTTGTCCTTTGAAAGAAGACATTCCAGAGAAAAAGATGGTCAACCTGGTGAGAAGGTATGCCTCGCACTTGGATGTGAGTATACTGAAGTGAGGAAAACTTCATAAAGTCATGGAAACCTGGCTTCTGAGAGAAAAGTCTAGATCATGGGCTAGGGAAAATTACGAGTACATCCATTTTGAAGTGATCTGAGGTTACCTAAATGTTCTCCATTACACAACCTTTGTGAAGGGATGAAAAATCCTTGTTTTTCATAGGTACATATTTTTCTATTACCAAAACATATTTCTTTGAATACTGATATTCCTAGAACTGTCACCAGGATATGTTTTGATGGGAAATGTTACTATTCTCATGCAAATACCAGCATTTGGAATGTATCAGTGCAATTGAGGGTCTTTATAGTCTGCTTTTATCGTGCCTTTTTCAGACAACAAATGGGTACATGATGAAGAGTCTTCTAAACTTAACTAGAAATGTTGACGTTTTGGAATTACCCCTAATTACTACCTTAATTTCTTCTCTCCCGCCCCCATCAGTTTTTTCTCAGGCACTGTTGTATGGTTGGGGTAGGTGGGGGAAGATCTCCTTTAGAGACAAGGCCAGAGCAGACATCAGGGTTAGCTTGACAGTATGAGCTGAGAGAGAGAGAGAGTTACTACTCTTCATAGATAGAGTATGTCTATCTACATACACTGTGGGAAGGTCTTCGGAGGTCTCCTCCACTAGAGACCAGACTTCCAGCTGCTCTCTTTTGCTTTGCTTTTAAATTCCACCTGTCAGTAATGGCCTTCCACATCCATATACCCAATTCTTATGTCAACAGCAAGATTTACATTTGTAAAAGGCGTAAGAGGAGTATATGATGTGTTTAAATACATAATATACTGTACATTAATCAAATACTGACTGAGATCTTAAAGTATTGTTTTCCATGAAGATTTAAATGAGCAAAATTCATCTTGGTCTCAGAGAGTGTGTGGATCACACACAATAAGACAAATAAGAATTACAATACAATGCAGTAATCCATGCTGTGAAAAAGGTTCATAAATCAAGATGCATTAACTAAGTGCAGTGAGGATTCCAGGGAGTGAGGGATACATGTGTTCAGAAACTCAGAGCAGACTTGGGGCATGGATAGCAAAGACCACTAGGTGGGGCAGTGGTGACTGATGAAGCAAAGATGAATCTGGGATTTACCACTGACCCGCTGATGGTGCGCACCATGAGCTTGTCTTCCAGCTAAAAAATGAGAATCAAATGCTGCTCACTTCAGAAAGCAGCTGTAATGGCTTAGGGAGTCCCATGAAATGTACTTAACACAATGCCTTGCATATAATCAAGTCTTCATAAATGTCAGGAGTTGCCTGCTGTAGTTTGAGATGGATTTTAAAGGATCGGCAAGATTGTAGCAAGAGGTGGCAATAGAGAGTACGGTGTTTAAGCTGAGCAGACACTGTGTGTGTGTGTGTGTGTGTGTGTGTGTGTGTTGTACATGAGGTAGAGGATAGCTGTGTGGTGTTGGTGACCAGTAAGGCTTTAAGGGCTATTCCATAAGGAAATGCTGTTTATTAGAAATATAATGTGAACCACACATGTCATTTTAGGTTTTCTAGTAGTTATGTTTAAAAATAGGTAAAATTAATTTTAATGATGTATGTATTTAACCCACATGTGAGCAAAGTAAAAAAATTTTAATGAAGTAGAGATTTACATTTTTTAAACTAAATCTCCAAAACCTGGTGTGTATTTTCTATTTATAGCACATCTCAATTCAGACTCAATTCAGATCAATAGCCATGTAGGGCTAGTGGCCGCTGTATCTTTCTTTCTGTCCTCCCCTCTAAAGAGATAGATGGCAGTGCCTTTCTCTGACACAGTTAATTTAAAGGAAATGGAAAAGAGAGAGAGCGAAAACATGCTCTCAGTCACCATCTTTCACAGGTGGCCTAATCCTGAGATACTGACTTATAAAACCTCTTTTGTTAAAGAATTTGGGGAGATACTGGAATAAATTTAACCCTTTCAGATCATATTCACATAGAGGCTCCAGAAACCTTGTAACAAAGAAACCTGTTTTACTTTGCATAACTCCACACTTCTCAATTCATTAGGATTATGGAATAATGTTTTCTTTTAACACTTACTAACTTTGGTAACATTGATTGGCAGCCTGTTTTCTTCAATCTGCTTTTACCTTGAGGGTTTCAGTTTTTAAATATTTTATAAGTGCTTTAGAGCTTCTGATGAGTATTTCCCACAGTGCAATCATACCTAATATATGCTTAATCTATATTTGTTTAATTAATGAATAGTTGTGATCAAGATACTTTCGCACAAATTTAGCTTTTCTCCACAGAGAAATGAGATTTTAAAAAAAAACTTAAGATGAGTTAAAGTTGTCAAGGTGAGAAACACTTTAATATTCCCTAGAGAGGGTCTGATTTGCTAGGCAAGTAATGCAAGTTTGAAATGAATTTGCATTTGTCTTAGGAACATCACCATGTTGAAGTTCAATAACCAAGTGAAAGCAGACGCCCTTTGCTAAGGAACTGCCTCTTATGTGCCCACTCTGTAATACCAACACAGTAATGCTGGGACAGCTTCCCAGACCCTTCCAGATACTTCGCTCCGACTGATGGGAAGCCTGAATCAGTCTACCGCTCTTTTTAATGTACAGTTCTGTTTTTCTTATCTAAAGATGATCTTTATGTAGCTGGTGTTTTATGTTTCTGTATGTAAGATTTTATAACATATGTCATATAAGTCCACTGTTAACTCAGTTTAATATTTATAATTCCAAGAATTGGGTTTGGTAAGTTACTGTATTTTTCTAAGTCAAAACCCCTTTGGAAGCTGGCTAATAGCATTTTGCCTGGTTGGTTTTTTTCCACTAAGGGACTCAAAAAACATTGTCTTAAGCACTTAGAGCTGCTGCTGCAGCAGCAACATTAGTGAAAACTGAGCATCAGCAGCAACATTTAATTCCATTTTGCCCATGTGGTAAAAACACCAACTACCTGGGGAGCCTGAGTGTCTCAGTTGGTTGAGTGTCCGACTTCAGGTCAGGTCATGATTTCACAGTTCGTGAGTCTGAGCCCCACACCAGGCTCTGTGCTAACAGCTTAGCACCTGGAGCCTGCTTTGGATTATGTGTCTCCCTCTTTCTCCCCTCCCCTGCTTGTGCTCTCTCTCTCTCAAAAATAAGTAAATCTTTAAAAAAATTAAAAAAAAAAAAAAAAGAAGAAGAAGAAGAACACCAGCTACCTAAAACTCTAGTCTGATGTTAGGAGCACAATAACTATTGAGAGACTGTAGTAACAGCAAATTCCCCTCTCCGGATGGCCAGGTATGTTTATCAGCCTCCCTGGTGTATTATTTTGTTAAATCAAAATTAGAAATATATGGCAGAATACTAGAACTCTGTCAACAGTATTAATGCCAGGCTCCATATTGTGTGATGCACCACGGTGCGTGAGCAAAGGAAGAATTAATACCAGCACCCCTGAACTACACATATTGAAACAACATAATAATTGAGCTCAAAGAGCTGTAAATTTGGGGGCCCACAATACAACTGTTTAAAGATTTTTCAAATAGATGAGTACACAGGCATATGTGCATACTGGAGGGAATGTCTGTGTGTGTGTGGCATTTCCTATTTTGTCAAATGAAAGATTTTGATTATAAAATCCAAAATTATAATTTGAAATATAAATTTCAAAATGGGCATCTGTAAATATGGACTTATTCTTAGGGGTTCACACATCCTCTTTGGGAAATTCTGAAATATATGTTTATTTTGAGGATAGTGTTTACTAATTAACTCTTCTGGATTATCTAAGACAGTGTTTTTCAAACTGTGGGTCAGACCCCAAGGGATTGTGAAGTGGGAAGTTGGGGCACATCCAGCCTTGTTTTAAATACAAGTGAGTGGAACAGAAAACATCAGGATGTAAGGGCTAAGTATTGTTTTATAAAATGTTTGCTTCTGTTTTGTATGCATGTGTACAGTATAAGTCATGATGTGAAATGTATTTATCATTGGGGACAGAAGTCGGAAGAGTTTGAAATCCATTGTCATTGGTTCTTAACCTTGGCTGCACTTTGGAATTACCCAGTGAACTTTGAAAATAGGGCTGCATGGGTCCTACCCCCAGGTTTTCTGCTGTTATTGATTTGGGGTGTGACCAAGGCATGTTTGAAACTTCGTAGATGAGTAGCTGGGGACAAGAGCCCTGGAAGAGCCAAGCCTTCTAGACAAGTTCTGCCAAATAATTTCAATGCCTGCCTTAGGGTGTGCATGTCTTTAATTTGCCTTGGGACAAAGCTGTCCTACAAACTGGAGTTGTGGCAGGATACCACAAAGGAGCAGAGAGGGCTTACGATGTAGATAATGTCTGCCCCAAGTGAAGGACAAGGGCAATCTAGTGGAGGGAGAAAAAAAAGAAAAAAGAAATCTTCACAGTAGGTAAGACAGAGAAATGTGGAGGGAGAATGTAGAGAATGGAAACGAGGCTGGAAAATTTTGAATTGTGTGAGCATTCCACTTACCATTCCACTCTGAGTGAACAGCCCAGAGTCAGCATGATACGGAACCCCAGAGTCTGCTCTTTCCCCAGGTGGTCTGTTTAGGGTGCCTCTCACTACTGCAAGCCTCTCCACACAGCAAACTGCATTTAAGGGTAATTCTTTTCCTTTTTCCTTTTTTTCTTTTTTCTTTATTTCTTGTTGAAGTAAGCTGTATGCCCAATGGGAGGCTTGAACTCATGACTCTGAGATCGAGTTGTGTGTTCTACTCAACTCAGCCAACCAGGCACCCCTCTTTTTATTTTTTTATTTTAATTCCAGTATAGCTAACATACAGTGCTATGGTATTTTCAGGTGTACAGTATAATGATTCAACAATTCTATACTTTACTCAGTCCTCATCATGATAAATGTACTCTTTAATCCTTGTTCCCTATTTCACCCATCCCCTCTCCTACCTCCCCTCTGCTAACCAGCAGTTTGTTCTCTCTAGTTAAGAGTTATTTCTTGGTTTCCCTCTCTCTCTCCCTCTCTCTCTCCCCCCTTCCTCCCTCCCTCCTTTTTTCTTTCCTTATGTGTTTTGTTTCGTTTTTTTTAATTCCACATATGAATACAATCATATGGTATTTTCCTCTGACAGACTTATTTCACTTAGTATTATATTCTCTAGATTCATCCATTTTCTTGCAAATGACAAGATTTCATTCTTTTTATGGCTGAATAATATTCGTCTGTGTGTGTGTGTGTGTGTGTATCTCACATCTTATCCATTCATCTATCAATGGACTCTTGGGCTGCTTTCATAACTTGGCTATTATAAATAACACTGCTGTAAACATATTGGTGTATATATACTTTTGAATTAGTGTTTTTTGTTTGTTTGTTTGGTTTTTGGTTTTTGGTTTTTTTTTTGGTATTTACCTAGTAGTTCAATTCCTGGATTATAGAGCTGTTCCATTTCTAACTTTTTGAAGAAACTCCATAGTGTTCTCCACAGTGTCTGCACCAGTTTGCATTCATTCCCACCAACAGTGTAAAGGGTTCTCTTTTCTCTACATCCTCACCAACACTTGTTTCTTGTGTTTTTTATTTTAGCCATTTTTTACAGGTGTGAGGTAAAACCTCATCATGGTTTTGATTTGCATTTCCCGGATAATCAATGATGTTGAGCATCTTTTCACATGTCTATTAGTCATCTCGATGTCTTCTTTGGAAAAATATCTGTTCATGTCTTCTGCCCATTTTTTAATGGACTGTTTTTTGTTGTTGAGTTCTATAAGTTCTTTATGTATTTTGGGTACTAACCCATTATCAGATATGTCATTTGCAAATATCTTCTCCTATTTTGTTTTTAGTTTTCTTGATTGTTTCCTTTATTGTGCAGAGCTTTTTATTTTGATGTAATCCCAATTGTTTCTTTTTACTTTTGTTTCCCTTGCCTCAGGAGACACATCGAGAAAAAAAGGTTGCTATGGCCAATGTCAGATAAATTGCTGCCTGTGCTCTCTTCTAGGATACTTACGGTTTCAAGTCTCAACCTTAGGTCTTTAACCTATTTTGAAATTATTTTTGTGTATGGTGTAAGAAAGTGGTCCAGTGTCATTCTTTTGCATGTAGTTGTCAAGTTTTCTCAACACTATTTGTTGAAGTAACTATCTTTTTTCCATTGCATATTCTTGCCTCCTTGGTCAAAGATTAAGTGACCATATATATGTGGGTTTGTTTCTGGGATGTCTATCCTATTCCATTGATTTTTGTGTCTGGTTTTGCTCCAGTACCATACTGTTTTGATTACCACAGCTTTATAGTATAGCTTGAAGTCTGGAATTGTGATACATCCAGGTTTATTTTTCTTTTTCAAGATTGCTTTGGCTATTTGGGGTCTTTTGTGGTTCTATACAAATTTTAGGACTGCTTTTTCTAGTTTTTGAAAAATTTTGTTGGTATTTTGATACAGATTACATTATATTTGTAGATTGTTTTGGGTAGTATGGGTATTTTAACAATATTTGTTCTTCTAGTCCATCAGCATGGAATATCTTTCTATTTCTTTGTGTTATCTTCAATTTCTTTCATCATTTTCTAATAGTTTTCAGAGTACAAGTCTTTCTTCTCCTTGATTAAGTTTATTTCTAGGTATTTTATTGTTTTTGTCTAATCATAAATGGAATAGAAATGTGACAGATTTCTGTACACTGATTTGTATCCTGCAACCTTATTGAATTTATTTATCAGTTCTAGTAGTGTTTTGGTGGAGTTTGCAGCCTTTTCTATATATAGTGTCATGTTTTCTGCAAATAGTGAAAACTACCTCTTCCTTACCAGTTGAATGTCTTTTATTCCTTTTTCTTGTCTGATTGCTGTGGCTAGGACTTTCAATACTATGTTGAATAACAGCAGTGGGAGTGGACATCTTTATGTTGTTCCTGACTATTGGAGAAAAGATCTCAGTTTTTCACCATTGAGTATGATGTTAGCTATAGGTTTCTCATAAATGGCCTTTATTATGTTGAGGTATGTTCCCTCTAAATCTATTTTGTTGAGTGTTGAGGGTCTTTATCATGAATGGATGTTGTACTTTGTCAAATGCTTTTTCTACATCTATTGAAATGATCACATGACTTTTATTCTTTCTCTTATTGATGTAATGTTATCACTTTGATTGATTTCCAAATACTGAACTATCTTTGCAACTGAGAATAAATCCCACTTGATTGTGGTGAATGATTTTTTAAATACAGTGTTGGATTCAGTTTGCTAGTATTTTATTGAGAATTTTTGCACCTATGTTCATCAGGGGTATTGGCTTGTAGTTCTTTTTTTTAGTGGTGTCTTCATTTGTTTTTGGTATCAGCGTAATGCTGGTCTCATAGAATGAATTTGGAAGTTTTCCTTTCTTTTCTATTTTTTGAAATAGTTTGAAAAGGATAGGTATTAACTCTTTGTTAAATGTTGGGTTCCCCTATGAAGCCATCTGGTCTTGGACTTTGATTTGTTCGAGTTTCTTAATTACTAATTTATTATCATTACTGGTAATCAGTATGCTCAAATTTTCTATTTCTTCCTGATTCACTTTTGGGAAGTTATATGTTTCTAGGAATTTATCCATTTCTTCCAGGCTGTCCAATTTGTTGGCATATAATTTTTTTCTAGTGTTCTCTTATAATCCTTTGCATTTCTGTGGTGTTGGTGGTTCTTTCTCTCTTTCATTTCTAATTTTATTTATTTGAATCCTTATTATTTGAATCCTCTCTCTCTCTCTCTCTCTCTCTGTTTTTATTAATGTGTCTAGAGTTTTTCCAATTTTGTTGATCTTTTCAAAAAACAAGTTTCTGGTTTCATTGATTTTTTTAAGTTTCTGTTTCATGTATCTCTGCTCTATTCTTTATTATTTCCTTCCTTCTGCTGGTTTTGGGTTTTGTTTGTTCTTTTTTTCTAGCTCCTTTAGAAGTAAGGTTGGGTTGACTCTCTTGCTTCTTGAGGTAGGCCTGCATTGCTATAAATTTCCCTCTTCCAACAGCTCTTGCTACACCCCAAAGATTTTGGATGATTTTGTTTTCACTTCCATTTGTCTCCATGAATTGTTTTGTGTCTTCTTTGATTTCTTGGTTGATGCATTCATTGTTTAGTAGCATGAAATTTAACCTCCATGCATTTGTCTCTTTTCCATTTTTTTCTTTCATAGTTTCATATAAAATTTCTAGTTTCATAACATTGTGGTCATAAAAGGTACATGGTATGCTTTTGATTTTTTAAAATTTGTTGAGACTTATTTTGTGGCTTAATATGTGATCTATACTGGAGAATGCTCCATGCCTACTTGAAAAGAATATGAATATACTACTGTTGTAGGATTGAATATTCTACGTATATCTGTTAAATCCATTTGGTCCAATGTGTCATTCAAAGCCCCTGTTTCCTTGTTGATTTTCTGTTTGGATGATGTATCCATTGATGTAAGTGGGTTATTAAAGTCCCTTACTATTATTATATTACTATTAATTACTTCCTTTGTTATTTTGTTGGTTTATTATTAACTATTTTCTATATTTGAGTGGTTTCATGTTGGGTGCATATTTACAATTGATATATCTTCTTGTTGGGTTGTTCCTTTTTATGATTATATAGTATACTTGTTTGTCTCTTATTACAGTTTCTGTTTTAAAATTTTAAGGCAAGTTCTTGATTTTATTCTCTTATGTTAATCTTTACCTCACAGAAGATGAATCTTTGCTGTATCTATGTTACAAAGAGAGAGTTTTAGCAAAACAGCATTGTCTAAATTAAATTAACCTTAAATTAGTCTTGTTACTTCTAATTGTATTGGTTTACATTCTTGTTCCTATATAGCTTATAATTGTATATGGGTTTTATAATTATGTAGGATCATAATAATCAGGTATTCATACTTAGTTATTTTATGTTTTCATACTTACTTAATATTATAATATAAATAATATAATGGATGAAGCATTCAAATTTCTGTCCCTTATAAGGGTAACCTTTTTTAATTCACTGGCTTCCTTTGCTATGTGTGACTGTGTGGTTCACTGTGAGTACAGTGGGCCAGTAAATTAATTCTCAACTTCTTGTATATCATTAGCAAAGATTAAGAGTCATTGTGATGTGATGTGAATGGCCATTAAAACTTATTGGGACTATTCATCAGTAATCTTATCTATTTGTGAAATAAGAGTCAGAGGAAAATCTGAATGAAAAAAGAAAGTGGGATTTAAATTATTACCCAAAAAAGATGATGATGATGATGATGATGATGACGACAACGACCACTGACATTGGTGATGGTGGCAGCAAACACTTATTGAGCATTCACTAAGTAACTTGCAATGGGCCAGTGCTTTCCATGAATCATTTTACTTGGCCCCAAGAATACCCCTTTGAGGTAGGTGCTATTCCAGTCACCCCACTTTACATAGAAGGAACTCAAGTTAAGTGATTTGTCTGATAGAGATAGCTGGTATTCAAGATCAATGTTTTGCCCCAAGGTCTGAAAACTGAATCTTCTCAAGTGTGAGAAGAGGGTTGGGGAGGCTGTTCAGGCCAGAGGCCTAACTCAAATCCAGAGAATGAAGACATGCATGTGGCTTCTGTACAGTAGTTTACTGGAGGATGTATTGGCAAGGGAGTCTGTCCAGTTATACAGCCTGATGGAGAAGCTGAAACTATGAAATATTATCAAAGTATAAAAAAACAAAGAGAGAGAGAGAGGCTTCTTATACTGATATAGGGAGTTTGACAGGACATCTTGAGCAAGGAATAAGTGAGATGCAGGATGACACACAATGGACATTTTTTTAGAAAAGAAATATATATGTGTATGTATGTGTGTGGGAGAGAGAGAGAAAGAGAGAGAGATTGAATCTTTGAATGCACAGAAGTGATCTGAAAAGATTTAATCCCAAACTATAACAGTATCTACCTCTGTTGAGGATGTGGGCTCCAATTGTTAGTGGTGATGGTCAAGGGGACTTGAGCTTTGATCTAATATTTGTGTTTTGTTTCTGTTTGTTTGAGAGCAGTTTGACTACATTTGTGTGCTTAGGTAATTTTGGAGAGGTCATTAATACAAAAAATGAGATAGGGAGATAATTTGGAATTTCATTTTCAGGCTGTTCACATCTCCAAAGTTCAAACTGAAGATTGCATGACTCTGTATAAGCTGATATGATGCAAGGGGTAATGGAAAACAAAATGACTCTTAATTGATAGAGAAGACAGCTTGGTTGCTAATTAGCTCCATTTATTTAAGTGAGAGTATTTTGGAGTTTTAGCATTGGCATAGGGATGGGGGGTGGGGATGGGGTAAAGAATGAATGTGAGCAGGGGAGGGGCAGAGATAGAAGGAGAGAGAGAATCCCAGATCCTATGAACCATGAGGTTGTGACCTGAGCTGAAATCAAGAGTTGATGCTTAACTGACTGAGCCACCCAGGTATCCCAGAAAATCTTTAGTTACCTGGCCCAGAGGTAAGAATGAGGGTCAGAAAATGAAGGAAAGGCCATTTGCTATGCTCCCAGCTATCAGTGCATCCTTCCAGAACCAGGTGAATGAAATCCTCTGTGCAGTTTTTCACAGTATTTTTAAAATGCTTTCAAAACCCTAAATAGCCAGTTCTGTGTGTTGTAGATGGAGACAAGAGATCCAGACTTCTGAACCTCTACTGGAAAACATAAAATGTGCAAGCCCTTCAGGATGCTGAGGAGACTGGGGCTGAACTGAAGAGGGAGACAGAGGCATGCAGGTGTGAAGGGTATGTAATATCGAGATTATATTACCCTGTGCATAGCACCCCAGGGACTTTTCTTGATTTCCAGTTCCTACCATGTGGTCAGAGAGGTTGTGTGCTCTAGCTCAGATATGTTGTTGTGGGTGTGACTTCTCTGGCAGGGGCAGCTGCTTATCTGTTTCCAGGTATTTGAGGGATTCGGTGAATGATGTATTGGCCTCAGGGCCAAACCAGCACCACGGCAGTTGAGGAAAACATAAACTATAGCCACTCACATTTATGGAGCACAGACTATATGCCAGGCAAGGTTCTAATCACTTTAATGGATTAATCCATTTAATTTTTACAGTACCACCATGAGCCAGGTACAGCTGTTGTCATTTTAGAAATGAGGCCACCAGGGAGCAAAAAGAAGCTGGTTGCTCACTGAGAGGATATTGTGATGGGGGGGGGGGCTCCATCCCAACATAAAAGCCTTACCCTGCTCTCTTTCCTCTTTTCTCATACATTTGCCACAACCTTTCTTCCTATCCCTGTTTTTGGTTTATTTTTTTCATAGTATCATAGGTCTCCCTGTGACAGAGAGTTAGCATCAGAGTGATGTCAGTGTGTGTCACTGGCAGATCATATTTCCCCAAAATGGCCACAACAGTATTGCTTAGAACCTTTCCATGATCCCTCAGGCAGGGAAGTCTACTTTCTCTCTCCTGGAGTCTGAGTGGAACTCAGTGACAAAGAGAAGGTGACAGGAGTGACACTGAGTGACTTCAAAGCCAGATCATCAAATATGATGTGGTTTGCACCTGCCTCGCTCATTTTCTAGGAATGCTTATTTTGAGAACAATCACCATTTTGTGAGGAAGCCCAGGCCCCATACTAAGGCCATGTGTAGGGGTTCCAGCAACCAGCTCTACCTTTAGCCCCACTGACATGTGAGCAAGACTTTGGGTCGCTCCAGCCCCCAGCCTTGGAGCTGCCCCCACTGATGCCGAGCAGAGACAAGCTGTCCCTGATGAAGTGTTCCCATTTAGCTCTCTCCCCATAGCAGACTGATGAGCAAAACTAACAATTTGAGCTGTCTCATTTACACCCACTCTAACACCATTTAAGGTAGATGACATTATACTCATTTACAAGTAAGAAAATAGGCACTCATTAGGATAATGAGACTCACCCAGTGCCAGACTGTGAGGTAGGATTTGAACCCAGGTCTGCCCTACCCATGTTTGTGAGATCCATCACTGCCCAGCTCTCCCCTCCTTCTGGATCAAAAGCTGGAGCCTTTGCTGCTCTCAAGACACAGCTGCTCTCAGAGAGTCAACCCACCTGACATAAGAAGACAAGACTGTAAAACAGAACTAGGTTTACGTAGTCTGTTATGACTCTATTTCCTTAATTTGAACCCCAGATAAATGCTGCCAGTCCTCTCAGGAAGGCAACTACCTTCCCTCCATGAGCCTAGATTCTGTGAGATCTACTCATTGCACATGAGATACTTTTCCTTATCATGTAAAGTAATAGTCATTTGTGTGATCAGATACTTCTATGTCATCCATCCACATTTCTATTCTTGTTTAACTCCAGGCTCCATGAGACCAGGGATCGGCCTGTCTCATGAATCCTCACCTCATTTCTTCTTGCACAGATTCTTATTCATAATAAACAATGAATGAAGGCATGGGAAATAAATACCACAGAGCATCACATGAGAATTTTCCTTGAGAATGATGACAGTAGGGTACAGAAGTGCAAAATTCCAGATATAAATACCGACGTCTTATCTTGGTGCTAGAGATTTGTCTTTTAAGGTCAGAGTCTTCTTTTTTCACTTCCTCTGTCTTTCCTGTTAGATAAAACATCTTCACATTTGACTTTTATAAAAAAAAAAAACTTCAATGAAATGTCGCAGTCAACTAAACAATAGCAGGAACGGGTAGGGCTCTGAGATACTCTTGTTTCATTGGGCTGTTATCCAAGTGAAAAATATTTTCAGATGTGCAACATTGGAGAATTGACTTTGGTGTGAATATTGAGATATGAACCGTAACTTATGCATTCACTCTGGTCAGCCTTTGCTCATAGGAATGGTGGCACTTGTGTCTTTCACCTCGTATTTAGTCATGCTTATGCCATTGCAGCTGCTTTGGAGCTATGAATAAATCTTATCTCTACATTGTCCAGAATGTGCGCTATTTTACACTATTTAGTAGGTGTAGAGCTCCAATAATAATGGAGGAGGTAGTGTGACCAGAATAGGTTTTTTTTATTATGATGAAGGATAAATAAATGCATGTAAAATGTTAGACAAGTTTAATTCTTTAATTGTATTTTTTATTGCCTATCCATCTGTTAGCTTTTGCTGCCTGGAAAAAAACAAAAACAAAAACAAACCACCCTGAGGGGCGCCTGCATGGCTCAGTTGGTTAAGCATCTGACTCTTGGTTTCATCTCAGGTCATGATGTCACGGTTCATGGGTTCAAGCCCCATGTCAGATCCTCTTCTTCCTCTCTCTCTGCTCCTTCCCAGCTTGTGTGCCCTCTCTCAAAAATAAATAAACATTTAAAAATTTTTAGAAAAACAACCCCAGACATAGTAGCTTAAAACAATAGCCATTTTTTTAGTTTGGGATTCTGCAGGTTGACAGCTGAGATGCAGCTCTACTGGTCTGGCTGGCTCAGCTGGGCTGACACGCAGATCTTCAGTCAGCTTCCAGGTTGGTGATGGTGGCCTCCCTTAGGATGGCTCCCCTAGGATGGCTCCCCTCTGCTCTGTGTGTCTCTCATCCTCCTGCAGGTCAGGTTTCTGAGAGAGTGAGCCTGCATGGCTTCTTGAGGCTTGAGCTTGAAATGACACAGTGTGCATCTTCCAGATTCTTTTGGCCAAAGCAGGTCACAGGCCAATCCAGATTTAAGAAAAGAGAACTAGACTACAGCCATTGGTGAGAGGAACTGCAAAGCCGTTTTGCAAAGGGCAGGCCGATAGGAAGGGTGGAGAGCTGTGGCCATCTTTGCAACCCACAATACCATGTGAAATGCTAATATTGTACCACGGGTATTAACAACATTACAATAGAGAATGATAGGAAACCACGTGCATGGTTGATAATTTACGAGAAAAATGAACTCGGACCTGGGCTGAGAAGAGAGGACAGCAAGAAGAAGCTGAGATGGGGAGAGAATAGAAGAGCCAGGGGCCATGCTCTATTCCCCTCCTGCCTAACTCTGTAAAAGGGGGATTGAGATGGGAGGGGTGTGGCAGAGCACAGGGGGAATAGTTGGTGGTAAAGACTTTCTTTTCTTCTGCTATTCTCTTCTCCCCCATTGCCAGCTGGGAGTGGCAGGTGATGAAGGTGTGATTCTCTCATGTCTAACTTGGGGAAGCCAGCAGAGCTCCCCAGAGGGAGGAGAAGGGTCAAACGGTCTGTCTGCTAAATGGCTTTGTTCCCATGGGATTTCAGGAAGGCTTCAGCTTATGAACACTTAGCCCCTTGAAACTAGCACAGCATTCATTGTCATATTTCATTGTCACAGTAGCCCTATGAGGGTGGGATCATTATTATCCTTGTTTTATAGATGGTGCTATAGAGTGCTAAGTGCTCTGAGTGCTGAGTGCTAAGAGGTCAAGTAGCTTGCCCTTGATCACAGTTGGGCAGCGGCAAAGGTGGGGTTTGAAACTGGGCTATGTGATGGCTTCCACAGCCTACTTGACTGAACCCTGTGGTGCCAATGTGGCCTGAGGATTTGACAGAAACAGTGGCCCCCATGCAGGTGTAATCAGAGGACATGCATGGGGTTTACTCCCTCTTCTTCCCCTGGCCTCCATTTGGATCCAGGTCTGAAGAGCAATGCTACAAAAGAGCAGGGCTGGTGGGATGAATCACCAGAGGAGAATTTGGCAAGGAGCAAGTAAGCAGCTATCTTTGGGAAGACCCCCACTTTCCCCTGGGTAAGCAGGGGTGGGTCATTTTCAATCCCACCTGGGTGATATATCTCCTTCTCCCCCTCCGGCTGAGTTCTGAGGCCCCAGAGGCCTCTAGAAATGTCTCCCAAGCCTTAGCCATGCACAACAAGAGTACAGCCTCACTGGTGTCTTCCACTGGACTCTCATACCTTCTCTGATTTTTGGGTTTCTCCTCCCTCCATGTGGCAGAATCTAACTAATTACATATAATCAGTGGAGAATGCTTCATTTTCCCTGTTGCTCTCCCTGCTCACTGTTTAGTTAAAGGCTCGTGCTGCCATCAGCTGGCTGAGAAATTTAAAGTGGCTTTGTGAAGAATTTATCTCTTGTCATCATTCTTTTTTCCTAGGTATTTTCCTCAGTTCTCCAGATTATTTCCAACATGCAGATGCAGCTTAGAAGCCTGATAATAATAAAGATAAGCAAGTCTTGCTTGGAAATAGTAAAATTTCTTTATGGCTTGCTGTGATTCAGGTCCTGTTCTAGGCACATAAGACATTCTTTCCTCACACAGTCCTGAGAGGTAGAGAGGCACTGTTTTTGTCCCCATTTTACAAATGAGAAAACTGAGAGCAGTGAAGTCATCTGTGTATCATGGTATCTGGGACATTTGAGTGTTTGATGAATGTTAGTTTTTATTTGTAAAAATGAGTTGTGTCTTAGCTTGAGTCAACGATTCATGTGGTGGGGCACCAGGGTGCCTCAGTCTATTAAGCGTCTGACTTTGGCTCAGGTCATGATCTCATGTTTTGTGAGTTCGAACCCCTCATCAGGCTTTGGGCTGACAGCTTGGATCCTGGAGCCTGCTTCCGATTCTCTCTCTCTCCCTCTCTCTCTGCCCCTCCCCCCCAAAATAAATCAACATTAGAAAAATTACATATAAAAAAGAATTCATGTGCAAATATTTATATGGACATTGATGCTCAGACACACAGGGAAGGAGAGGGAGTGGGATTGAGAAGGAAGAAGGTCATCAAGATGGACCATGAGTAGGTGACACTGAGAAACTAGGGCTCAATCCCACTGGGGGTCCATGACAGACAGTGTAGGATACATTTCAAAATTATCCTACCAAGGAACATGGAAGTGGGGTATTCCTAGAGAAATCATGGGGATCTTTTTAAAGCAATTGTGAACTTTATTGCTGTATGCTGTGTGTTACCGCCCATTTGTCCAGGGAAGGAAACTGGGAAAAGCCATTGTGCATTATTTCCCTTGGCTTCCTGTACTTCCTGTGTGTTCTCTGCATCAGCTATCACAGTGCAGGATACCACCCCCACACTCAGTGGAAAATTAATAATAAGCATGTATTTAGCTCATGCAACTAAAAGTTGGCTGGGGTTTGGCTGATCTAGGTTGAACTCAGCTGGGTGGCTCTGCCTCTGACATAGGTGCAGCTGGGCTTGGCCTCTCCTGGCCGAGGTCTAGGCTGAGGCCTGCTCCACCTGAGTATCTTCTAAGTCAGGCTTATGGGCAGCTAGTACTCAATGGAAGCTCTGCTCATGACCATGACAGAGGCATAAGGGTGCAAGTGGAAACCCAAGAGGCCTCTTAATAGACCGTACTATATTACCTTATTCACTAAAGCAAGTCACACAGCCAAACCCAAGGTAAGAGTCAGAGAGGTATATTCTGCCTTTACTGGGGAAGTTTCTACTGCTGGCCGTGGCTTAGGATCAGTAAGGCACTCTACTGTGTTTCCTCTGTCTACTGCTAAACTGTGTGAATACAATGTGAAATTTAAAAGTTTTGCCAATGCCAAAAAAAAAAAAAGTTTTACCAATGCCAGTTTTCATTATCACTTTGGGCAAAATCCCAAATCTTTAAAAATATTCTAATTTGTTATTAATGGGAGATGAAATGGTTCTTTAAAGTTGTGTACCCTCAGGTTCCTCTTTGCTGTTTCAGACCTCAGCTGGAGACTGTCTCAGCTGGAGACCTTATCTCCTATGATGACGGCTCAGTGTGGTCTCACAAAGTGTCTGGAGTTGCTGGGCTCTGCGGTCCCACAGTGACAACTTGTTAGCACCTGGGCAGCTGCCTAAATGGCATATGCCCCTGCCAGTTGCTCAAGCTCATCAGAATGAGATAAGAGCAGCAAGTGGAATGAATACATTGTCAATTATATTGATGGGTGTATTCTCCTACATTTCAGGAGAAGGCTCATATCCAGTAAAAATCTCATTTCTCTGCTCTTCCCAGTGCCTTGGCTCTCTCATCTGGCATGACTACAACTTGGTTGGAAGGAGAGTAGGCAGAGCTTTTATGTCATTTGGAATTTGCAGCCATAAATTTGCAGGACTTTTTCCAAGTTAGCATGGAAAAGACTTGCCGTTTTATGCTTTTTGTGAGTTGTAAGTCATAAAGCATATGCTCAGGGTGGCTTGACTGTTGTGTTCTTGGCCCTGTAAAGGAGGTCTGCAGAAAAAAAACCTAAGCCTTGAATGATTAAACTCTTTGCAAACACTCATAAGTTATTTATACTGTGTCCATGGAGTGGCCAGGCAAGCAAGTAAACACAGACCTTGATGCTAATGTCTTAATGATGGCACCTTATTTGTCCCAATAGAGGATTCTAATTAACCCATTATGAAATCATATGCTTCATTAATACTAAATCAAAATGCCTGTGAACTTAGTGGTTTGTTTCTGCCTTTATAAGTGCACAAGGGTGGAGCAGAAAGTGCCAGATGTGTGAGCCAATTACTAAGTGTCACTTCTTGGTCGGAAGGATGGTGGGGGTGGGTAATTGAGACAGAGAAGGGAAAGCAGTTGTGTTAATGGGCAGATTACCACTGTGGGCAAATGGGTCTCCATCCTGCCAGGGAGCTCTGGGAGAGGATTCGACCTCAGCTCAGAGTTGCTTTACCAAGGAGTGAGGTCTCTGGGGTGTTTTATCCACGAATTCCCATCCATCATTGGTGAGAACCATTTCAAGGGCCACTAAGTCCCTGTTCTTCTGGTCTACTCATGAGTGAGTCAAGTCTGCTGCTGTCAGAGTCTTCAGAAAGAGTGGCACCTGAATTGCTGTGGAAACCCTAGACAGCTGTGGGGGTGGTAGGTGCTGACGGGACGTGGTGGGGCACTATTAGTGTCTCCTATAGGGGCACTCCAGAGATTTGGGGGAATGGGAGGAAGGAATTTGTAGCTTTTGAAACTAAGCACAGCAGAAGCTAAATACCTCGAAGGCCTTTAGACTGGATGAGGAAAGGTGAGCATTTTTTTTGATGGTTAGTTAATTTATTTACATTTTGGCACAGCCCTACAGAAACACTATACAACGAGTAACAACAAAAGGAGAGCTAATGTGTTGACACAAAACTCTGTTTAAGTTGTAGTTTTGGGTTGAAAAAAAGCACAGTGCAGAACAAAAATGTGTTGAATATGCTGTCTTTTTCTTTTTTTAATTTGAGAGAGAGAGAGAGAGAAAGCAAGAGTGGGGGAGAGTGGCAGAAGGAGAGAGAGAGAGAGAGAGAGAGAGAGAGAGAGAATCCCAAGCAGGCTTCATGCTTAGCACGGAGCCCGATGTGGGGATTAATTCCTACGACTGCAAGATCATAACCTGAGCTGAAGTCAAGAGTTGGATGCTTAATCGACTGAGCCACCCAGGTGCCCCTAGAATATGCTTTCATGAAAACACTTCTATTGGTTTTTAATTTACATGTCATAAAATTCACCCATTTTAAGTATACAAATGTGAGTGTTTGGGTAAATATATACAATTTCCTAGAAATTTCATGTAAAGGGAATCATATAATATGTGGATTTTGTGTCTTACTTTCACTTAGCATGAGTTAAATTAATAATTATTAATTATTAAAATTATTCACATCATAGCATATGTCAATAGTTTGTTCCCTTTTTTACTGTGGAATAGTATTTCATTGTATGGATATATCACCTTTTTTTCTATAGTTGATAGAAATTTGGGGGTTTTTGTTTAATATTGTGAATAATGCTGTAATGAACATCCATGTGCAGTCTTTATGTGTCATATATTTTAATTTCTCTTGGGTAGGTACTTAAACCAGTGAAATTTCTGAGTTATACGGTATGTATATGTTTAGTTTTTTAAGAAACTGCCAAACTGTTTTCCAAAGAGACTGTATCTTTTATTACATTCCTACAATGTATGAGGGATCTTTTTTCTATAGCCTTACCAACAACTGGTATTGTCAATCTTTCTGAGGTTAGTCATTCTTTTTTTGTTTTTAATTAAAAAAAGTTTTTAATGTTTATTTATTTTTGAGAATGAGGGAGAGAGAGTCTGAGGGAGGGGCAGAGACTGAGGAGGGCAGAGGACTGAAGCAGGCTCTGTGCTGCCAGCAGAGAGCCCAATCTGGGGATTGAACTCACAAACTGTGAGATCATGATCTGAGTCGAAGTTGGATGCTTGAGCAACTGAGCCACCCAGGTGCCCCAAGGTTAGTCATTGTGATAGAAGTGTAGTGGTCTTATTTCAGGTTTAGCATTTCCTAATGACTAATGTCTAGCATCTTTTCATGTGCTTATTTGCCATTCATATATCTTCTCTGTGGAAATGTCTATTCAAATCTTTTCTCATTTTTATTTGTTTTCTTATTGATTAAAAAGGGTTCTGGACTGTTGTAATTTTTTCTGTAAGGTCAAAATTATTTCCAAAGAGAAAGTTAAAAAAAAATCCCTACCCCCATCACTGTCCCCATGCCCCATCAGAATGGTACACTCAGGAATTGTTTCATAGTGTTTCATCCTCAGTAAAAGAAACAAAAGGAAGGGCGAGATCAGATTTTCGATCTTTTGCCAAAAAGTATCATTGTCTGGTAAGGACACAGCAGATCTTTATGAAATCAAGATACACTGCCTCAACTACTTTTTCTCTGTGAATGGGAAATTGGTGATTAAAAAAATGTCCAGATGTTGGATAAAGCAAAACATGAAAGAGATCATTGTGATCTTTCTTTCATTGGTCACTGCATAAGTTATCTTCCTCAGCCTTTTCCCTCCGCATATGGTAAGGTCAGGCACTTGCTGACCTGCCTGCCAGTGTAGAGCCAGACCTGGGGAGCAGAGGAGTGAGCAGAGCTGGTTCGAGCACGGGCATAGGCGCTTGCTTAAGGGCACTAGCGTGTTCCCCAGTGGTGCCCCCATTCACATCTTCTCCTCTGCGTTGACGCTGATTGTGCACAGCCAACGCATCTGTGGAGTTGCCTCTTTTTCACTTCCCACCAAATCTGCAACTTCGTGGAGTTGCCTCTCTTTCATTTCCCACCAAATCCGCTACTTCTTCTACAATTTCTCATATAACGAAAATGAACTAAATATCTGCCTGTAGTTAAATTTACAGGGTTCAAACAGAAACTAATAGGCTAGCTACCTAATAGCAGATGGAGTATAAAGAAAAATGAGATGGAACAGAAAGATGCTCCAGTCCACATGCCATCCCCTTGACTTAATGACTTTCAGTTTTTCAATTATTTAATGTGTGCCAATTATTCATTCTTTCATTCATTCATTGAATCTTTAGGAAATCCTACAATGCATCAGACACATTGTGAGGCTAGAGGAGGTTGGTAGTGAGCCAATGTGACAAAGCCCTTTCCCCTGAGATTCTCATCCTCCTGGAAGAATTAGACAATACATAATCAAGCAAGTAAATATACAATATATTTTAGATCATAATAAACATTACAAAATGAAATGAAATACAGTGAGGGAGTAGAGACAGATGGGATCATAAAAACCTGGAGGGATGTACTACAGAGTATTAATAGATCTAATTGTCCAAATCTATTTATTCATTTTAGAATTTTTGTATCACGAACTTGCATTGCTTTTGTAATAAAAAGGTTATTCTAAATTTACAGGAAATCATTAGATTTGAATGCTTACTTGGTTAATTGGATCACTTGCTGTACCCTACTTTTTAACCAAAAATATTGAAAAAAATCAAGTTGAAAATAAAACATAGTCTTTATTATCTGGTGGCATGGTTTCTGAATATGATAGGAATTTTGATATTTGGAAATATAAGATAAACAAACTACAGAAAACCAGGAATGTTTATTCCTGATGGGTAATTTGAAATGATGAATAATCCTGTTGAGTTTTGGTAAACTGTAAATTTTGCTACTAGTTAGATCAAAATAAACAATGGTAACATTAAATGAAAGATGCAGGGACCAAAACATCTGAGCCCAAAATGCAGTTTCTGACATTGTTTTGTTTTGTTTTTACTGGCAAATGGGAGTACAAAGGTGTGTCTAGGAGTTCATGCAACAAAACAAAAAGTGGAGATTTCAGTCAGTTATCTCAGCCCAAGAAAACTCCCATACTTGGAAAATTCAGGCCACAGTAAAGCATTTGAAGCTTGACCCAGGCTATTTGCTGGAGGCCCAGCTCTGCAGATGCCAGTGTGTCTGGTATGTGGGGGGTAATCCTTCCTTCCTTCTGCCCTTCTCCCACCTCTGGGCTCCACATGCCTGACATGATTGCTGCCACTTTCCAAAAGAGGTGACATTTTATTTTGTAACACCACTGCTTAGATTATAACAAATAACCAGTGTGGTCACACAACAACCCCATTCAAGATGCCCACCCCAAACCCTCCCTCCTGTCCCACACTGTCAAGTTGTTCAATTTCTAGCTCATACCAATTTCAAAATCTATTTGGCCATCTCTGGTGCTGGAATAAACCAAATCCTATCCAAGTATGAACTTCATTTTATGTTTTGTAAACTTGGTCATGTTTTCTTGTAACTAAATAATTCAGATGCATACTTATCCACTTAAGCACCGGCAAAGAAACTCACAATTTGTGCCTACTTGGATTATTCGTTGACTTATAACATTAAATCAAA
The DNA here is from genome assembly GCF_003009895.1 of Hyaena hyaena. Lineage (NCBI taxonomy): Eukaryota > Metazoa > Chordata > Mammalia > Carnivora > Hyaenidae > Hyaena > Hyaena hyaena. The sequence continues at coordinate 783,228 of NW_024081492.1, forward strand.
GCCTGATGGCCCTACTCATTGTTTCTAATAATTTCCATCATTTCAAAGTGATTGATCTCAACAGCACTGAGGCTTGTTTTTTGTTTGTTTATTTTTTACTTGCTTATTGATTGGATTCTTAAGGACCTCAACTTCTACTCCCTTATTTTGTATTCCTGGGTAACTCATTACTGAAAAATTGAATGATGCTATTTCAGAGAATGATTATAGTAATGAGGCAGGGATTTTATCTACAGAGATAAAGTATACTGTAAGCAAAAGTTAATTTTAGAGTTTGATAGTATTCAACAAAAAATAAAGAAGGTGTCTAACAGACTATTTGAGATGGAATAAAAAATAACCTATTGGGGGCGCCTGGGTGGCTTAGTCGGTTAAGCGTCCGACTTTCGCTTAGGTCATGATCTCGCGGTTCGTGGGTTCGAGCCCCGCGTCGGGCTCTGTGCTGACTGCCAGCTCAGAGCCTGGAGCCTGTTTCAGTCTGTGACTCCCTCTCTCTCTGACCCTCCCCTGCTCACGCTGTATCTCTCTCTCTCCTAGAAATAAATAAAATATTAAAAAAAAAAATAACCTATTGGCTCCTTTTTTCTTATAACAAATACCAACTTCACTAAGAATGATCCATTTCTTTTTATGTAACTACTTTATGCACTAGACTAGTTCCATTTTTCCCCAAGTAGATTTATTAGGCCTTGTTTTGAAAATGTGCCCTCTTCTGCCTTCTTTGGACTTTGAAAAAGCAGAAGTTACACTGACACGCTCAGCGTGGTATTTGCTGATGTGTGAGTGTATGTGTGTGGTTTTAATTTTTAGTTATTTTTTTCTCCCTCAACCTTTTCTTTTAATGTGAATCACATTATATTTTCCACTCCTGAGCACTGTGATTCATTGCCATCTATTTCCTCAGGAGCTTGCTACCCCACAGAGTCCTCTGGGAAATTGATTAGTCACCACCCAGCAAGGCACCTTGAGTGCCCGTGGTCAGCATCTACTCCAACAACTGTGTCATATGGAGGACGATGAAAGTCCCTGTAGCATCTTCCTTTGGGGAAGTAATAGGGCGTCAGTTTGGGTGTCTGTGGATTCATCTGTACAATGTTATATACAAGCAAGTTGGATATTATAAAAGACAGATGCCTCATTAGTTTCAGAAAATTTTCAGGCACACTTCTGTCTCAGAAAACAGACATTAAGAGTTGGTCACAGCCCCTTGCTCCATGAGACAAATATAATGTTTGTGGATGGGTTGAATCTTAATATATTAATACAGTTTTGAAAGAGTTGGAAACAATTCATTTATCTCAAATATATTCTTGGTCTAACCCACTTGGGTCTAACTTCAGAAAGTTTCAAGCCAAAGGATTTTTCTTCATAGGCCAGACTTACAAAGATATCTAAAGTCCTACCTTAATCATATCAATATTGTCTTTAGGTTTCAACTTGCATTTAGCATTGCTGATCAACAGCTTGTGACCACCTGTCTGCAGGATGCAGTTGTGATCTTATCGCCATCTGAATACTAACTGACCTTAGGGTGCTTAGCCTGCTAACTATGCAGTCAGAAGAACTCTTTAATTTTTTTTTTTAAGTCAGAGTAAAGCCTCTTCAGGTTTAAGGAACTAGACCAGTTGAAGAGAAGGGACACATGGTTAACCAGGTAGATAGGCTGAACAAGGTGTCAGAAAGTCCATTTCTGGACTGAGCCCTGGGTGGCATTGGGAAACTACTTTTGCCTCGCTAGGTCTTGAGCTTCTTATGAGTTGGTTAGCATGGAGAATTAGAGGTGGACATGCAACAGAAAATAGTGCTCCCATGCAAGGGTTAGGCATGGTTGACTTGTAGTCAGAACTGGGTCACACAAACAAAAATCCTGACCAAATATTAGATGAACACAGAGAAATATAACTCCTTAACCTTTGCTATAAAAAAAGTATTGCCAGTTCTATCTCACTGAGACAACAGAGTTCTTGTTTGGATATTCCACTCTTTTTTTTAAATTTTTAAAAATGTTTTATTTATTTCTGAGAGAGAGGGAGGGAGGGAGAGAGACAGCATGAGCAGGGGAGGGTCAGAGAGAGAGGGAGACACAGAATCTGAAACAGGCTCCAGGCTCTGAGCTGGCAGTCAGCACAGATCCCGACGCAGCACTCGAACCCATGAGCCATGAGATGATGACCTGAGCTGGAGTTGGACGCTTAACCGACTGAGCCACCCAGGTACCCCTGGATATTCCACTCTTGCCTGTCATGTTGATCATTTGGAAGCTCTGGGGGAATACAGAACATAGTAACCTTCCAACTTGGAATTAGAAGGTGAGTGTTGACCTGCTGTTGAGACAGTCAAGGAGAGCCATGTTTGACACCAGCTCTGACACTGGCCAGCTGTGAGACCTTGGGGAGGTTACTTAGCCTTTGAGCCTCTTTTTTCACTGACAGAATCAGTTTGGGGTCAACTCTACCTGAAGGCTTAGAGTGCCATGTTGGAAAGGGTTCCGAGGTACCCCATTGGGATATATCACCACAACTGATCATCATTGTCTGTAATGTCAGGAAGAGGAAGTCTTCTGTGTGCCATCCACACAGTGATCTCTCCACTTCTCCCTCATGCTAACAGCACTCTGAGATGTTGACTTACGACAAGTCCAGAGGGCCATATTGGTTGGTCCAGAGGGCCATATTTGTTACTAAAGTCATGGATAAACTAGCTAGCCTGAACATTGCTCAGAAACCTTTACAGACACAGAAACTCAAGCAGCCACAAGGGGAAGCCCAGGCCGTAGGTTGTTTCTCCTAATTGGATTCAGAGCATGGTTTCCTGTGTAAATCACAGTGCCGGGATATTGCTCCACCCTGGGAACTAGTGCCTGGTGGGGAAACTGGAATACTCCCTGCTGTTTTGGAATTGAAAGGCAAGGAAAATACACTACTTTTTCAAAAGGTGCCTTTGATGAACCTAGAGCTAGGAAGAAATTGAGTGGTCTCAGTGGTGATCCCCATGGATGAGCATTGTGCAGTTGGGGGTACTGGGGACCTGACGTGTCCCCTTCCACGAACAACTAAGCAATCCAAGGCAACTCTGATAAACTGGTTTTTATAAAGCCTTTTTGTTTGTTTCCATTCCTGCTGCAGTGTTGAGTTTTAATTATCTTGCCACTTCTGGCTCTGACGATGAGGAAGAATTTGCTTCCATGTGAATCAAATAATGTTTGTCCTCTCTAGCCTTTTATTTATTTCACATTTTAGACATTTCCTAGAACTTAATTTAGGGGACTAATTGGACATGGTGTGAGCTGGTCCCAGAACATTGCTGCAGGTGGTATGGACAGTGCTTGTCTAGAGGAATCTTCTGGCTTTATACCTTAGATTTCACCCATTTCACCCATTGGCCATGCTGCACTCACTACAGTGTCTCCACCGATTGACTGTGTGTCTGAGCTCCAATCTCGTATCTCTAACTCTCTCTTGGTCATCTCTGCTTTGGGGACCCATTTCTCAAACGCAGCTGGTTCAAAGGTGAGCTATTTTGTTTCTCCTACTACACCTGCTGTTTTTCTAGATGCTTTATTTTGGTGAATTGTACCACTTCTACCCAAGTTTCCTATAGCTGAAATCCGAATGTTGTCTTAGATATTTTTTCCTCTTCTTACCCCACCCCATACATGTATCAAATCTAGTACCCCTTAAATAGATCTCACATGTATATATCCTCCACCCTTCATATTAATCTCACATATGTACTAGCCGCCCCCCCCCACCTGATTGGTCCACCACATTGTCACTGTCCTATTCAGAAATATTCAGGGGTGCCTCAACATCACTCATAGGGTCAAACCTAAATTTGTTTGCATGGCCTACAAGATGACCTGTTCTGTCCAACCTCAATTCCCCTTCCCCAGGATACTCCTCTTCTCCAGGATACTCCCTCTCTAGCAATAGTGAGCAACACTGGATTTGTGGTTTCTCCAAAGCACATCACCCCTCACTTCTATATGGCATTTCTCATCCTTTTCTCTCTGCCTGCAACCCTTTCCACTGCCTACTTCTCCTTCCACACTCAGCTCAGAGGTTGCCTTCCTAGTAAAGTTCTTCTGGTCTCCCTTGGAAGAACTTACACTTCTTATCATATGTTTCTATTGCACGGGTCATGAATCTCAATTTTGGCAATGGTCTTGTGAGCGTCTTGGTGCAGGGCAGCCCAAGCCATTGACTGGCTTACATAGATGTAAAAGGGAGGCACCATGCCTCAAGTGGGATAGGTGTGGTTCAATTCATGTGACCACAGCTCCCCGTGGAGTCAGACTAGGGCTAGACTTTACCACCTGTGAACACAGACTTGCTTAATCCTCTGTCCTTCCCTACTCTGTTTTCCTCACTCCCTGACAAGACACTCCCAATGAGCTATGTGCATCTGAATCTCCATTTCAGGCTCTGCTTTTGAGGAATCTGATCTAGGACTAAACCTTCCTCAACAGCCCCTTCAAATGCTTGCGCTGCCTATGCCTCGCTCTCCCCAGCAAACAGGGGCTCTGTGCTTTCTAGGACATTCATCTCATTTGTAGGCAACTCTGATCATAGGTCTGTCTTAGTCTGAGCCCAGCAGGTTGAGCCTAGTTTTTAGAAGACAGCTCTCCTTCCCACTCTTCTCTTTACTCTGAGCTTTCCCAAGCCATTCAGCTAATCCTTTTGTGGCCAGGTTTCTGTTCTTCCCTCACTTCCTGGCTTCTCTTCTCACCATAGTCCAGCATGGCAGAGTACCAGTGTTGGTGGTCACCAAAACTGAGCCCTATGGACTGAACTGCCATATTCTCACTGAGAGCTGAGGACTCACAGCAGGGCCTCCCTCAGTGGAGAAACTGCTTTCAATGGCCCCACATAGGATAGGCATCAGTGATTCAGGCAATGTCAGTGTCCATCATGGCACTAACATTCAGCTTTGATCCAGAGTTTCTTCCACATGTGTTCTTGGTAGACCATAGCTTCCCCTGTTATGTGCTGCAGCAATGTGTTTTTACCCCTACTCACAAGATTTCACATTTACTTCTGCCAAATTTCATTTTGTGGACCTATTATCTCAGCCACTTGAATTGTATTTTGTATCCCAAACATGCCATCTGGTCCCATTTTTCCAAGGCATGTTACAAATGCTGCTAGAGGTAACCCAGAAGATTCTTAGATGGTACTCAGATGAGCATTTTCTACACTTTTATTTCATTTTTTCTTTTAATTCCTCTGAACTTAGTTTATACTGTAAAATATAATTAGCACATCAAATACATGGCTTCTTTTTATATAAATTTAAGTTAAAAATGAGTCAATTTAAAGCAAGTCTTTAAGCCCATGTGGTACATGGTAATGGAAACCATGAGAGCAGTACATGAATGACTGATGTTCAGGAAACACTGACATAGAAGATTTGACATTTCTCTATACTTTAACCCATTTGTCAGCTTCACCTTCACTCAACCCTTATCCTAGTTCAGCTTATTAATAAACATCCTGAATAGGAAAGGCCTGGAAAGAGGGGCCTGCTCCACTTTGGTTGCAATCCATCAAGTAGGGCTCAATATGTGTGGGCATTTATCTATCATACTGTCCTCCTCTTATGCACAATTTTCCATCTTACTCAAAAGGTGTCATTATTTGTAGGCTCCTTTTATGAAGTTCAGCCCCTTTTATGAAATTCAGCCCCATGGGTAACAGGTTCTTACTAATTTCCTAGTCTAATAGTTCTGCCAAAAACATAACAAGTGTGGCTAAGCTGACGCAGCTTGCCTTTGGAAACCCAAACTGACCCCTGGGGATGAGCACTTTTTGCCAAACCATTTTGCCAATAATCCCAACCATAGTCATGAGTAAGATGGCTCTCCAGCCCACAGCTGCATAGCTGGAAGAGTCCACTGCCTTCTCTGTTTTCTGAAGCCAGGGGTCAATATTATCCATCAGGGTTGACCCAGCTACTCTTCAAATTCCTATGAATGCATGAAGATGACCACAGATAATCTCACATGCATTTTATTTTTAGCTGCAGCCTGGCATGTGATCCCACCAGATTGGGAAATGGAAATGCCTATGAAATATCCAGATCCTTGAGTATTCGGACCTGCATATTAATACTGGCTTCCTCTCCCCAGTCTTACAATCTTACTTCTTTCTTTATTTGCTCATATTTACAGGTATTAAATACTCCAGTAGAAAAGGAATTGAGTACGTTTGCTCCTCTTTTATTCTGCTGCCAGTCAACCTTATCTTGTTCCAAAAATACCTTTTAAAAGTTCCTTTACAGTTTTATTTAGCTGTGTTTTATTTGAAAGGCATCACTTCCTGGGTTTTAAAGCTTCTAGACAGTATTCATATAGATCCACCTCAGTGGGTGAGACTCAGCCATGCCTCAGGGACCTGTACCCATATTTTGTCCTTTCTGGCTATGAGCTCACTGTGGAGCTGTCTGCAAACACATCAGTGTGGTGTGATTCTTCTCCCTCTAGCTGTATACTTGTGTTTGTGGTGTCAGAACCCCATTGCCCAGAATGTCCCACCCCACTTGATGAGAAGGAAGACATTTTTTTATAAACTCCAACTCACCTATAAACTTTTTTAAAACTCTCTGCTCGTAACTACAGAATTCTCAGCCAGACTAGGTATCTCATTCTGAGCTGATGCAAATGTAAGGATGATGTGAGAATTCTCCCTCTTAGTGCTCATCACTGCCTATTCTCTAACCAATTCCTCCTTTTGATTGGGAGTAAGATGAGAACAGTACCTCCTCTCACTGCTTGCTCAGTCTTTTGAACATTGAGTCTGGTCAGGGGTATGTCGTATGCAATTTCTACCACGATGATACTGTGAGAATGTGGGTGCACAGTTGAATTTCCCATCAGTTTGGTCTTCGATTTTTCTTCCTGATTTCTGTGACAGGAACGAGTCCCTCATTTCCTGTGTTTGCCAACCAAGGGTTGTGGTATTCCACCATTACAGAAGCACTTTTTTTTTTCCATTCATCTCTATTATTTCCCAGCATGAGAATTCATGCATGATTGCATCGATTTGCTCTTGACTTATAGGCACAGCTTACTGACTCTCCAAAACAAACAAACAAAATCCATTTCTTATGAACAAAACATAACAAAGTATGTCTTTCCTTTGTCATATTCTAATGAGTCCCACTCCTGAATCCTGTGAGGTTCTGTTGAGCTGGCCATTTCCTCTTTTCCCTCTACATCCAGTTTTGCTTCTCCCTGACTCTGCCCTCTATTGTACCTGGACTGATCCAGCTTTATTTTCTCAGCCCCTCCTTGTTAACTGGCTTCTGCCAGGTAGGTGGAATGAAGGAAAAAGCCAGGGAAATTTGACAACCTTGGTGTATTAGTGATTCAGATTTGTGCTTCAGTAAAAATTACAGGTTACCTGGGGTCATCACTGGAGAATACTTACATCTGAAAGTGGTAGGCCCATGAATGGTAAGGACTACTGAAATGACCAATTGTTGGATGAGAAGAAGCATTAGTGAGAGGTTCATGGAGGTTACGATTAATCTGGGTCTTAAAGAGTGCCTGGATGTTTTGGGGGCAGTCACAACAGACATGCTCAGAAGAGGAAAAAGTAGATGAATGGTTATGGAGAAAATGGGGATTAATCAGGTAGGACTGTAGAATAGAAGACATCAGTCATGAGAGATGAAACAAGAAAATATGTTGGATTCAGTATATGCAGGACCCTCTGGAATAACTTTGCTAAGGAGATTGTACTTTCTTCTATAGTTGAGTTCACTGTATCCGTAGAGTTCTAGAATTGGGAGGGACAAGAAGACCAGGCTATGTTAGCACAACTTCATTTATAGTCTACTTTGCCTACTGGACTTCTACAGAATATTGTATTGGATGAAAGTGTGCTCTGACTTAGAAAGTTCCAATTAGCGCTGTTGTGGTGATAGGAATATATTGTTCAAGGTATTTTGATACATACAGCTGAATCACCTCTAGCTGGCTTATGTAGGAAGAGATATTGAGGAACAGAGTTCTCAGAACCATAAAACGGTTCGAGAAGTGGGCACTGGGCAGAGCTTCCCAAGTGACTTGCAGAGTGACACAACAGAGTCATCCTGCCAAGTATTAGTCAGCTGGTGAATCAGGAGATTCCCTCCCCAGCTGTCTCAGAGCCACACTAGCTCTGCCATAGCCACTGGCCCCGCCTCTGTCCCTGCCTCACTCAGTTCCCAGCAAAGCTTCGCATGAGCCTTTCTGCATGGTGGAACCTAGTCATGTGACTGCGTCTCAGCCGCAAGGAGGCCAGGAAATGAAGATTTTGCTTTATCTTCACATTCTACGTTATAAAAAGAGGGAGTTACCTGTAAGACATTATCAAAGTGTGGGGAGTATGGCCAAAAGTTTTGGGGCATACCCAAACGACAGGTATCCACTTTAGGAAGGCACTAATTTTTTTTTTTTTAAGGGAGAGTGTACAAGATGGTATCTATTCAGGCTCAGCCCAACTCGGGACAACTCTGACAGGTATTCTAGCTCCCTATGGGACTGGCTGAATTTATCTCTCAACTCCACTAATCCGCCTGCCTTTCCTGCTTCCTCCACTTCTGTTCCGCAAGCGTTAGTCTCATGAGTGCTCCTTAATAAACCTGCACACTCTGTCTCCAAGTCTGCTTCCTGGGGACTCTAACTTACAATAATTAGCATCTGCGAGAAGCACATAAAGTGCCATGTGCCAAGGAAACGCGCCACCCACCAAAGACATTCAGTTCCCCCAAGAAATATGCAGCTGCGAACCACTCTCAACCAGGTGATGTCCTGGTGCTCAGAACTGGTTACATTCATTCAAAAACTCAGTGTAAATTTTATATTAAAAGAAAAAAAAAACCCTGGACAATTTTTGAGCACTAGTTAATGATACACATGTTAAAATATTTAGGGACAAGAATAGGTGTCTGTAGTTTTATTGAAATGCACCCAAATCAGATGGATTGATGGCTGAGTTGAGAGGTAGATAGATGGATAAATATGTGATATAACAGCTACTGTAAAATGTTAATGGTAAAATCTAGGTGGTGTGGATGTGGGTGTTCACTGAAAAAATCTATTTTGTTCTATTTAAATTTTTTATTATTGGAAAAACAAATTGATATGGTTTTCCTAGGAAGGGTAGACCAGGAACCTTTTATGAATTTATTTCCAGGATAAGGTTAAGCCTATCTACCACTAAAGATCCTATCAGTGTAATTTCCCTGATAACTGAATCCATCATTTATTCAACAGACATTTATTGAACATGTACTATGAGCATGTATATACAGTAGATGTTCCAGGAAGGATAGAGGAATATAAAAGGTTTATTCTGCAGTTTTGTAAAAGTAGATAAAACAAATATATACAAAATGTTAAGTAATAATAGTTTATATCACATCACTCTTAACATAGACTTTTAAAATGTACTTATTGGTTCTACTATAACATTTCCAGTAATTAGTAACGGTAATAATAGCAGCCACTTACATTGTGCTCACTTTGTGCCTGGCCATGTTCCAGGGGCTTCACATGTTTTGATACATTTCATCCTTACGCTTGTGTGGCTGACTTCCAACTAAAGGGGGCATGATTGACCAAGGAGCCAACTGCTGTACTTCGTAATACATCCCTAAATTTCCTAGCTAGGACTGCGCCCGTAAGGATATTAAGGCAGGCCCATTCCTAAGAGACACAGAACTGCTGTGACAGCCATCGCTGCCTCCATGAGTCTCTGGCCGCCTCTATAGACTGCATGGTGGTCAAAGATGCTCCTCCACCCTTCCCCATGGCTCTCCCAGCCTCCTCCAACTTCCTTTCCCATCTCCTCCTCAGGCATATCCCCTAATAAAATTTTCACACATTTGATCCTATCTTGGTGTCTAAATCTCAGAGGCCCCAGACTAACACAATACTGTCCTATGAGCAGTACTATTATCATCTCCATTTTGCAGGTACAGAAACTGAGGCACAAGGAAGTAACTTGCACAGGGTCACACAGCTGAGGTGGAATTCTGACCTGTGTCTCGGATAATTTATTTCTAAGAAGATGATACTCTAGGGCAGGTCTTGAATGTTCTGAGTTGGACAGGTAGCATCTAGGGTTTATACTTAATAATAACTAGATATTATTATCTCCACCCACGTCACATACCTGCTAAAAGTATGGGTCCTCCCCACTGTGACTGCTTCAGGTTTTGCTCTCCACCTGAGATGCAAACAATAGTTATTTGTTTTAGAGGAATATGAAGATATTGGGCATCATCATGGTCACCCCACTATTATTACTACCATTCATTGCTTGTCATATGCAGATATTTTTCTTAAAGCTTTATTTGTCCCCATTTTACAGATGTGGAAACTGAGCCTCAGAGAGGTTAAGGAATACTGAACATAAACCCTATGTATGCACACATATACACACAAATACACATGCACACACGGAAAATTACAGAGCTGGAATTTTAACCAGCTGGGGTTTCTAACAGAGTCCAAAGCCTTTACATGTAATAGCAGCAAAAAAGGAAATACTTGAGAATGAGTTTAACTCAAAAACCATGAAGAACTATTCAAAGAAAATGAAAATGCCTCAGGGGAAAATAAAGGCCCTGAGATAATTTTAGCATTATCTCTTTCCTAACCTTGGTTAGTTTCATAAGTGAGAGACAGCTTTTCATTGTCAGTTCAATTTGCATTTTTATTAGTAGGAAATTTCAACAGTTTCAAATTCACCACATATCTTTTCTATCCTGTGTGAATGAGTGTGTGTGTGTGTGTGTGTGTGTGTGTGTGTGTGTGTGTTCCTGTTCATAACTTCTGCAGATTTCACTGTTGGGATTTTAGTATTTTTTTATTGATTTATCTGAATTATAAGTTAATTGTATTATCTTTTGTCAGACTCCTAGCAAATGTTAAACCATCCTTTTACTTTGCTTTTAATTGTGTTTATATGTGTGTTGATATACAAATACTTAATTTTTCAAAGTAATTAACTTTATCAATCTTTTCCTTTTGATTCTTTTTTTTATTCCTGGAAGGGAGTGTATGCTGACAATGTTCTTCCCTATTTAGAGATGAGAGAGATACATGCCTGTACTATCTTGTTTAATTATTTATATATTTAATTCTGTAATATCTGAAATGTATTTCGAGTTGAATGAGGAGAAGAAAAAGAAAGACCTTATTCAGCAGATTGAAACAGTAATTACAAAAAATCAAGTTTTGGTTTGATTTTGTTTTGCCACAAAACCTTCAGAGATTTTAGCTTGAAAATAAAATCACACAACAAGGTGCCTGGGTGGCTCAGTCGATTAAGCATCCATCTTTGGCTCAGGTCGTGATCTCATGGTTCCTAATTTCAAGCCCCACAGTCAGGCTCTGTACTGACTGAGCCTGCTTCAGATTCTGTGTCTCCTTCTCTCTGTGCCCCTTCCCTACTTATGTTCCTTCTCTCTCTCTCTCTCTCTCAAAAATAAGCATTAAAAAAAGAAGAAGAAAAGTAAATCACACCTTCTCTCATTGGGAGGCCATTTTGTTTTTCTTTTATTTATTTAAAAAATTATTTTAACGTTTTTTATTCATTTTTGAGAGTCAGAGAGAGACAGCGCAAGCAGGGGAGGGTCAGAGAGAGAGATACAGAATCCAAAGACAGCCTCCAGGCCCTGAGCTAGCTGTCAGAACTGAGCCCAACAAGGGGCTCGAACCCACGAACTGTGAAGATCATGACCTGTGCCGAAGTCAGCCGCTTAACCGACTGAGCCACCCAGGTGCCCCATGTTTTCCTTTTAGCATGAAGTAACTTTTGCTAGCTACCTTCTAACTTATTTTTAAAATAACAGATTCTTCATTGTCAGTCTTAGTCTTACTACATGGAGCTGCATTTGCTCTATCTTTTGAAGAATAGAGGGATTCCCTGGGGAAATAGATGCTATGATTACTTAATGAATTTACTCAGTCAAGGTTAAATCGTTTCCTCAGTCAAGTCCAGTGACTTTAGTAAAGGCCATAACTTTTTTACTTCCAAAAAATTGATATATGATATACATGGGATAAAATTCTCCCTTTGAAAGCATGCAATTTAGTGGTTTTCAGTATATACACAAAGTTTTGCAACCATTACCACTGTTTAATCACAGAACACTTCCATCACCCAAGAAAGAAACCCCATACCATTAGCAGTCACTTCCCATTCCTCTTTAATCTATTATTTTTTCCTGTGGATTCACCTATTCTGGACATTTTATATAAATGGAATCATATAATATGTGACTTTTGGTACCTGTCTTCTTTTGCTTAGCATAGTATTTTTGGGGGGTTCATCTATGTTGTAACATATATTAGTACTTCTTTCTTATAGCTAAATAATATTTCATTGTATAGATATACAGTAGTTTCCTCTTATCTATGGGTGATACATTCCAAGACCCCCAGTGGATGCCTAAAACTGTGGATAGTTTTGAACTTTGTACGTACTATGTTTTCTCTATACATACATACCTATGATAAAGTTTAATTTATAAATTAGCCACAATAAGAAATTAATGACAATAATTAACATTGAAATTGAACAATTCTAGAAACATACTGTAATAAAAGTTATGTGAATGTGGTCTCTCTCTTAAAATATGGTACTGTACTCCCTCTTCTTGTGATGATATATGATGATAATATGCCTTTGTGATGAGCTGGATGAAGTGAATGATGTAGGCATTGTGTCACGGCATTAGGCTGCTATTGACCTGATGGCAAGTCACAAGGAGGATCATCTGCCTCTAAACCATGGTAGACTTAAGGTAATTGAAACCACAGAAAATTAACCAAGGATGAGGTGGGGTGGCTACTGTACCCCATTTTATTTATCCACTCATCAACTGATGAGCATTCAGATTATTTCCTCTTTTTGACTATTATGAATAATATTGGTATCAGCATTCATGTGCCAGCCTCTATGTGGGTATGTGTTTTCATTTCTCTTGGGTGGAACTGATGGATCAATAGGGGAACTTTATGTTTAATTTTTTGAGGAATTACCAAAATGGTTAGCATTTTATGATCCTACCAGAAATGTGTAAGGGTCCAGTTTCTCCAGATCCTCAGCACGCTTTTCATCCTTCATTTTTATTGTGGCCATCCTGGAGGATGTGAAGTGGCATCTCATTGTGGTATGGATTCGCATTTCCCTAATGACTAATGATACCAAACATCTTTTCATGTACTTATTAACTATTTGTATATCTTTTTTGGAGAAAGGTCTAGTCACATCCTTTCCCCATTTTTAAATTGGTTGATTTGTCCTTTTATTGTTAAGTTGTGCAAACTTTTAAGCAAATTCTGGATACAATCTGTTATCAGACATGTGATTTGTATTGTAGCTTTGTAGTAATTTTTGAAACCAGGAAGTTTCAAATTCAAAGTTGAGCCCTCCAATTTTGTTCTTTTTCAAGATTATTTTGGCTATTCTGCGTCCCTTGCATTTTGGCAATTTCTGCAAAAAGCATTTTGAAAGAGATTATGTCGAGGTACCTGGGAGGCTCAGTCGGTTGAGCATCCAGCTTCAGCTCAGGTCGTGATATTATGGTTTGTGAGTTTGAGCCCCGTGTTGGGCTCTGTGCTGACAGCTCAGAGCCTGGACTCTGCTTTGGATTCTGTGTCTCATTCTCTCTCTGCCCCTCTGCCACTTGTGCTCTGTCTTTCTCTGTCTCTCAAAAATAAATAAATTAAAAAAAAAAAAAAAGGAAAGGGATTGTGTTGAATATATAGATCAATTTAGAGAGTATGGGCTATCTCATCATCTTACACCATGAATGTGGACTATCTTTCCTTTCGTTTCCATCTTCCTGAATTTCCTTCAAGGATATTTTGTAGTTTTCACCATGAGTCTTACACTTCTTTTGCCCAGTTTATTCCTAAGTAGTTTATTCTCTTTGATGCTATTCTAAGTGGATTTGTTTTCTTCATTTCATTTTAATTGCTAATGTATAAAAATAAAATAAATTTCTGTGTATATATCCTCTATCATGCAACCTTGCTAAACTTCTTTATTGGTTCTGATTTGTTTTGTAGATTCATTAGCATTTTTTTGTATAAAAGATGTTGTCATCTGGGAATAGAGATAGTTTTACTTCTTTCTAGTCTGCATGCTTTTTATTTCTTTTTATTACCCGATTGTCCTTGCTAGAACCTCTTCTACAATGTTGGGTAGAAGTTGCTAGAACAGACATCCTTGTCTTGTTTTTGGTCTTAAGAGGAAAACTTTTAGTCTTTCACTATAGTGTGTGATGTTAGCTGTGGATTTTTTATGGGGGCTCTTTATGAGGTTGAGGAAATCCCCTTTTATTACCAGTTTGTTGAATATTTTTATCATGGATTAAATTTTGTCAGTTGCTTTTTCTACATCTATTGAGATGATCTTGTATTTTTGTCATTTATTTCATTTATATAGTACACTGATTGTTTTTCAGCTTTATTGAGCTATAATTGACAAGTAAAACAGTAAGATATTTAAAGCATACATAACAATGATTGGATATATGTATACAATCTGAAAAGACTCCTCCCATTTAATTAATACATCCATCACCTTACATATTTATCTTTTTTTCTTTCTTTTTTTTTTTAAATTTTTTATAGTTTATTTATTTTTGTGACAGAGAGAGATAGAACATGAGCAGGAGAGGGGAAGAGAGAGAGGGAGAGACACAGAATCTGAAACAGGCTCCAGGCTCCAAGCTGCCAGCCCAGAACCTGATGCAGGGCTCGAACCCACAAACCACAAGATCATGACCTGAGCTTAAGTCAGACGCTTAACTGACTGAGCCACCCAGGCACCCCGATATGTTGAAGTTCTAACTCCCCCTGCAGGTACCTATGAATGTGACCTTATTTAGAAATACGGTGTTTGCAGATATAATTAAGAGAAGTTCATCGGTTTGTGTTAATTGGTAACTCTTTTTTTCTTTCTTGAGGTGAGAACCTCAAGTTAGTCAACCTTAAGTTCTGTCTCTTAGCAAATTTCAGCTATCAACACAGTGTTTTCAACTATAGTCATCATGTTATATGATATAAGATGCTCAGATCTTACCAGATCTGGTAGTTTATACTCTCTTACCAACTTTTCCCTAATTTCTCCAATCCCCAGCCCCTGGCAACCACTTTTGTACTCTCTGTTTCTATGAATTTGACTTTTTTTTTTAAAAAAAGAAATCACATATAAGTGATATCATGTAGTATTTGTCTTTTTCTCATTCATTTCACTTAGTGTAATGACCTCAAGGTCCATCTATGCTGTTGCAAGTGATGGAATTTCCTGTTTTACTCAGTCATGGAGTATTTATTTCATAAATATACCAAATCTTTATCCATTCATCTACAGATGGAACTTAGGTTGTTTCTATGCCTTGGCTATTGTGAATAATTCTGCAGTGAGTACAGATATCTCTTTAATATCCTGTTTTCATTTCCTTTGGATATATACCCCAAAGTTGGATTGCTGGATAATATGGTAGTTCTATTTTTTACTTTTCTGACTAACATCCATAGTGTTTTCCATAGTGACTGCATCAATTTACATTCCCATCAACAATGCACAAGGGTTCCCTTTTCTCCCTCATCATTGTCAACACTTGTATATTGTTTGATTTTTGTACATTGAACTAACCTTGCATTCTGGAGATGAATCCCCCTTGGTCATGGTATTTAAACCTTTTCATATGTTGCTGGATTTAAATATAAAATTTTAAATATAAAATGGTTATATATTTGCTGTTACTTTGTTTAGGATTTTTACAGGTATATTCATAAAGGATATTGATCTATAGTTTTCTTGTGATAACTTTATCTGGTATTAATATCACATAATGCAGCCTCATAGAATGAGTTAGCCTCTTTTTTGGAAGAGTTTGTGAAGGATTGGTGTTAATTTCTCTCTAAAAAGTTGGTAGAATTCATTAGTGAAGTTATTAAGTCCTAGGCTTATTGTGGGTAGTTTGGGGTTTGTTTGTTTGTTTGTTTTTCTAATTCAGTGTCTTTATTTGTTATAGGTCTATTCAGATTTTCTATTTCTTCCTGAATCAGTTTCAGTAGTTTTGTCTTCCTGGGAGTTTGCCCTTCCATCTACATTATTTAATTTGTTGGTATATATTCATAGTATTCTCTTATAATTCTTTTTATTTCTGTAAAGTGAATGGTAATGTCTCTTCTTTCACTCCTGATGTTAGTAATTTGAGATTTCTTTCTTTTTTCTAGTTCATTCTAACTAAAGATTTGTCAGTTTTATTTATCTTCTTAAAGAAACAACTTTTATTTTTGTTGACTGTTCTCAATTTTTCTGTTCTCTAATTCATTTATTTCCATTCTAATCTTTATTTCTTTCCTTCCACTTGTTTTGGGTTTAGATTGATATTTAAAAAAATTCTTAGGGTGCTTGTGTGGCCCATTTGATTAGGCATCCAACTCTTGATTTCAACTCAGGTCATGATCTCATGGTTTGTGAGTTCAAGCCCCGCGTCAGGCTCTGTGGTGACAGCTTGGAGCCTGGAGCCTGCTTCAGATTCTGTGTTCCCCTCTCTGTCTGCTGCTCCCATGCTCATGCTCTGTCTCTCTCTGTCTCTCAATAATAAATGTTAAAAATAAAATTAAAAAAAAAAGTCACATAGTCTGCTGTAGGCAAGGTGGAAAACCAGAAAAACTGTTGGTGCCATTTAGTCTCAGTCTGAAGGCCTGAATACCAGGTGAGCCAATGATGTAAATCAAGTCCAAAGACCCTAGAACTTGGGGGCAAGGAATAGGGGTACCAGTTTAAATCCCAGTCTGAGTCTGGAGGCCCAAGAATCAGGAGTGCCAGTGTCTAAACTCAGGAGAAGATGAATGTTTTGACTTAAACTGGAAGAGCATATTTGTTCTTCCTCCATTGTTGTTCTATTCAGGCCCTCAGTGGATTGGATGATGCCCACCCACACTGGGAAGGTGATCTTCTTTACTCAATCTTCTGGTTCCAATGCTAATCTCTTCTGGAGATATCCACATGGACACATCCATAAATAATACTTTGCCAGCTATCTGAGCACTTCTTTGCCCAGTCAAGTTACATACAAAATTAATCATTATAGAGAACATATATAGTTGATCTTTAAATGAAATGAGGGTAGGAGGCTGACCCCTCACCTAGTGAAAAATCTGCTTGTAACTTTTAACTCTCCAAAAACTTAACTGCTAATAGACTACTGTTGACCTTAATGATAACATAAATAATCAATTAACACATATTTTGTGTATGTATTAGATACTGCATTCTTACAATAAAGTAAGCTAAAGAAAAGAAAATGCTATTAAGAAAATCATAAGGAAGGGAAAATATGTTTACAGTCCAATCCTGTGGTGTTCAAGGGTCAACTGTACTCGGATTTATGAATTTTTTCTACCACTCTATTTTATTGGAGTGTTTAGTTCATTTACATTTAATGTAATTACTGGTAAGGCTGGATTTACATCTGCCATTTTGCTGTTTGTTTTCTACATGTCTTATGCCTTTCTGTTTCTCTCTTCCTCCATTACTGCCTTTGTTTGTGTTACATCAATATTTTCTTGTGTACCAGTTTAACTCCCTTCTTGTTTCTCTTCTTTAGTTATATTCTTAGTGTTTGTCCTGAGAATTACAATGAAAATATTAATTTATAATAGTCTAGTTTGGATTAATGCCAACTTAATTTTAGTAATATATAAAAACTGCCTCTATATAGCTCTGTCTTCTCTGTGCTAATATTGTCAGACATATTACATCTTTATATGCTATAAGCCCATCAACACAGTTTTACAAGTAGTGTTTTATGCAATTGTCTTTTAAATCAGATAGGAGAAAAAACTATTTCAAACAAAATACATTTATTTGTATGGCCCTTTATATTTTTGTATGTAGTTACCTCTACTGCTGCTCTTTATTTCTTCATGTGGATTCAGGTGACCATCTAGTGTCCTTTCATTTTAGCCAAAAGGACTCCCCTTAGTATTTTTTGTAGGACAGTTTTGGTAGCAATGAATTCTCTCAATTTTTATTTATCTGGAAATATTTTGACTTCTCCTTAATTCTTTTTTTTAAAAATATTTTTATTTATTTCTAGAAGAGAGAGAGAGAGAGACAGCTTGAGCAGGGGAGGGTCAGAGAGAGAGGGAGATACAGACTCCGAAACAGGCTCCAGGCTCTGAGCCGGCAGTCAGCACAGAGCCCGAAGCGGGGCCCGAACCCACGAACTGTGAGATCATGACCTAAGCGAAAGTCGGACGCTTAACCGACTAAGCTACCCAGGCGCCCCTCCTTAATTCTTGAAGGACAGTGTTACTGGATATGGAATTCTTGGATGACATCATTTTTCTTTTGGAACTTTAACTGTGTTAACTGCCTTCTGACCTGCAGGCATCTGATGAGATCATATATTCAAGTCAACAGACAGGATAGGTTCATTTCTTCACCTTTCACAGAAAAAAGGCATATTCCTTAGTAGCTACAAGAGTCTGGGACTGCTCGCAAACTTTAGATGCCTGGAGGAGCCCTGAGTCCGGGAAGAGTGTGTAAATCAACTGGGGGAAAAATACAACTAGAGAGACAGAGACAGAGACAAAAAGACAGAGACAGATACAGAGATGGACAGAAAGAGAGAATTATATATTAAGGATCCTGCAAAGAGGGATAAATTAATAGAAAGGATAATGTCTACTTCTTTAAGTATATTTAAGAAAGAAAAAAAAGAAGAGAGAGAAAGAAAGAGAAGGAAAGAAAGAAGGAGAAGGAAAGGAAAAGTTGGGCACCAAAGAGTCCATATCGTAGGGTTGCATTTATATGAAGTTCAAAACAGGTAAAACTAAATATAATGATAAAAGTCAGGATAGTGGTTCTCTTTGGTGGTGTAACTGGGAAAAGACAAGATAGAGGCTTCTGAGAGGCAGGCAGTTTTTAAATCTTGGTGTGCAGGTGTAGACATGTATACAAATTTATAGAACTGTCCACTTAAGACCTGTGCATATGTGTCACACCAACTCCCCAAATTGAGAGGAAAAATAATTCTGGAAAGATATATTCCAAACTATAAATAGTGAGGGGGCAGGAAAAGTAGAATTATGGATGGAAACAGGATGGGGAATGTTACTATGTCTATCTGTTTGGAAAAAAATTTCCTGCAATGATTGTGTATTAGATAAAAGGGGTTTCTGTTTTTAAAAAAATATTAAATGAATAAATAAGTACTGGGGGAGGGAATATATTTAACGGGAAATTTGGTGCTGGCAGAATATGAAGATGGAGTGGGGGTCTTTGGGGCAGTGGATGTTGTGAAGAGCAGGGGAATTTCACAGCGCTTTGGGGAGGATTGTGGTTGTAACCACCCCATTCCTCATTGGGCATCATCCTGGAGCCTGGAGCTGGCTATTTCCCTTCAGGTCTCTTCCCCTTATAACTAGGGGAAATCACACTCCCAAACATGGAAAAATGTAGAGCGATGGCCTTGATAAGTCCATTGCAGACAGGTTTGACACTGTTTGTGGCCTGGGGGATTGAATAGCCCAGCATGTCTTGGCACACCCACATTCCAGCATCCGTTTTTCCAATGTGGGCTATGGCTCTGGGCTCAGGGCTGATGCTGGGGGTGTCACCCCACCCACTCCATAAACTGGGTCCCTGGGGATCTCACCCAAACCTTCTCCTCTTGTCCTGTAACTCCACTCAGTGACCTGACAACAAAAGCTGGTCAGCTTGGTGGGCCTGTGAGGCCTCCACCATCATTTTTGATGTAGACATGAGTGGACCAACCTGTTTATTAAGAGCAGGATTCAAGTAGGAACTGTTGGATGAGATTGTTTTCCCAGTGGGATGGACCCAATTCTGATCAAGTGTACATGCCTGTACTCATGACATACCTGACATTTGCTCTTTTGCCCTTGTCTGCTTTAACCTATGCCTCACCACTACGTGATTTTCAAGGGAGGAAGATAACAGGTGAGGAAAGCTGCTGTCCACAGAGTCCCTTTGGTTGGTGTATAACTGGCCTAATACTTGTGAAGGAAATACAATGAAGGCAAAGATGGGGATGGGCCTCCTTTCCTATGACATTGACAATAACTGGCCTTTATACATGCTTTTGAGCTTGCCTACTGCCTTCATGATCCCTTTTACTGTCCCAACCCTGCTTTGTTTAAGTGTTACCTATGAAGAAATGGAAACTCAGGGAGGTTCAGTCACCTGCCCAAAGTCACAAAACCAGTTCAGCAGAGGAGTGGGACATGTCTCCTGGCTCTTGGCCTAATGCTGTCCTTCTGGTTGACCTGCTCAGAGTCTACTGTGCCATAAGCAATTGTTTGAAGAGGCCCTGTTCTGTCTCTTCCTTCCAGTCAGCTCCTGCAGGATCTAGTTTAGCCCTCATCCCTGGCTTCTCTCCTAGGCCTTTCATCCCGTGCTTCAGACACCCATCCCTCCCATCCCCTTTGTCACTCATCTTCTGAATGAATCATGTGTTATTACAATGAATGTGTAATATTTCTATAATCAAGGGAGGGAAAAAATACTGCAAGCTAACATTTCGAGACTATCAATTTCAAGACCTTAAGTTTCATAAACAAAGAAACTGAAACTCAGAGACCATGCCTGGTCCAAAGTCACACAATATGTTACCAGTAGAACTGACCAAATCCAGATCTCATGGCTTTCATCCCCATGGCTCTTCCTCTGGTGCAGTCCCTGGTAAGGGAGTGATCAGGCTTGGCAGGGCTTACCTGAGCAAGAGTTTGGAGTTGGTTTTTTCTCCATCCCTCATAAGGTGTCTGGGTTTCCCCTATGTGACAGGGAGCAGGCAGTGTCTGGGGAAATACAAAATGAAACAAAGAAGCACTCCTGATTTGTTAGGTTTTTAATATACAAAGACATCATCATTCCGTTTCCATAGGGAGCCCTTACCTACAGTCTCTGGGAATGTTTTCTGGGTTGATGCAGCCCATTCATAGGTTCCTTTCAAGGCTAAGTTGCCATGCCCCATAATCCAACCCAAAAAATCTTATGAAATTTAAGGAGATGTTTTTACATATCTGGTCACACCCTGAATTGCTGGGAGTGCATCTCCATCCAGGATGGCTAGTGAGTGGTCAAGCCTCATATCTATACAGTGGCATTCCCTGGCCCCAACAGAACCCCTTCCATTCAGGTTTCTTAAGGTCCCCTCAGGGTACTTCACTGTGCTTGGGATCTTCCAAAGCAATCCATCTGCAGATGCCTTTTTTTTCTAGGAACTTACAGATTTAAAATCTTAAAATGTGGCTCAGGTACTTTTATTGTTGTTGAGAGTTGACACGTAAGTCAGAATCAAGAGAGTTCCCATCACCTTCAACACGGACTTTTGTAACACTTTCTTCTCCTTTGGCTCCACCCATTCCCTAAGAGTTCTATTCTTTGGGGTATTTGGTCATGTGGGCCATATTCAAGCTTTCATGCATACCAAGCAAGGACTTTTTCCAAAAGAACCTTATTAGGTTTTTTGGCATTGTTGCCTCGAACATGAGTTGGCTTTTGTTCTTTCAATTCTGTTGAAATGAATTGACTCTGTCCCTTCACCTGGATCTGAGGGCACTCATGTTGTCCCATAGGCTTTGCTCAGGTATGGAAATGAAATGTTTATTTGAATCATAAAGGTGGAATTTCTTTTTCTCTACTAGTAAGTATTTATATTTATTTTGGAAGCTGATCGAGTTATCCTCATGGTGAAGGGGCTTATTGTGTGATGAAGATGACCTATTGAAAGATCAGAACATTTGGGAGCCTCCCACACTGGAAAATCTGGGGGATACCCTGCACCTCACATGGAACTCACATGGAAAGCAGGGGTCTCAGAATGATGGGAACACATGGAGCTCAGCTGGTGTGTGTCAGGAGCTCCTCTGTCCCTCCACCGAGGGAGGGTCCTGTCAGAAGTGTTTGTCGATTCGCTAACAAGGCCCCTGTGACGTAAGTGCTGGCAAGAGATAAGGGAACCGGGAGAAGCAGGATCCAATGGCACAGTGTTTGAGAAAGCTTTCTGGAGGGAGGCAAGGCTGGATAAGTCTCTTGACTGAGTGAGGTTCAGAAAAGCAGAAAGCAGTTGGGGAGAATGGCACAAAGCATAGTCCAAGGGTTTGGAGGCTCCTGGCAGAGGTGCATAGAGCATTTTTGTGAGGAGAGTGAGCAGTCTGTATCATTCTGAAAGGCATTCCAGGGTACCCTAGGGTAATTTTAATGATTGGTTCAGAAACTCTGCAACCTGGAAAAAGACTGAATGTGTCACTTGGCCAGTTGTGTTCACATCAGTCAGGGCTGCCATGTGAATAGACTGAGGGGTTGTCCCAGAGAGTACCTCACACTCATCCCCTTCAGCCAAGGCAGCTTGCCCATATCTGGTGAACTTCCACCTTGAGTTTCACTTGAAAAAAAGAGAGGAGCTGCAAATGAAAAGGGTGGAATTCACCAAGCCAGCCTACTTATCATACCTTAAATATAGGGAAACTGAGGCTCAGAGGAGGGAAGCAACTCCTTTCTAGATTATACAGTGAAACAAACACAGCTTCTTGGTTAACAGAGCTCCTATACTGTCCAGCTAGTCAAAGACAGCTTTTCTTACATCTGATCCAGGAATCTCATACTACCACATCCCACCAGCATGTTAAAATATGAAATGGCAGGAAACATTAAAGAAGAGAATCACTTTCTTTGAGTATCTTTTGAGAAGAGCTAGTCTTGTTAGAAGTAGAAAGTTATTCTGACAAAATCATTTTCAGTCTTCAAAATGTTTTCAAACACTAGGTGTTGATTTTATAAAGAATACATTTTTTAGTGGCATAAAACATTGCAATGGAGTGGCATGGCTCATTTATAACTTTCTGTACAACATGGTTCAGGTAAATTTACAAGATTCAGGGTACAGATAGCTTAAATGGGTATGCTGAAACAATAAACTTAGTTTCCAGATTGTCAATCAGAGTTAAATCCTCAAGTATGTCAGACTCCAATGCCACAATAATTTAAGAGAGAATAACTCCAGAAATGATGTTGATGGAGTATTTTTCCAGTTTGGCTGGTAAGACTGGAAACAGTTTGCAATTGCAGTCCTGCGCTCTTGGGAGCTACCCATTAAACACTTCATCGTCTCAGATATTTAAAGGATAAAAAACATCGCTTGCCTCTGAATCTGGGGTCAACTATTATACCAAGATACATGCTAAAGGATCAAAGCCTCTTGCGATTGAACTGAAACCATTGGAACACAATCTGAAATGTAATCGTTTTTACTTCTGCTAAATTCTTTTCCTATTGCCAATGATGTGTAACTATGACATTCAACATTAGCATGTCACAATTCTGCAGTTATCTTGGTGGCTTAAAGTTATGTCTACTGCAGGTGGCACAAGCTCAAAACCCAGGTAGGCATGTAAACAGGTACACAACTGATGTCTGACAACTGGGAATGGTAGAGACTGGCCACCTGGGGAACTCTGTCGCCTTCTATTGGGGAGGGGATGTCTGCTGTTCCATCCAGCTGACTGTTTGTCACATGGGGGTGTAGGACCTGTGTTCCCAGCCCTTGTAATTTTTCAAAAGATACCAGAATTTCAGATTTGTTAAGTGTCATGTCTTCATTTCTCAACATTGGCAAATGATTCCATTTTTCTTTCGTTTCTTTGTTTTTGTATCACTGGGCAGACCAGGATTAGTATTTGGCCCTGCAGCCAACCTTCTTGCTTGCTAACTAGAATAATGACATTGCTGAGTTGCCCAAGATATTCTTAAGGGATGCTAGCCAATTCCTCTTTTTTTTTCTTTCCTCCTTCATCTAAAGCGTTGTTTGCCATTTGTTTTTGCTTGTTTGTTAGTGTCACTTTTCCCCCTCACAAAACCCAAAGGGAACTGCCAACTTATTCTGCTCTTTCTCGTGAAGCTGTGAGTTTAGGTAGTTAGGCGCTCTTTGTCCTAGGGATAAGTTACAAGCAATAGTTGCATGATTTCTGAATGTGATTTTTCATCTCATATTCTAAAGAATCAGGGAAGCTGATGCAGAAAAAATGCCCTTGCATTTGAAGGGGAGGAGCCCATGCTAGCATCAGGATCAGCAAAGGGATGGGAGTGTTGGAGCTCTAGCTCCGGAGAGCCTGCGGGTGTTCTAGAACTGTGCTGTCCACACTGTAAGCCCTGGCCACATGGGACTGTTGAGCACCTGGAGTGTAGCTTGCACACCACATTGGGTTGCACACCAGATTTGGAAGCAGCATGAACAAAAGAGAATATATCACATTCTTTATATTGATTACACGTTAAAATGATAATATTTTAGAATTGTTAGGCAAATAGAATGTTAAAATTAATTTTACTTGTTGATTTTTATTTTTTACTCTGGCTACTAGAATCTTTTAAATTACATTGGTGAAGCTCGTTATATTCTACTGGGTAGTGGTACCGTAGAACAGGGGTCTGGAAACCTTTTCTGCAAAGGCCCAGATAGTAAATATTTTAGGTTTTTCAGGCCACAAGTTTTTTGTTGTAAATACCCACTCTGCCATTCTAGTGCAGAAGCAACCACAGACAGTGTGTAAATGAATGTATATGACTGGGTTGCAATAAAGCTTAATTTATAAAAACAGGTGGAGGCAGATGTATAGATTTGCTGACTCCTGCTTGATGAGAAGATAAAGACCAGTGGGAAGGAGGAGATGTGGTTGCTTCTGAGGATCTGGTGGCATTCTGCTTGTTGGTCTTGATGTGGGAAACAAAGGCAGAGGAACAAACTAAATTTCCTTATAGTTTATAGCCCATTGATAAGTCCTTGAGACAGGCAGAGTGACCTTCCTCTGGGAGCTCAGCTCCCTGGCTGATGTCACTTTGTTAAGAGCAAAAAGGAATCTTAGCTTACTCCCGACCTCCAGGATCCTGTAAGTGTACTTTAACATATAAAAATTCCTTTGGAAACTTCCTTTATCTCTACCCCTCCAAGATATATGTTGGCATTCATACTCTAAGCTTATGGCCCCTGATATATAGCTGAAGTGTCTTATGACTGAGGTTTTACTAAACAGTAATAAATAATCTTTTTCCAACAGCATCCCTTCAAGGTCCTGTAAACCTCGTTTCCAAAATGCCTTAGAGACTTAGAGTGTTCATAGCCTCCTACCTAACCCCCTCCCAACCTGAAGGAATATCATCAGTCACTCTTCACAACCCCAGTGCAGCTCTTTCTGCCCATAGGTGCCATCCCCATGCTTTAATAAAATCATCTTTTTGCACCAAAGATGTCCCAAGAATTCTTTCTTGGCCATCAGCTCCGAACCCCACTTCAAACCATATCAGTCTGGGTGCTTGTTAAGTGGGTATGCTAACTTTGGAAATTTCATCAAGCTGTTTATGTGTCATGTGTTTATTTTTCCATATGCACATTATACTTCAATAAAAAGTTGACTTAAAAAGAGCCAGAGATATGTATCTGTCTTGTCAATCAGTGACAGTCCTGTTCCTACTTTCAGACGCCATCTTTCCTGTTCTCCACTGGTAGTCAATCATTAAGTTGTCATTGTCCAATTGGCAGTTGGCTTTCCCCCCAACTTTCTGTAACTCCTGTCTTACTGTAACATTCATTCTATATCATACTCACTGCTTTGGGAGAATTGTGCAGAGACAAAAGTCAAGACCCTGGCCATTTGAGGAGGCATAAGGGAACAATTCACTGGATTGCAAAACTTAAGCTGTATTAGAGCTGCATATGCTTAAACCACCAGATTTTGCCAATTAAAAAAAAACAACTTCTGTTTCCCTATGAGCTCATCCTGTCTGCAGAATGAATAAATGGGTTTAATATTTTATCATTTAAATATAGACAGCAAAGTATGACTTTTCCTTCTGGGCCTCGATGCTGACCAATGATCAAGGCTTTTGTGCATGCCTGCTCAGATCTGTACAGGAACTCAATACACAACCAGGGTCAGTAGTGGAAAGAACGTCTTTCTACCCCCAGCCCTTTGCTCCTGTGCTTCAACGAAGTCGCAGAGAGAGAGAGCTTCCAGAAGTGGAAACATTTTTAAATAAATCTTTTAACTTTTCGCCTGTGGATACAGCTGCGTTGACACAAAGCCACGTTTGAGGCATGATGTCTCGGAAGCCTGGCACCATGGAGTGTTTTTCTACTGGGACCCATAATGGCTGGCTTTTAAGAGTGGTCCTGTGTTCAGTTTTATCAATGTGGTGCTTGAACTGGGCCTTCAGCTGACCTCCAAAAGGAAATAGTTTTAAAAGGAAGAATTTTAAGTCTGCCAAGAGTCAGATAATGGCACAGCACAGAAAAAAAGCAAGGGTTTTGTGTGTTTTATATTAAAATACAAGTCTCTTAATGCCTCAAAACAGCAGCCTCTAAAAAAATGTGCAGCTTAATATATGAGGCTAGAAAATACAGTTTTAAAGATCGAAAATTTTCTGCTTTGTTCCTTGTAATTTTTTGGAAAGAAGCAAGTTCTTTCCTTCTGAACCTTCTCCTACCTTTATTTTTGGTTTTATACAAGTGACTATTTCCTTAAAGTAAATTTAAGAGTACTCTGAAAAAGTCTATGCTGTGTTCATAGCCTCCTACTGGACAAGCTTTCAGCCTGGAAGCTCTACAAAAATGTGCTTTGAGGACAAAGGCCATTAACATTTGGTTAATCCTATCTGATCAACTTCTTTCCCACCTGCACAGCCCTCTTTTTTGCCCAAAGCATGTTATAGTGAGGACCCTAGGAGACTAGGGGGTGGGTTTGCTCACTGTCTTGGCACATCAGGGGTGGCTTGGTGGAGGTTGCCGTCTCTCTTCAGAGTGATCATTTGTGAGGAGAGATAGTGTGTCCCCCTCACTGGTGTGGACTCCGGCTGGATGCTAGACAGGGGACATAAGCCAACATTATAAATCACTTCAGGGGAGACATGATCTAAAGTTCTCATAAACCAGTTGGCCATGGTGGTCACCTTACTTTCTATTTGTAGCAGTCCCATGAATAAGTGGAGCTGAAAAGAACAGCTCAGGCTACAAAAGGAGGTCTGGGAACCCTGAATTCAGTGGAATTGCCACCTACATTTTATCATCCAACATGTGCCTAATGTGCAGTATGCCCAGTTACAGGAAGTTCTCTTTTTTTTTTTTTTTTTTTGAAGCTTTTATTTATTTTTGAGACAGAGAGAAGGCAGGAGCCAGGAAGGGGCAGAGAGAAAGGGAGACAGGAACAAAGTGAGCTCTGCGCTGATAGTAGAGAGCCCAATACCAGGCTTGAACTCACAAGCTGTGAGATCATGACCTGAGCTGAAGTCACACACTCAGCCACATGAGCTACCCAGGTGCCCCACCTTTTATGTAAGTTTATTTATTTTGAAAGAGAGAGAGGGAGAGGGAGAATGTAGGAGAGGGGCAGAGAGAAGGACAGACAGAATCCCAAGGAGTCTCTAAGCCAAACCATGAGCATAGAGCCCAATGCGGGGCTTGAATTAATGAACTGTGAGATCATGACCTGAGCTGAGAGCAAGAGTCATTCAACTGACTGTGCCACCCAGCTGCTCCTAATTGGCAATGTTTGTCCTACTAGATGGTATGTAAAAATAATGGTGTTCTTACTATCCTTGGTGACTTAGATGCTGTCAAATTTTGTATTTTTCTTTTTTTTTTAATGTTTATTTATTTTTGAGAGACAGAGAGACAGAGCATGAACAGGGGAAGGGCAGAGAGAGAGAAGGAGACACAGAATTTGAAGCAGGCCTCAGGCTCTGAGCTGTCAGCACAAATTTAGTATTTTTCCACTGGAGCATTCTATTGACTGGTCATCAAAAGGTAGAATCACGAATGGAGTATCTTTAGACCTTCAAGGTGGCTAGTAATGAAGAAACAGGAAGACAAACCACTCTTTGTCTTTTTAAAGCCTTTATATATACTGGGATATTTTAGCTTCTAACCACCCTCATTTAAAAAAGTTTTTTTGTTGTTGTGGTATAATTTTCATACAGTAAACAAAAAATATTAGATCTACAGCTCTATAACCTTTATGCAGACAGAGCTCTGTAGAATATCACCACTGTAACTATCACTCAGATCAAGTTAGAAAGCATTTGAATCACCCTAGGTGATTTTCATTCCCAAATGAGAATAGCCATTATTCTGACATCCACCATCATCAATTCATTTTGGCTAATCTATGCCATAGAATACATATACTTTTGTGACTGGCTCCTTTTGCTCAACATGTTTTTGTGATTCACCCATGTTAGGATATATATCAATAATTTGTTCCTTTTAATCCCTGGGTACTTATACATTCTATGAATGTGCACAATTTTTTAATCAATTTTCCTGTTAATGGATATTTAAGTTCTTTCTAGTTTGAGCTATTATGGAATTAAGTCGCCATGAATATCCTTGGACTTACGTCTTTTTGTAGACACATGCACTGAAGTAGCATTCCTTGTGACAGGGTAGGCTGAATGTTAGCAAACATTCCAGTTTTCCAGAGTAGTTGGACCAGATTTTACTTCTGGAAAAAGTGTGTGAGAGTTCCAGTTGCCCCACATCCTTGCCAACACCGGTTATGTGGATATATCTCATTATGGTTTTAGTTGACATTTTCCTGATGAATAACAATATCAAACACCTTTTCATATGCTTTAGACTTGTACATTCTCTTCAGTGAAGAGCTCATTAATGTCTTTTGCTCCTGTTAAAAAATTCTTTTGGGGCACCTGGGTGGCTCAGTCGGTTAAGCATCTGACTTTAGCTCAGGTCGTGATCTCATAGTTTATGGGTTCAAGCCCCGCATCGGGCTCTGTGCTGACAACTAGCTTAGAGCCTGGAGCCTGTCTTTGGATTCTGTGTCTCCCTCTCTCTCTGACCCTCCCCTGCTCACGCCCTCTCTCTCTCTCAGAAATAAATAAAACATTTAAAAATTTTAAAAAAATTCTTTTGCCTTTTTCTTATTGGTTTTCAGGTTTAAAATATATATTCTGATATAGGTTCTTTGTTGGATGTATGCATTTAGAATATCTTATCCAATCCTATGACTTATCCATTCACCTTTTAATGATGTGTTTTGTTGAACAGTTTTTAATGTTAAAAAAGTCTAATTTGTCTCTTTTGCACGTTCCTGTTGTTGTTGTTGAGATGGTTCTTGCTTTTCATGTCCTATTTAAGAAGTCTTTGCCTACCTGTTAGTCCCCTGGTCTGATAACTGTTTCTCATGCCAGTTCAGTTGCTGCCAGAATCAATGTATTTTCTTGAATAAGGAGACTAGAAATCAGGCCAGGCTAAATCTGGGTGAAGCCCAAAATGTGCCAGAGGTTAAGTTAGGAAGGTGAAATCAGCAGATATGCAGAATGGATTGAAGCAGAAAGAGGCCCGACACAGTTAGGTTTTTGGTCCAAGGAAAGAGGAATTCTAGAAGCTTTGTGATTGGGTGAGCAGATAGTTAACTATATTGTTGTCCAGCCCACTTTGTATCTTAGAGTATTTTGAGATACAATTCATAAATTAATACTCTAATTCATAAAATTAATCTCTTTGATGTTCACAGCTTCTGGTTTATTGCCTAGAAACATTGAAAAGTTAACAAATTTCATGTTTTAGGGACATCATGTTAATGTCTAGTGGCCATTATTTTTCTTCTAAGTGCTCAAAACCCATTATCTTAATAATCCTTTCTTGGCCATATTTAGGGAGTAAAACCTCCACTTAGAATAACATTTATCCATCCCAAATCCTCTCACCATCCCCCCATTTTTTGTAAGTTTTCCTAAAAAAAGATCAATGTCAATAATTCCATGATCTCATCTGTTTTCCTACAGTCCTGGGTAAATGTTTGGGTTTGCTTGTCATAATGAGACCCTGGCAGGTCCTGGACAGAACTGCCCAGGCAGAGGGGACCAGTGCCAAGTGGGAGTTAGCAGGAAGCACAGGACAGGAAGGTGGGGCAGCTGTAAAGTCTGTGAGGGACAGAAACCTATGTCCCAAACAAAGTAGGATTGGGATCAGGTAGCAGCAGCTGAGTTGAGATCTGACAGCTCAGGAGATGATCTCTGGAGGCCATGTATCTGTGTAGATTTCCTGGGAAGAGAGAATAACTGTACAGTAAAAAGATACCTCCCTGCCAGGCTATTCCAAGTGTTTTGTCCTTCCAATGTTGGGACAACAGAAATGGAGCTGAGTTTCCTAAATGATAATAATTGGCAGGAACAAGATGGCAGTAGCCACTCAACATCCAAGAAGGTGAGCTGTATGAGGCTGCAGAGATACGCTTGACCATCCACTCTCAAGAACAGAGTAGATATGCATGGTGTAGTAGAAAGAGTGGACTCTTGAGTGTCAGACATACCTCGTTCTAATACTGGCTCTACCACCTATGAACTGTAGGACACTAGGCAAGATGATACCTACACCCTAAGACCAACAAGTGGATCAATTAGGATTGTATGTATAAAATGTGAATTTTCTCATTTTCCTCCTATTTCTTTCCTATGCTCCACCCAGTGGAGAGCTTTCAGTCCTTGTCTTTCTTGCCCAGTTAGCAGCACTGAACAGTCACATATTTTGAAATAAACCTTCCCTTGGCTCCCAGGTAGGATACCCCTCCCCCCGCCCCATTCCATGACAACAGTTACCATATTGTATAAATCTGCTAGAGCTGTAACAAGACACCACAGACTGGGTGGTTTAAACAACGTAAATTTATCTTCTTACAGTTCTGGAAGCTGGAAGTCCAAGTTCATGGTTCTGGCAAGATTGGATTCTTCTGAAGCTTCTCTCCTGGGTTTGCGGATGGCCTTCCTCTTGCTGCCTGTTCACATGGTCTTTCCTCTGTATGTGTGCATCCCTGGGGTCTCTAATCTCCTCTTCCTATCCGGACCTTCTTATCAGACCAGATGGATTAGGGCCCAACCTAACAGCCTTAGTTTAACTCAATTGCCTCTTTAAAGGCTACTGTCTCTAAATACAGTCACATTCTGAGGTATGGGGTTAGGGCTTCAATATATGAATCTGGAGGGACAAAATTCAGACCATAACACATGGGTGTGTTGACAACTCCCCAACTTGTTTCTCCAGCATGTTCCTGCCCACTCTTAAAAGCCAGATCCACTGATATACCTTCCTCCTGATCTTTCTTCCTGGATCCTGGCTACTCACACCCAACAATTCCAAACTCCAACTCATTATCATTACCCTAAATCCTTCCCTTTCTTGCTAACTGTGGCTTCATGTAGAAGGGGCTCTATCTCGTATGAATCTTTATCAATTTTCTGAATCTATTTGAATAGGAAAAACCACAAGAAGAGCAGCCCATATAGCATGATTTAAGCACGTAGACTTTGGAGTCCTTTCTTATCTCTACCACTTACTCCCTATTGACTTAGAGAACGTTATTTTACATCTTTGCACCCCATTCCAGGCTGGTTCAAATGCCAACCTCTCCTGGATGCTATGAGAATTATATGAATCTGTGTATGTGGTGCCCAGTCTGGTACCTTGGGCTTTATCTGTTCAGTTCATACCAGCCTGACCTCTGGCTCCTAGCATTTGTATTTCTCTGTCAAAAGAAAGCAGGAGGTAGCCCTCAACCAATGACTGATGAGTGTTAGTGTACAAATACCCCAGTTCCCCCACCTTTTCAGATGGGATCACTCTAAGGTTTGTGTTTGATGCTGTTTGCCAGAGTTTCTCTATGAAATGAAACTCCAGTGAAATTGGCTTGAAAACCATCCTCTTCTTCTGTGTCTCACTCCCCATTCACCTACCAGTATTTCCTGGCATCATCTATCCTAGAAATTACCTGCTCTGGAATCCCTGTCCCAGGGTTTGTTTCTTTGGGAGCCCAAGCTATGACAATATGCTATGATCTGAATGTGTCCCCTCAAAAATCATATGTTGAAATCCTCTTGCTTAAGATGATGGTATTAGGGGATGGGGCCCTTGGGAGTTGCTTAGGTCACAAGACTGGAACCTGCACAATTGGGATTAGTGCTCTTATAAAAGAAACCACACAGAGCTTTCTAACCTCTTCCTCTATGTGAGGATACAACAGGAAATCTGCAACCAGAGGTCCTTTGCCCAACCATGCTGGCAGCCTGATCTAGCACTTCCAGCCTCCAGAACTGTGAGCAGCAATTTTTTTTTTCTGTTTGATTTAGTGCCTAGCATTTAGCAAATGCTCAGAACTATCATTTCTGCCATTAGTTAAGTTGTTCAGCAGTAGAAAGCAAAGATGCCCCTGGGTGGGAAAGCAGTCTTCTCCACACTGCAAGGAGAAGCCCTGTGTGGCCATTGTGAGGTTGTGAGAGCCCACTTAATGATGGTCAGTTTGTAACATGCATTTTTAGTGTGGGCTTTCATGGTCCCCAGGAGCCAAAAATTGCTTTGAGGAGGGGAGTGAAGGAATGACAGCAAATATTAATCTTCCTATTTAAATTACAGATGCCTGTGGCCTATAAACAAATATACTGTATATTTATAATATTAAAATTGAATGGCAGGGTCATTAGGAAAAAATGTGGAAAAAAGCTTCCAGGAGGGGAGCAATGATGACAAGAACCATGCTGGTTTATAATAGGCAAAAAAAGTTACTATTGACATTACCCTGGCTTTGGACCATCCTGGGTGGCACTGTTTAGTGTGCTGGGTTCACATCCTCTTTTCTGGAGTGGGGAGTTAAAAGTTGAACTTGAATAAAATTGTTTAGTTTCGTTTGCCCAGGGAGGCACCAGGCTTTTTGGCAAAACATTCATCTGTTAGTGGTTAAGATTTTCCTGGTTCTTATTACAACCAGACTTGGTTACTTTTGAGAACCATGAGGCTTGGCTCTCAGAAACATGATGACTGGTTCATCCAACATGGTGTGCTTTGAATCTTTCCTTCTGACTTCTCCAAAGCTTCTCCGCTTGGCTGACAGCGCCGAATTTGGCAAGAAGAAAAAAGGACCAAATTCCTTCATTCCCACCCACGTTTCTTTTGCCAAAGTATGATTATTAAAGGGTTTTAAAAATACAGCTCTCCTGCAGACGTATAATGAGCCTGGCTCAAAGGTTTATTTTCACTCATTAGGAAGGCATCAGAAGGATGGTCAGTCTAGTTCAAAGTAGGCTACAGGAGATGAATATGTATATACAATTAGTTCAAAGCAAGGCTGCTGAAATATGCTCATCTGACTCAGGTGCAAACTAGGTACAAAACTAACACTGCAGAGAGCAATCAAACCATAATCTTTGGAGTTATTCTCAACTGGGCAAATGTAATTTTTTTATTTTAAAAAATTTTTAATGTTTATTTATTTTTGAGAGAGACAGAGTGTGAGTGAGGAGGGGGAAAGAGAGAGGGAGACACAGAATCTGAAGCAGGCTCCAGGCTCTGAGCTATTGGCACAGAGCCTGATATGGGGCTTGAATTCAGGAACAGTGAGATCATGACCTAGGTTGAAGTTGAACACTTAACCAAGCCACCCAAATGCCCCTGGGCAAATGTAACTTTTGAATTATATTTACATTATTCTATCAGAATATTTGGGCAGTTTTTCTTAAATTATCATCTAGATCCACCTTGACATTTTCTATACCAGTCTGTATGGTCTACGAAATCTTAATAAACTTAAGTTCTTCTACTTCCCTTTTGAGTATCTGAAAGGCTACTGGAAAAACTTGAATTAACTTGTCCCTTTTACATCTGGGAGCTAGGTGCATTCAACGGTTTGCTGTGTTTACAACAAAGCTTGACTTTATATGCCGAGACATCTGCCTATTTCCATGGTGTAAATGCTCCAGTTGTGGTGAATTTCCATACATCAATGTGATGTCATTGAAGGCAAAGTTGAGAAGAAATGCATACAGTCATTATGTAAGCTAGTATTATCTAGTTCCAGAACATCATTAAGTGTGTGCTGCTACCTTTTATGGATTGTGGTCATGGTGTTCAAATCACATGCCAAGAATCTAGCCTTGTGGTTACTAAGTATCTCTGAAGAGACTGAAAGATCAGCTGAAACTATAATCCCTGGAGCCCTGATATTCCTTGAAGGTGCTTCACAGGTTACACAAACTTTCATTCAAATTTCTTTTTCAGGGCACCTGGGTGGTTCAGTTGGTTGAGCATCCAACTCTTGGTTTCAGTTCAGGTCATGATCCCAGGGTTGTGGGATTCAGCCCCAGACTCTGTGCTTATTTGAGCTGACCCGAGCTGAGCATGGAATCTGCTTAAGATTCTCTATGGGGTGCTTGGATGGCTCTGTCGGTTAAGCATCTGACTTTGGCTCAGGTCATGATCTTGCGGTTCGTGAGTTTGAGCCCTGCATCAGGCTCTGTGCTGATAGCTCAGAGCCAGGGGCCTGCTTCAGACTCTGTCTTCCTCTCTCTCTCTCTGCCCTTCCTCTGCGTGCTCTCTCTCTCTCTCTCTCTCTCTCTCAAAAGTAAATAAACATTAAAAAGAAAAGATTCTCTTTTTTCCCTCTGCCTCTCCCTGTCTCAAAAAATAAATAAATAAATAAATGTCTTTTCCAAAGCTACATTTAAAAAAATGCAGTGAAAGGATACACATACATACACATGTAGCAAACATATAAAGAAATATGTGGGACCGATGAACACCGAGTGTAGAATTTTTGGAATTCCTGAGGTATAAAAGGGGCTATGATGAGTGAGGAATTCAAAGGGGTTGTGAGTACAGAAGTGTGTGGTACTATCTTTAAACCTTGGGCGTGCCTGGGTGGCTCAGTTGGTTAAGTGTCCGACTTCGGCTCAGGTCATGATCTCATGGTTTGTGGGTTCGAGCCCCACATCGGGCTCTGTGCTCACAGCTAGCTCAGAGCCTGGAACCTGCTTCAGATTCTGTGTCTCTCTCTCTGACCCTCCCCTGCTCATGCTGTCTCTCTCTCTCTCAGAAATACATAAAACATTAAAAAAAAAACCACTTTGTTGTGGATCTTAAATACTGCATAACAAATTAACAAGACATACAGCCACAAATACATTTTATATCAAACCTCAAACCTCTAAAAACACTAATGTCAAATTTGCTGCCAGACTAAAATTATTTTGTACAAGTGATGGAATAAAGTTTTCTCTTGACTTCTCTGTGTAATTACACATTTCCCAATGTTGCATAGAGATCTTTAATATGCAGAAACATTAAACTGTCACTGAGAATCTTGTTTTATTTTATTTTGTATAATGAGACAGTGAAGTCTGTTTTTAAAATTTGAAGCAATTTCATACTTAATAAATGTTGCAGGGGCACCTGGGTGGCTCAATCGGTTAAGCATCCAACTCTTGATTTCAGCTCAGGTCATGATCTCATGGTTTTGTGGATTTGAGCCCCACATCAGGCTCCATGTCGAGCCTGCTTGGCATTCTCTGTCTCCCTCTCTCTCTGTGCCTTCACACTCACATCATCTCTCTCTCTCTCAAAATAAGTAAACTTAAAAAAATGTTGCAAACTCAAAAAAAATAAGTATGCCATTCATTTGGTAACATATTATCACATTTGCCCTACACATACACACACACACACACACACACACACAACTTTTTTTTAAATGTTTTGAGAAGAAGCTACATGCATCATGTCTCAGTATTTCTTAGTGCTTCAGTGTGTTTTGTTTGGTTTTCAGCAGGCTTCATGCCTAGCATGGAGCCCAATGTGGGGCTTGAACTCATGACCATGAGATCAAGACCTGAGCTGAGATCAAGAATCGGGCACTTAACAAACTGAGCCACCCAGGTCCTCCAATACTTCAGTGTTTACTTCTTAAAAACCAGGATATTTTCTTATGTTACCACAGTACAGTTGTCAAATTCAGGACTTTTAACACTGATGTAATACTTTAATCGACAGTTTATATTGCAGTTTCCCAATCATCTCAAGAATGCAATTTACAGTAGTTTTATTTTTAATTTTTTAGACTCAGCATCCAGTCCAGTATTGTGCATTGCATTTAGCTGTCATTTCTTTTTTGAATCTTTCAATCTGAAATGGATGCTCAGCCTTTCTTTGTCTTTCAAGTCCTTGACATTTTTGAAGAGTTCAGGCCTGCTGTTTTTGTACAATGACCTTCAGTCTAGCATGTCTGATGTTCCTCACAGATGAAATCAGGTCATGTGCTTTTGGTGGGAATGCTACAGAAGTAATGTGTCCTCCCCAGTGCCTGATATCCGGAGGCACACATGGCAGGTAACTCTGCTGGCTGGTTAAGGTGGTGTCCTCCAGGTTTCTTTGTAGTGGGAGATTTTTGAGAGCCATGATTTGACTAAAAATGAGGGATGAATCCAGGGGGGCTTATTTAGACCTTCCTGGACCATAGGTCCAGAATTGTTCTGAAAATGTCAGCCAGCTGGGTGAGCCAGCCTGCTTTCTAAGCTGCGAAGCATTTTTGTGGCCCCAGGAAAGGGCAGCATCAGCAGCCTGAAGTGTCTGCATGTCTGGCATGAGGCACACTGGTGCCCAAAGAGCTGAACTAAGTTTTACGACAGGAACCTACACCAAGCTGGGCCTCCAGGATGGTTGCTGAGTGTGGTTGTTCCCCTGTTTGGTGATGTAATATTTATGCAGTGTGGCTTTTCTGAGGTTTCCCCACTTACCCGTGCAAAATAAAGATGGTCTTTTCTCTGAGCCAGGGCTACTGAAGTGCCAGGCCACAAACTGTGCTTTGCCTGACCCAGGCTGGGACAGTGGCCTCTCACAGAAAAACAGGAAATTAGAACATATGCACTTTCCACGTACTGGCTAAATTGTGAGTTTCTCAGTGGTTCCATGTGGCTTAAATAACAGGGTAATTTTCTTTCACAGAGTAAAATATTCTAATTAAGATGTATTTTATTGAATAACATTTTACTTTAGTGACTTCTTTAGTGTCTAGTGCCATTTTAAGTTCTATCACAGATTCACTCAGGAATTCATTCCACAGATTTTCACTGGGCCAAGGAAGCATGGTGTCAGCAGGGCAGATGGTATGTGCTTAACCATGTTTTATAGATATGCCAGGCACACTCTAAATGTTAGAGAACATGCAAGGCCCTGTGGGTGACCAATAGAAACACAGAATTATAATGTCATGGGAGGCTGTGGCACCCCGAGAAGGGAAGGCTTAATGGGGGGGCACCAGGGAAGGTTGCACAGGAGGAGGTGATCCTTGGGTTGAGTCTTGAGTGGTAGAGAGTGTTTTAAACAAAGAGACTGTTACAGAGATACAAAGGTGTGGCAGTTGAGGGTGAGCTCACGGAAGGAGCCAGAAATGGGAGTAAAAGGTTTGAGTCAGATTGGGGAAGAATTTGTAGTATACGCTACATCAAAGAGATTGTACTTGGGGCGCCTGGGTGGCTTAGTCGGTTGGGTGTCCGGCTTTCGCTTAGGTCGTGGTCCCGCGGTTCGTGGGTTCGGGCCCCGCGTCGGGCTCTGTGCTGACTGCCGGCTCAGAGCCTGGAGCCTATTTCAGAGTCTGTGTCTCCCTCTCTCTCTGACCCTCCCCTGCTCACGCTGTCTCTCTCTCTCTCTCTCCTAGAGATAAATAAAACATTAAAAAAAAAAAAGATTGTACTTCATGTCTTAAATGCCAGTGTTGATGTCTCATCCCAATTAGATTTTGTGTGAGAGCAAACCGTGTTTCTCAAACTTGAGAGAAGCATTTTGGGGAAAGAAGACCCTCATTCACCCTTCTGAGGGAGCTGACCTGTCTCTGGATATGTGGTGTGGGACTGTGAAGACAAGAGCTACTACTGTCTTTTCACCACGGGGCACACTGAGCATGGACAGCACTGTCCCCAGGAAGCCAGAACCTGGAGGCAGAAGAAAGCCAGGGAAACAGGGCCTCATCGAAATCGTGGAGCCACTGGACTGGCCTATACCTCAGGAAGTGGGACTTCAGTCCTCCCTTAATCACTTGGTCTACCTAATGATTTTTATGTTTAAATTTTGAAATGATGCCAAACTTCCTAAAAAGTTGCAAGGAGAGTTCAGACGACCCCTGTTTACCATTTATGCAGATTCACTGATTTATACCTTTTTGCCCCTTCGGCTATACCAGTTGAGGGCAGGTTGGATACACCTTTACCATTTCTACTTATGTATGCCATTTTTTAATTTAAAAAGATTTTTTTTTTTGAGAGAGAAAGACAAAGCATGAGTAGAGGAGGGGCAGAGAGAAAGCGAGACACAGAATCTAAAGCAGGCTCCAGGCTCCAAGCTGTCAGCACAGAGCCTGATGTGAGGGTCAAACTTATGAACCCCGAGATCATGACCCGAGCTGAAGTCGGACACTTAACCAACTGAGCCACTCAGGGGCCCCTTATGTATGCCCTTTTTAGTAACAGGGGTGTTCTCTTCATTCCTACAGTCCTATCATCCAAGACTGAGGCTTAGTCATTGATCAAAACTACAGATACTCATTTTTTTCCCATTTATTTGAGAGAGAGAAAGTGTGATTGAGGAGAGGCAGAGAGAGAGGGAGAGAGAGAAATCAAGCAGGCTCCACACTTAGCATGGAGCCCGACACAGGGCCCGAACTCACAAACCCCAAGATCATGACAAGAGCCAGAGTTGGACATTTAGCCAACTGAGCCACCTAGGTACCCCTACAGATATTAATTTTTAAATGTTCTCAATAATGTCCTCTATTGCTTGTTTCTTTCTCCAATCAAAGATCATGTTTTTTTTTTTTTTTTTCAGAGGTTCAGGTCTTTTTAACCTGGAATGACTTTTCAGCCTTTCTTTGTCTTGCATGACATTGATATTTGCACAGAATCTGGGTTTTTATCTAGTATCCCTCAGTTGGGGGTGCATGTGATGTTCCTTATGACTGGATTCCGATTCCACACCTTCTGTTGGAATATGCTATAACTGAGATTGTTGTATTCCCAGGGCATCAGGTCAGGATGAATGTAGCATCTGTCCACCCTCACTGGGAATCTTAACTTTGATCACCAAGTCGAGGTCTTATGTAGTTTCTCCACTGTACAGTTACTATCATTTCTTATGCAGCTAATGAGTAATCTGTAAGGAGATATTACTGTTTATTTTTAAATAAATTTGAATTGGATTTTCTGTTACTTATAACATAAAAGCTCCTCACTGATTCAAGGGCCCATTTATATTGCAGGGTTAATGGCTAGTGACCATGGGGAAAAACGCAAGGGATTATGATGAGAAGAATAGGAGTTTCTTAAAAGCGTTCATTGTGGTCAGATGGTAGCAGAGCCAGACCAAAGTGTGTGGATATCTTGAGAGGATAAATAATTTGGTGACACCTCTTAGTCTTTGAATTTATTTTGGAAAAAAAGAAGGAAGGATTTTGTATTAATAAAAATCATATCCCCTGTAACAAGTCTTTCAATTGTTGGAATTTTGCAGCAATTTAAAAATAAGTTGTTCGGGGGCGCCTGGGTGGCTTAGTCGGTTAAGCGTCCGACTTTCGCTTAGGTCATGATCTCGCGGTTTGTGGGTTCGAGCCCCGCGTCGGGCTCTGTGCTGACTGCCAGCTCAGAGCCTGGAGCCTGTTT
Organism: Hyaena hyaena; assembly: GCF_003009895.1. Classification (NCBI taxonomy): domain Eukaryota; kingdom Metazoa; phylum Chordata; class Mammalia; order Carnivora; family Hyaenidae; genus Hyaena; species Hyaena hyaena. Next base: position 822,752 of record NW_024081492.1, read on the forward strand.
CAGTCTGTGACTCCCTCTCTCTCTGACCCTCCCCTGCTCACGTTGTCTCTCTCTCTCTCCTAGAAATAAATAAAATATTAAAAAAAAAAATAAGTTGTTCGTTACTCTTTTTAAAGTTTTATTTATTTTGAGAGAGAGAGAGAGAGAAAGAGAGAGAGAGAGAAAGAGAAAGAATGAGAATGAGCAGGGGAGGGGCAGAGAGATAGAATCCTAGGCAGGCTCCATGCTATCAGCACAGAGCCCCATCCCAACTCAGTCTCATGAACTGTGAGCTCATGACCTGAGCCAAAAAGTCAGTGGCTTAACCAAATGCCCCTTTTTTTCATTACTCTTAACTGGATAATGTTAGTTATACTCACAAAGGATAGTGGTTGTTAACAGGGGCACACAACGTTTATTCAAAATATGTTTATGAATTTTTTTCCTGGATTTTATATTGACAAAAATGTTCCCATTAATTGTAAATTCAGTACCAGTTGAGCAGGATTCTCTAGAGAAGCAGGGAACCAGCCTCAGAAACAGGAATTTCAGGACAGGCCATTTACTGGGAGGTGATCTCAGGGAACACCAGTAGAAAAGTAGGGACAGGAGAGAGGGGAGGAAAAGCAATCCTTAAAGTGTGTTATTTAACAAATGTGTATATGTATGTGTGTGCGTGTGTGTTCATGTTTGCATCCATCCATGATTGTTCATGATTGTCCTGGTGTCCACGCCAGATGTGGGTACCCAGACCCTGAGATGAGGATTCAAGTACAAATAGTTTTTTGGTAGGTAAGAGGGATGCTGTTGGTAAGTTTGGAAGTGAGAAGAAAAGGCAGCCACTAACTGGTTTGTTACCAAGCCAGCCCCCACTGGGGTACCTGAAGCCCAATCTCAAGAGATAGCCCTGGGAAACAGTGTAGAGATAGCATGCCAGAGTTCTCCCACTTGACAGATATGGGAGCGGGGTCAAAGTGAGGCAAATCCTTATTGTTGGTATCAGTGCACCGTGCTTGATGTGGCTTCAGAGTCTCACTTGCCTGGGATTGCCAATTTGGGCCACTTTCAACTTGCGGGTCTAGGTTGGGCAATGTGGTGGGGAGTGACAGCATGCCTGGAAAAATACCCAGGGTAGGGGGATGCTAGTCAGGAATGTTCTCTGTCTCCCTTCAGGGTGGAATCTCTGAGATCTGTGCTCTGGAGGGAGCACACATGTCACTGCTGAGATTAGAAAATTGGGTTGGAAACAGATCAAAAAGGGACCCTGAATACCTAACCAGGGAATATGGATATTCAATTCTAAAAACTGTTGTGAGCAGGGAAGCAGAAAGCTGGAAGCGGACAGTCCCTTTGGTGTGGCATGTTCCTGCCGCATGAAATGGAGCAGACACAGACGGCGGGAGAGCACAGACATTAGGGAGCTGCTGAAACCATTAAGTCTGCCTCGGCCCAAGGTCTGAGTGGTTGTGGAGAATGGGAAGGGAGATGACAGCCCTTTCAGCCAGAAGACTCTGCAAAACCGTGCAGTGATTGATGTGCCGAGTCAAGCAAGGTTTCAAGCCTGGTGCCTTCATTAGCAGAGGGGAGCAGGGACTTCAGAGGAACGGAATGTTAAGTGGAAAGTCAGCATTCAACATTCAGAGCTGCATTTCAGAGAAAGAAACCAAGAATGAGTGCTTCTTTTTTGTACTTTTTTGCAGACAGGTATTTCTGAGTTCAGAAAAACAGGTAGGAAAGCAGGAAGAGGAGTCTGCAAAGATTGGGTTTTGCTTTGCTTTGCTTTGTTTCTAAATTGGAGCTGTACAAAATACATACATAGGTGCAACCCAGAAATCATGCACATGTCTGCCAACTGAATGATTTGACTTCTCTCTGCGCTCTTTGTACACCTCTGTGAACTAATAAAGGGGATAGAAATTAATCAGAAACAGGGAGCAGGAAAGAAAAGGAAACACTCTAGCCCTAAATGAGAATAAGCCTTTGGTTTCTGGAGAAAACCTTGGTTTTGGCTCAGGTCACGATCTTGAGATTTGTGGATTTGAGCCCCTCGTGGGGCTCTGCAGTGTGGAGTCTGCTTGGGATTCTCTCTTTTCCTCTCTCTCCGCTCCTCACCCACTTACACATGTGCTCTCTTTCCCTCTCTATCTCAAAATAAATAAATAAACTTAAAAAAAAAAAAGGAAGAATCAGGGCACCTGGTTAAGCGTAAGTTAAGCATTGTTGGTTAAGCATCTTCTCTTGATTTTGGTTCAGGTCATGATCTTATGGTTTGTGAGCTCAAGCCCCACATTAGGTTCTGTGCTGGCAGCACAGACGCTGCTTGGGATTCTGCCTCCCTTTCTCTCTGCCCCTTCCCTGCTTGCTCTCTACCTTTATCTCTCAAAAATAAATAAACATTAAAAAAAAACAAAAAAAACAGAAGCTTCCAGCTGTAGGGGAGTCTCACATTTGTACATAGAAGTGCCATTTGGGGTGCCTGGGTGGCTCAGTCAGTTAAGCATCTGACTCTTGTTTTCCGCTCAGGTCATGGTCTGATGGTGTGTGAGTTTGAGCCCTGTATCCAGCTCTGTACTGACAATGTGGAGCCTGCTTAGGATTCTCTCTCTGCCTCTCCCCTGATCGATCTCTCTCTCTCTCTGTCTCTTTCTCTCAAAAATAGATAGATAGATAGATAGATAGATAGATAGATAGATAGATAGATAGATGATAAAAACTTCAAAAAAATTTTTTAAATAAAGAAGTGCCCTGTAACGTAAGATGCCCTAACAGGCAGATAAAATGGGGATATACAGGTAAAAGCCCTTTGAAAATCCAAGTGTCATATGCCAACTGGATCGCCCACAGTAATGGAGCATTAGCTCTGTTATATTTGGACCCTACCATTTGGGTTAGGCCAGTGGAGACTATGAGAAGGATGGTTTGGCCCAGCATTGAAGCAGACATAAACTATCTTTCCTGGTTTTCACAAAAACATGTTTTAGTCTTCTAGAGTAATAAGCAAGAGGATAAGGTTTTCAGGGAGATAAAAGGATTAACTTCTAGTCTTCTTTTTTGCTGGAGACCCATCCAAAGAGATGGAGACCTTGTTTTGCCAAGATAATCAGCTTTGGGGTGATTCTAAGGCATGTTCTCCAGTGTCCTATTTTTTTTTTAAATATTTTTATTTATTTCAAGGAGAGAGAGAGAGAGAGACAGCGTGAGCAGGGGAGGGTCAGAGAGAGAGGGAGATACAGACTCTGAAATAGGCTCCAGGCTCTGAGCTGGCAGTCAGCACAGAGCCTGACGTGGGACTCGAACCCACGAACCGTGAGATCATGACCTAAGTGAAAGTCGGACGCTTAACTGACTAAGCCACCCAGGCGCCCCTCTCCAGTATCCTATTATCTGCATTAACTCAATGTCAGTGGAAGTTGATTGGAGAAGGTCACAATATATCCCCAGGCCCAAAATAAGTGTGCATTTGGGGGCTTGATCTCAGACACAGGGATGAAGTGTTTTTCAATGCTTACTTGGTGTGTTTTGACGTCAAAGATGATGATGCTGTCAGGGGAAAGACAGTTGGCTTAGGATTGACACAAGATCAGAGGAGGAGTGCAACATGGCCAATGCAGAGTTAGGGGCTATAGTGTTTTAGAAGAGCCGAAGGAGAAGAGATGGTGGAGGAAGGAGTACAATAGCCAGAATACTTTTAAGGAGAGAGTAAGACCTCTTAAACTGGAATTAAGAGCTAGAGAGGAATTAGAATGCCTTCGGGCTATTGAATCCAAGCCTGTCTCTCTTCCCCAGTAGTGTAACTAGGGCCACTTGGGACTGAACCTTACACCTCTGCATACCAAATCCAGGTGAGGATCGAAGAAAATCAAACCAGTAGTGGAAACTTTGTCTGTTCTTTCATGGGCCCTAATATGACCCAACCTGTTCTAAGACCTAGGCAAGAGAGGCCCCTGCCCTGGGCTAGGCACTTCATCCCACTCAGCCTCATCACTCTCCATGGAAGGAGGGGTCCATGGAGGCAAGAGTTATGCCAACCTGGACCCTGCATTTCCCTTCCTTTCTTGTTCCAGATGCACAGCACTCTGGAATCCCTGCACACATGGCCCAAGCCTGGTGGCATAGCCCTCACGTTTTCATGGAAGGAATTCAAGATGACAATTGTACAGGAAGGCTGGGGTGTCCTAGAGCAAGAGAGAAGAGAAGAGTCACAAGTCATGGGGTAGGATCTGGATGCCCCATGTGCCCCATTTAGCACAGAATACTGAAGAGTCTGAAATTTTTTAAATTTTTTAAATGTTTGTTTATTTTTGAGAGAGCAAGAGAGAGACAGAGCATGAGCAGGGGAAAGGCAGAGAGAGAGGAAGACACAGAATCCTAAGCAGGCTCTAGGCTCTGAGCTGTCAGCACAGAGCCCAACGTGGGGCTCAAACCCACAGGGCGTGAGATCATGACTTGAGCCAATGTCGGATGCTTAACCAACTGAGCCACCCAGATGCCCCAAGAGTCTGAAAATTTTTAATGGAAACCTGGCTTTCCAAGTCCTTGGAAGGAGAATAGAACAGTTTGTCTTGGTAGGAGAGTAGAACACAGTTTGTAGTATTGATTTATAATCTTAAAAAATTCAGACATAAAGAATGTGAGCCTCCATTTGTCTTCTTGCCCCAGGCCCTAAAAATATTCATTCCTACCTAGCATCACCTTGGGAGACATGAGAGCCCAGACAAAGTCAATGACTCAGTGCCTCCGCTGTCCACTAAGGCCATCATCCATGGGCATATTTGGCCCTGCATTCTTTGATATTTTTCTAGAAGTCTGACTCCAAGACTATCATCATTATGACCCAAAGCAGTCTCCCTCAGATGTGAATTTTTACTCACCCTCAAATATCCCCAATAGAAAAGGGGTAATCCAGCCACTTCCCCTCCCCCTTGGCCCCCATGCCTGCTGTAAATATGGGTCGAACACCTGTACAAGAGTATAGGATTTGGGTAGACAATAGCAAGAGAAACCCTGTGCTTCAAAAGGAGCCTGCAGAACCTAGCAGAAACTACTTGGTAGTTTGGTAGTTATATGAAATTGAATTTGTGAAATGCTCCAATCATATGTACTTGTCTCTCCCAGCAAAAGACATGAATGCCGTTGATCAGTCAAGAGAGACTAAAACATGCCTGAACTGAGGTGCCTGGGTGGCTCAGTCAATTAAGTGTCTGGCTTTAGCTCAGGTCATGATCTCGTGGTTCGTGAGTTCGAGCCCCGCATCAAGTTCTGTGCTAACAGCTCAGAGCCTGGAGCCTGTTTCAGATTCTGTGTCTCCCTCTCTCTCTGCCCCTCCCGTGCTTGTGCTCTGTCTCTCTCTATCTCAAAAAGAAATAAGCAAAAAAAAAATTTTTTTTAATCAATAAATAAAACATGCCTGAACTTCCAAAGAACAATTTCGTACACAAAACCATCAGGGCAACAGGTATCATTGAAAGCCCTTCTATGAGAGATTATATGAGTTTCCATAACTCTTTTGTAGACACATAATATATTAATTATTTTGGAGAGCAGCTGTTTCTTCATGCATTATCCTTGATAATTTCTGGATTCTGGCTGTAAGATGGTATTCACAAATGGTAATTGGGCATTCACAATGTATAGAGGTATTGTGGTATTTTGTTATTTTGATATTGGTTACTGTGCTTCTGCTGACCATCCAACATGGAATCTGCAGGCATAGAAGGAGAATATTCTCCAGAGGAGGCTCCACTATTCTCCGACCCACTTAAAAATGAGGATGGGAATTTTAAGGCTCTAATCCTCATAACACACAGATGCAGGTACATGCACAAACACACAGAATAGTCCATTTGCTTAACCAGTTATATTTCATTGGGAGTTTTGCATCTGTTCTGGTGGATTTTTTGTTTGTTTTGTGGTCTCCAGTGAAGATGCAATGGTGTGGACACACAGGTATAGGTACCCGGAGACCTCTAGAATTCTGATTTGCATGAAAATTGAAAGAGCCAAGAAACATGATTGGCTAGGGAATTGCAGAGAACAAAGTGGATTTGTATATGATAGACAGGAAAGGCCTCCAGATCATAGACCCTATGGAGAAATCCAACAACAGAAAAGAACATGAGGATGAAACTCCTTGTGTTTCAAAGTGGTATAAAGAATGTTTTTTCCCAGCATGTTATGTGGGTTGACAGCATGCTACCTTGTCATTCTTGAAGTTATAGTTCTTCCTATTATCTTATGCTTTTGATGAAGCCATTCCTTAAAAACCCTTTCTTTCAGCCTTGATGCCTTCTCTGTAAAATCTCATGGGCTTACTTATCCAAGAGACACTTACTGAGCACAAATGTGCCAGGCATTGTGTCAAGGATTGGAGATACTCCTCTGAATAAGGCAGATGGGGTCCCCAGTGTCTGAATGGCAAAAGGAAGATCTTTTCTTCTTCTCCTCTTCAGCCTATAAGGAAATAGAACCTACTGAGTCTAAAATGATAGACTGAACATATGGCTTCCTTCAGGTTTTCCTGAGGGAATCACTCCACATGGTTGACACGATAGCCAGACATATTTCAGCTCTTACTAGGAACAAATAATGTGGTTTCATGGATAAAGCATTGGTTTCAGTCTAGAGATCTAGTTTCTTACTTTCTGTCTTGTATTACGTTGGTGTAAAAAGAATAAAATAAAAGCAACCTCTGCAGAGACGTTTGGGTTTTGAATGGGTGGGTTAAATGCAGGGGTGAACTGGAGTCACTCTTCCCCTTGCTAGTAGAGCTGATCATTAGAATTTCATGAATTTTGCAAGTTTGTTGATGTCCCATTGGTAGCCTGAAATTAGCCATGATAAGAGTATTTATCCCACAGAATAGGCAACTGCTAAGATTTGGGGCTTTTATTCCTCAGAAAGCAAGTTGTTAAGCATTTCTAGCACATCCCTGTTTAAAGGGGAAGGTAGATATCCTAATGGTGAAGTGGGAAGTTTGGAAAGACATCAACATATACAGGATCAAAATGAAGAGAAAAGAAGCAAATTGGTACATGAAATTCTAGGCAATTATGCTCTAGGGACTAGTTTAATCTCTGTAGGGAAGGTGTCCTGCTTTTTGTGCTTCAGAGGTGGTTGTCATGACAGTTTAATCCAGGACTATTAGATTTTATTGCGACAAGAACACTTAACATGAGAGCTATTTTCTTTTCTTTCTTTTTTTTTTTTTTTACAAATAGTTTATTGTCAAATTAGTTTCCACATAACACCCAGTGCTCATCCCCACAAGTGCCCTCCTCCATGCCCATCCCTCCTCCCCCCAACATCCATCAGTCCTCAGTTTTTGTCAGCATTCAAGAGTCTCATGGTTTGCGTCTCTCCCTTTCCCCCACCATTTCCCCCCTTCTTCTCCCGGTTGGTCCTCTGTTAAGTTCCTCCTAATCCT